>NC_056671.1:81636102-81993602 GCF_018350195.1 Panthera tigris
ACCTGTTCAGATATTGCTTTACTCAATGTGTACTTATTTAATCTTTGCTTCAGTACTTTAGAGACATTCTTTTTTTCTTTTTTGTGGTTTCAATTTTTTTTGTGATGACCACGAACTGACACTCTTATTTTTAGACCTTTTTATATAATAGCCCCTGCCCCCTAGGTACTTTCCATATATTTCTCTTTATTTTCACTTTTAGCACTTTTTTAATAGGATGACCCGAGGTGTAGTTTTCTATTTATTTTTCCTACCATGGGTTTGTTAAACTTCTTGGAGCTGTATATTGTTGTTAAACAAATTTGAAATAATTTCAGCCAATATTCTTTCAAATATTTGTCTGTCTTTGTCTGCCTTTCTGCTAACCTTTCCTAACATATATATAAGTTAGACTACCCTTTTATACTCTGTTACAGATTGTAGAGGTTGTGTTTATTTGGTCTCTCTCCCCCCCGCCCTTTTATTTATTTTTTATTCTTTAGACTTTCGGTTGAATAATTGCTTTGTACTTCATTGAACATTTATTCTGTATTGATTAATCAATTATCTATTTGTTTTACACAGTGTAGGTTTGATTACAGGTATCTTATTTTATTTGTTTCTATTTTTCATAACTTGCCCAAAATTCCCTCCTCTTCTTTCATTATATCCATCATATCCTATAGTTTCTATAGCATAATTTTATGGTTATTTAAAAATCTTTGTCTTCTAACATACGGATCATCTGTGGTTTTGCATTTCTATTATTTTTTCATGTTTGATTATTTTTAATTGTATAATGGAGATTGTAGATGTTACTTTGCAAAGAACTTGATACTTCTGTCTTCCTCTTAAAAGAGTATTGATTTCTGTTGTAGAAGAGTTACCTTACTGACAGAAGACCTTGATAATGTGAAAGCCTAGTTTCAGGCTTTGTTCACTGGCATATTTCACTGGGGGGAGGGCATTGTTTTTGCTTTTGTTTTTGTTTAATTTGTTAGTGCTGTGGTATAATTGTTAATTCTGAGGCATGGCTCTTTGATGGTTTCAATAGAAATCCCAAGGTGTGTATCCAGTCCTTAAATCGCTTGGGCTTGAACTTCAAAACTGTGTTGCTCCTGGAACTGAGAAGCTGTTGAAATCTCTGTTCTGTTCTTCTAGACTTGTATTTATTACTTTACTCTGGACTCTTGGATTTCTGTCCCTCATATGTGCAGGTTAACAGTCAGCCAAAATTTTGAGTGAATTTTGTATGTAACAACTTTGGGCTTCCCTTCTGTGGCATCTTTTATTTGGGGATTTCTTGCCTAAATTTGCAGCCACTTTGCTTGGCCTGAATATTTATCTCTATTTTTAAATATAAGAATATTCTCTCTTTCTGCATGAACTGTATTGCATGAATTCACACAGGCCAGGGGACAATTAGAAAAAAAATAATTCTTAAACACTGTGAATTCCACTCTTTGTGGGCTTTCAGTTTCTATCTCTGTGCTGTCTGGTACTTTCAGGCAATTTTTTTTCCAGACGGAATTTATAATTGTTACTGGCAAGACAATAGTCTGATACTAACTATTCAGTCATTACCAGGAGTAGGAATTTAATGTACACATTTGAAGGAAGGGGAAACATGATATATGTGTGAGCTTCTACAACCCCTGTTGAATTGCTAGCAGTTTATTATCCTGTTGAGCAAAGTTTTCACATTTGATTGATTGATGGATTGTTTCAGAAGTCTGAGAACTGGGCAAAGAATTTTATTTTAATCATGTCTTTTCTAAATTTTGGAATGATGTATGTAGAAAAGACAAGATAATGATTTTCCCCTCATCCGATCACAATCTCATTTTCGCATAATGGCTTAAGCATGTCTTATAAAAAGTCATGAGGGAGTTATGCAAACATTTAGGGCTTTTGCAAATAAACTGTTGGGTGAATTTGTCTTGAAAGTGTAATTATTATAATGAAAAATATAATTGAAGATTTTAGTCATATCTTTGAAAGGAGAGAATCTTCTTCAAAATGGATACTTATCTCTGATTTAAAAATCAGTTTTCATTTAAGTTTTTGTTAGCAGAGATTGGAAAAAATGTCATTTTATCTTTTACAACTACCCTTTCACAGTCTAGTACCAACGGCAAGTAGTTCAGTAGTTCTCAAAATGCAGTCTAATTGTGAAAGCTGCTTAAAAATGCAATATATGTGGAGTCTGGAAATTTGAATTTAAAAATTCTTAGGTGAACCTCATGTATAAAATTTGAAGACAACTGCTTCAAAATAGATTATCTTCCAATATAGGCACAAAATTATGATTCATTTTCAAATGGTTTCCTTTCTCAAGGAGCTCCTAAAAATTTTTCATATCGTATTAATAAAATGTTAGGAAACAGCCACACATAGAAAGCCTTATGAGGAGGAATTGACAACAGTTAGCTTAGGTAATGCTAACAAAATTGCTTAAATATCAGAACAAAAAACAGTGTCAAACACAATAAATCACTTACACTACACCTCTTGCTTTTGTTAAGTGTTGTTACTCATGATTACAACACAAAAGGACCACAGTGGTCCTGACATCAAGATTAACAAGATAGTCCACAATATTTTAATCACTTGCAAAAACAAATAATAATGAAGAACCAAAAAAAAAAAAAAAAAAAAAACCCCACACACAATATAGTGCCAAACAATATAAATGTATTCAAAGTAAACTTAAGACAACAAGGAGAACCTGGGTGTGGCACAGATAAAAAGAAGGGTAGCCAAGCTCCTAGGACTGGTGTGCCTGACCATATTAGGGTGAGAAATGCTCCACAGGGTCCGTATTCTTTGTCAGCTTATCAGGAAGAGAGTAGACGGGGATCTGATTGTTTGTAAGCTGTAGTGAGGAAAATAGAACATTTTCTTCTGGAATATGCCCTGGGGCTTTATCATCTTGGTCACTTTAGGCAGTACTCACTATTTGGACAGATTCAATATGCCTACATGTGGAGGTTCAAATTCAGGAGAATAGACTTAACTATGATTGTTACTGTTGTTTTTTATCTTTTGTCAAAATCTGAATAATATTTGGTGGAAGACAGGAGTAGAGTTTTTAGTGAAATTAACAAGATATAATTTTTTAAGTTTATTTATTTATTTTGAGAGAAACAGAGACAGCTCCGGTGGGGGGAGGGGCAGAGAGAGGGAGAGAGAGAACCCCAAGCAGCCTCTGTGCTGTAAGTGCAGAGAGCCCAACACATGGCTTGAACCCATGAACCTGTGAAATCATGACCAGAGCTAAAGTCAAGAGTGGGATGCTTAATTTACTGAGCCACCCAGATGCCCCAAGATATAATCTTTATATAAAATTTTTGTTGCCTCTTCCTTCTTTGTTTAAAGATAGCAAAAAATGCTTGGGGAGCTAGGGTGTCTCAGTTGGTTAAACATCCAACTTTGGCTCAGGTCATGATCTCTCAGTTCAAGCCCCATATCATGCTCTGTGGTGACAACTCAGCCTGGAATTGGCTTCAGATTCTGTGTCTTTCTCTCTCTGCCCCTCTCCCCCCTCATGCTTTGCCTCTCTCTCTCTCTCTCTTTCTCAAAAATAAATAAACATTAAAAACTTTAAAGATAACAGTGCTTTATTATAGATTTGATAACTTCACAATACATGCGAGTGAGACACGCAAGAGTGTGATACCAATGGGAATTCCTTGGGGTTTACCTTCATTGTTATGCCACCTGCTGTCATCCTCAAGGATTTGTGGGTTTCTCTTAGTGTCGGTTCTGTGGAGTGTACCTCTCCCCCTTGTTATTTAGAAGCAGGAAAAGAACAGTAGTGTAAAAATTGGTGAAGTCCATACACAATTTCTAGCTCAGTTACTAGTATTATACAAAAGCTAATTTCTTAATTTTAACAAATATACATGGTTACGTAAGATGTTAACATTAGGTGAGTTGGTACATGGAAACTGGCCATACTACCTTTGAAACTTTTCTAAAAACCTAAAATTATTTCAATAGAGGAAGGTTTAAAAATGCATCATGTGACACTAAAGAAAATTTAGTTGGGGGTCTTCTGATAATTTTCTTCAAAAAAAGTGGGAACAAATTTTCACAGTTGTCCTTCACTCCATTTTCCACCCTTTAGGGCCCTTGAAATCAGTGATTACCCCCGGTCCTATTGATGCTCATGGAATAGGCACAGGATAAATGCTTGCTGAATGAATCAGCCCTTTTGATGTATTTAAAGAACCTTTTATTATTGGGATTTGTATTGCCTTGAAAGGTGCACCTAAAATTTCCTTTTGATTCACTTAAGTTTGAATTGCCCCTGACCTGCCACATTGTATGCTTTTTGGTTCTCTTCATAAAAGACACCCAGGATGATTTAAAAAGATACATACTATACTCACCCCTCTCCCCTTCAGCTGTTGTAATGGATTCTTTGAACTCTGCTAGTTATCTGTCCCTATGTGGTTTTTATTTTATTATCTGCTCTTTAATAAGAAATGAAAAAAAAAATAAGGCAGCCATTATTTAAGTTAGGATATATCAATACCGATCAAAATAGTGTAAATTGGGTCACTGAGTAGAGGAAATAAAAGAGCCTGTTAGGTATCGTACCTGATCTTGCAATTCCTTTTGAAATACTCCTTGGGTTTTCCCGGGTTTTCCCCACATTTCTCCGCATGGAGGCGAGTACTGTTTTGTGTGCTTGATTTGCATGTTGACTGTACCCACGTCCTCCTCTTGCTGGTGTTTCAGTCTAAACTTTCCTATGTGTTCTTGATCCACTCACTCACTTCCATGCTTTTTGCTGTCTTTATCCTTCGATTGTTTTCTCTGGGCTCTGATCTTTAAAAGCAACTTGTCTTTCTTGGAGCGCCTGGGTGGCTCAGTCGGTTGGGTGTCCGACTTCGGCTCAGGTCATGATCTCACACTCCCTGAGTTCGAGCCCGGCCTCGGGCTCTGTGCTGACAGCTCAGAGCCTGGAGCCTGCTTCCGATTCTGTGTCTCCCTCTCTCTCTGCCCCTCCCCTGCTCATGCTCTGTCTCTCTCTGTCTCAAAAATAAATAAAAACATAAAAAAAAAAATTAGGAAAAAAAAAAGCAAGTTGTCTCTCTTAAGTATTTCATTCAGCCACTTAAAAGTACTGACATCTCATGGATTCTGGAAAACACACACAATCCTGTCTGTGTTTCCACATCAAATTTTTAAAAAAATCTCAAAAGCGGGATATACTCATTATCTTGTATACTGTCGATTTTACAACTACTGATTCTTTAATTCTGCAGCATTTCTGTCATCATTATTGCACTGAAGGTATTATTTAAAAGTCCCAATTACTTACTAGTAACCAAATTCCTCAGTCCTCATGCTCGTTGATATCTCTGGATACTTGGACATTATGGAGACCCAGCTTCCTGGAACCCCTTCACTGCTGACTTCTGAGACTCCCACATCTCCTGGAACTATTTTGACGTTAACTGCACTATATATTTCCTCTGATTCTAGTCTTTGACTTTATTTTTACTCCTTACCTGTACAACTATGCCCATACAACTATGTACTTGCCCATACAACTGTGTACTTTGGCTTACCAATCACTTTACTAATCATACGTAATAACTCTGAAACCAATCCTGGCCTTGACATGGTTCCTGAGCATCAGTCTTCCCTTGCTGAGCGAAGCTGCTATATATTTGTACCAGAACCTTACATAAAAATTTCAAACTCATGTTGGCCAAAATTAAATACATTTTCTTCACTCCAAGAACGGATCCTCTTCGATGAATCTGTCAATGTCAATGATGTAAAATACTTCTTTTCACAGTCTCAATCCTTACTTACCTTAAACAGTTGTTCTGTATTCCAGCTCTTTCAAATTTACCTATTTTTGCTGTCCTCCACATATCCACCTCTACTATTCTTTCCCAAAGACTCAGTGCCTCTTACAGATTCCAGTAGTCATTTTATTAGCAGATGCTTTCTTTGGTGGATTCATCTCACTGGAAGCATGTCGTAAACCTAGAAGTATTTAGCCCCCAACCCCCTACCTTGTAACACTGGCTGCTCTTACGCTGATGGTGGTTTGGATTTGCCATGAGTTTCAACATCTCCCTTGAGATACACAGAATAGAAATTTGTTATCGCCTTTGGTTGAAAATAAAAGAAACATACAAGAAGCATAGAGTGTTCTGTAAGTGTGATGCCTCTGAACGTGCCCATTCAACTTCAGTCCTATCCCTAAATCATTTCAGCTTCTAGGCTCGTTTTTCTGCTGCTTTATGCATACTTCTTAATTTATCACCAAATACAACCAGAGAAAACTTGACATGAATCATTGCCCATCACACCCTCAAGTTACTACATTGGCTCAGGCCACGCTGTTTGTGGAATAATTGAACAAAGTCTAAGGAATAAGCATATGGCATGGTGGGGATGAGAAGCCAAAGTCAGTATTGGAAGGAAGAACAGTTTGGGGTGTCAGATTTGACGAGAAAGTGTAAACCTACAGACGAAGAATCCAGAAATGGAAGGGATTTGAACCAGCTTGAAAGCTAAGTGGATATCTCCATGAAATGAAAATATTGAAGAGTCTGGCCAACAACAACAGCAAAATCCTTGTGTAGGCATGTGGGACTAGAAGGTAAGTTGGCTGAAAGTTGAGCAGGACAAGAATGGTAAAAGTTGGACCTGGGTTTTCATTTTTTTGTGTGTTTTTAATTAATGCACTAGATTAGTATTGCATTTCTTAGGAGCTAAACTGAGACATTATCAGTGAACTAATAGGTCCAATTTTAGCCATCCAGGCCTTAAAACTCTGCCCTTAGATGCTAAAGTGGCATTAGTGTCTTTAGACTCTTTCTTATGTCAACAGAAATTATTTGATTTTCAAAGCCCCCTTTTAAAATCATTTCTGTAAGTTTTGACTTTCTATGTCTAGGGTTCTGATCAATAGCCCTAAAACTACAAATGCCATTTCACTGTGGTATAGGAATTTTTAACACGAATGTCATGGCTTTAGCAGCCCAGTGAACTCTGAAGTTGTATGCATTTCTGGATGTCTGTGCAAATGTACACATTTCTGGGTGTCAGCTAAAATATTTTAACAGATCCTTAAAGGCACAGGAGATCCGAAGAAGCTGCTGTCCCTGAGGTGTATCCATGTGAGCTGAATGTTGGAAATCCTTTGTAAAATAAATCTGATCATGCAATCATCTGTTTAATGAAATGTTGTGTTCCCCTTGGCTCTTAGAATGAAAACCAAATTTATGGTATGTGACCTATAATCCTTGAGTGGTAAGTCCATTTTGAAATCTCCGGACTGGGTTTGCATTGCTTTCCCTGTGGCCCTGTGGCTTGAAAACATGACTGCATTTCAATCCCTTTAGCAAGCTGTGCTCCCTCTCATCTCAGGGTCCTGCACATTCTTTTTCTTTTCTGGGAGAACTGTCCCCATTATCATTCCGCAAGCTGCCTCCACCACCTTTTTCTCTCAGTTACATTCTCTCTCCCTCCTCATCTCAGCTCAAACATTGCCATCTTAGTCAGGTCTCTCCTGACTGTTCAGACAAAATCGGGTTCTACTTTTTCATGTGTTCATAATGGCCTTCCGCTTTTATGCCATGACATGTATCACGCTTACAATTATAAATTTGAGTCATGATTTCATTTGTATCTATTTCTCCTCTTGTAAGCTCGGGAGGGCAGATGTTTATGGTTAATTTTCATCCTATTATTTGCATCACCTAGGACAGAATCTGGCATTTGGTACTTGGGCAGTAGAGTTGTTGAATGAAAACATGCTTTGATTTAATATTTTGGAGCTTCTAATTTGAATGTGTAGTTGTATTCACACACCCTACGGCATCCTCTACAGAATTTTAGTACATAGTAAATTGTAATTCAATAACCACCGACTGAATGACAAAATGTTTTCATAACAAAGAAATTCTGCTTTCCTTACGACAGTTACCCTCATATTATGTTCTTGTTTTTATTTCCCACATGTAAAACTGCTAAGTGATCTTATTTCTCGGTCAGTTGTTTAAAAAAGTTTTTCCAAAAAGATGAACACTAACGATCATGTTTAAGGCTTTAGAAATTTCAGACATTTTTGCCTGTCTCCCTAAGGTGTTTGTGCACATGAAGTATGTGAAGAGCTTATCATTTGATTTTTCCTATCTCTTAGCCAATGTGAGTTGATGTGCACACAGTATAATGAGACTCTATACCTTTCTGCACATTTGGAAGGATTATATGCATGTGCCTCATTGTATGTTAACTGAAATATGGAAGCCATAAATACTGAGAGAGAGCACTTAATTGTTTAAACCATCATCCTGGTACAGTGAGCCTTTCATAATTCTTAATAATATGGTTCTGATTATTTGTTGCTTGAGTGCCATATCATAATAACTTACATGATGTAGATGTCTTTACATATGGTCATGTGCCATTTTATGTAAGTGAGCTATAAACTGATAAGATTACACTGGAGTTAAATAATAAAAAGTGATACATAACCATAGAGAAATGAATGTTTTCTCAGTTATGCTTCTCCAACATTGGGAAGCATACTATTTGCAGTTGCTAGATGCCTTTATGATAAGTCTGAGATTGTCTTGAATACTCATATAACCTTGTAGTGTTTGAACAATTATGTTTTGTCTCATAGAAATGACTTTAAGAGTGGGTGTTGTTAAATAGACCATGCAATGTATGTTGAAAAGTTAGAGAAAGAATATAAAAAATTAAAGCCTACAAAAGATGTTTTATCTATATTTTAAAAAGTCGTTTTGTAATTTGACAAAGCTTATTGGCTGAACTCACTATTCTAGGATCTACCGAGACAGAGAGGAAATGGGACTTTAGTGGCCACATTCACAGTAAGAGGGCTCTCACGATCATAGAATCTTGTTTTGATTTTTGTTTGATGAAAGCTGCCCATGAAGGTGTGTGGCTTTATTGAAGAGCTCCAATTATGCAGTCCCACTTAACTGAGCTAGGAATCGATCGCTGTGATCCCTGGACTTTCAAAAGTAAGCACACTTTCACTGACTGCCTCTCACCCAGCCTCCCGGTGGCAATGGAGCTGAAACCCCTACTTCCATGCAGGCCTTAACGATGGAAATTCATAGCAAAGGTGAAAGATTGAATATGAGTGTTGCAAAAGAGGGGGTAAGACTACTTTTTCGTGATAAGATAGTAACTGAATGTAACGAGAGCTTCTTCTGAGTCACAAGTTGTGCTGTGGATTCTACAAGACCATTTTAGCTAGTCACAACCACCTGTGGACTAAGCTCTATTAATATTATCCTATATTAGTATCTAATTTGATACAATGAGGTTCAGAGAAGAGTGAAACTGGCCTTGGGCAACGCAGTTTACGTGGTCGAACGTGGGCTAGACCCTAGTCTCAGAATTAAAAAGGCCAGGCTTCTCATCGCAGCGCAAGGAAATGAGATAATACCGAGATGGCCCTTCATGAAGCTAGCTGCCACAGCCTATAGGAAAACTATTTTTGAAACTACATGGTTTAAACTGTACTCGCCTATTTATTTATTTATTTATTTATTTATTTATTTATTTATTTATTTAAATAAGCAGGACCCAGAGCTATGCTATTCTTGAAGTTGGGGTTTGGGGAATTTAGATAGAACAGAAGCCAGTAAATCTTCTTAGCTTTCTTCTCCTTCTTTCACTGCCATGCTCTCTCTTACCATTCTGCACATACAAAAATGAATGAACCAAACTCATAAATCCCATAAAAGCTATCCTTAATCTGTCCCTCTTTTAGTGTGCTTATAAAAAAAAGGCCAATAGCTTTCAGTGAAATATGATATGGGCTGATGCAGAGAGCTCTCCACAATTTTTAGGATTTGGCTGGGCAAAATCTGTCTTTTTTCCTCTCAGGAGCAGGAAATACATACAAGGAAGTAAATTCATCCAGTGCATAAACACTTTACAGAGTGCAAGTTTTTCTGGGAAATTGGCTGGTATTTCTGTTTCACCGATGTACTTTATATAGCAATTTTCAAGTGGTTATTTCCCCTCCTAATTTCCAGATTCATAAATAGAATAGTGCCTGTAGTTTTGATGCTGTAATTAAAAAATATTACACTATAAAACTTTTTAAAATTTTTGTTAAAAAGTGAAAACATTACTAAAATTTTTCTTGCCTGTTTTAAATTTATCACATTTAGAAAAATCGATTACAATTTATATTTTAAAAGGTACAATTACAACTAGAAGTTTAAACTCTTTAGCTCTGAGATCAAGAATTGTTACAATTTATACTTCAACTTTCTAGGATTTTTCCCTGTGCTTTGGGTATGTCCAACACTAAGAAGTATCTAAAATAATGAATGATATCTTACATCAAGTGTATTTATGCCATGATCTTATACTCATTAAGGACACAACAGTCTTTCTTATTGAACTGGAACTTGATCTTATCATTTGAAAACTACATTCTGGGCAGATACTACATAATTATAGACAGTAGTGGGGAATATGAAACTTATTGTTTTGTTATGCCCTAGTAAGTATTTAACCAGTGTCCTACTGAATAGCTATCCCATGAAAATCTAGAAAGCCAAAAGCAAACAAAAATAGCGTGAATACACAAATGGAAAATCACTCCAAAACGTGTTATACATTTGCACATGAGATTTTTTTCCCCCAGCCTCCATTTAGTAAAAAGTATTAGAGAAAGTGATATAGTTCATGGGGTTAATCTGAAGGGGGTGGGTAATTGAGTGAAAAGATAGTCAAGCAGCTGATTTGATAAGGCCAGTATTAACCAAGTAATGCAAACTTAAAGAAAACAAATAGCAGGGGAATCCTTCATCTGAAGTGTATCATCTTAAGTCTATATAAGTATATATTGCAAGAAATGTATGTTATGTTTAGAATTCACAAAACTTGTGTGTGTGTGTGTGTGTGTGTGTGTGTGTGTGTATTTTGAAGTGGAGTTTAGAGGATCTCAAAATTCAAGTCTAGTTTTTAAAAACTATGTAAACCAATGTTTAGCCATATTCAATCAATTTGCAATAAGCTTAGTAATTCTCCTAACTTTATAGGCATGATACTGACAGTAAACATATGTATCCCAATGCAAGACAGACAGAAAACACTACTCTTAATATTAAAAGCATTGTATTTGATATATAATTCCATTTCTAGCATGCTAGTAAGTTTCTGTGCTATAGATGTTGGAGTTTTAAAGTTCCTTCTAGGATGTGGACTGTCAATAAAACTTAAAAAAAAAAGAAAGAAAAAACTCCAAACTACTTAAACTACTCCGTGCTAACAATTAAAGTAAGTAAAGAGCAATCAATACTTGGAATTTCATTTCAACATCTTAGATATTTCAGCTCTTTTAACAAATGGGACATTATATACGGAATCTTAATTGCTAGTTTGCTAATATTAATGTTAACTAGATGTATTTGAGTCATGTTAATTCTCAATAGAATATCATTCTCTGCAAAATAATTCCAATGAGGAAAGGAAGTTTCATTTTTCAAATGTGGAGAGAAAACCTAAGTCCAGAAAAGAAATATCCAATTTGTTATATTTAAAATAATATATTGTATTTAAAATAAAAGAATTGAATCAGTTAGTATCATTGATTCCATAAATTTCTGTTGAATGCCCGATCAATACAGGTATAAATACATAACACATAGGCACATGTGGATTAATTTAAAGTAATTTGCAATGTATATTTAAGTTATTTTAAAAAACAATTGAGCAGTAGCCAGAATGAGGAAACATAATGTTGGTTCATTACATATTCCATGGTTACTGAAAGAAAAAAAAAAAAAACTTTCTGGTTCTGAGGAGTATAAATGTTATTTGAACTAAGATCTGCAAATAAACCATCTAATTCCTGTTTCGTTGACATATTGGGGCAAAAGTGTTTAAATGACAACTTGTAGTAATACTTCTATAATATCACAGTGATGGAAAATATATGTATATATTAGTAACATTAATAATTATTTACACAGAATAAATACATGAATATTTGAAGAACACTAAGAGTGAAATCTTAGATTTCAGAACAGATTCCTTTAACATACACATCCATTTAGAAACTGTTTCTTAGTTTGTTTTTCATTCTCTGAATTTCTGCTTTAAATGTAGAATTAAATTTAGCAATATGTTATACTCTATGAATCAGTTTAACCAAATTTACCCTAAATAGCTTGTCTGCATTGTTTTGAAAATACAAAACACCAAGTTGAATAGCTATACCCTTTTCATTATGTAATATGTTCAGCTTCCTGATTTTGCTTTTGTTGTGGCCATGAACACAATGTTCTTCTTCCTTTTTTTTTTTTTTTTTTTTTTGCTTCATTTTCACTCACTTGTCTAACAAAGGAAAAATGTGGTGTTTGAGGATGTGTATCTATCCCTGTGGGTATGTTGTCTCCATAACTGTTTATATCTTCTTATTACTGTGTCAGTTTTCATAGGCAGATTGTAAATTCCTGAAGCTAGGATTTTTGTTTTATTATGAAACAATTTCTCTGATACCATTTATCATAACTTGCAATCCCTATCTATCCCTATTGAGTATATTAGGTACTCAATACATTCTGTTTCCAATATTTAAGTAGCGTCAGGGCCAGAAAATGTAGAAGACAACTTAAATTGAGAGCTCAAACCACTTTTTCAAAATTCTCTTTTGAAGCTTTAAGACCTTGTCAAATATACGACTTGACTATCTGTTTTTTCCCCTTGTGTTTCTGTTCATTGTGGTTAGCAGTCAATAGGAGGCAAACGACCTGCATAATCTATAAGCTACACAATAGAATTCTGCATTGCTTGGATTTATTTTAGCCAAGTTCTGAGTAACCCTTACCCACAGGAGGTATTTAGTAAAAGTTACTAAGATGGAATCATTGAGGGCTGGGCAGAATTTAAAGGCACTTGATAAGTAAGTCTTAAAGATTAATAACATCTCAAATCCAAAGGGATTCCCATTCTTTGCAATCTTCTTAAAATTAAAACGGTATGTAATTATATTTCAAAAGATTTATCAGACATTGTCTATAAAACAGAATTGGATAATTGTTCATGTAATATTTTGTTATTTTGTTGTGACAACAAATGGTGAAAACCATTTTCCTGCTTTATATTTAAGGTTAAAGAATTAAAGGTAGAAATTGTGCTTGTGTTTTTGTTTTTTTTTAAAGTAATTATGTTCAAGACAGGAACACATTTCTTCTTGTTATCACTTGTTACCACCCCTGTGGCCTGACCTAGAAATGAAAAGTTCCATAACTCCATTACATTAATTTAGAGAAAACCAGAATTAACTTATGAAAAGTGCAATACATGCTAAAGTAAGAATCACTGAGCAACTAATTACAAAATCAATGATATATCTTTTACCTAAAATTTTATACTTTGGAAGAGCAAGATGGATCTGTTGGTCTACAATGGCTTTCTGTATTTTTTGAGCCAATATTATGGGATAATTGGAGCACTTGACCTTGTTTCTAGATATTGAGAAATTTTGCTTCGAAAACTGTGTTGGGAAGAAAATGTCAACTATAAAATATATGGTAAATAAAACAACTTCCCTATTTCTTTTTTAAAATGTTTTATTTATTTTTGAGAGAGACAGCATGAGTGAGGGAGGGTCAGAGAGAGGGGGATAGAGGATCCCAAGCGGGGTCTGCGCTGACAGCAGGGAACCTGATGTAGGGTACATCTCAGGAATTGTGATATCATGACCTGAGCCGAAATCAAGAGTTGGATGCTTAAACGATTGAGCCATGCTGGCACCCCTATAGTCCCTGTGTTTTTAAGGTAATTACACCCTGTGAGGTCAACAAAGATAGCTAGCTGTGAGACCTAAAAGGCATAAGTCTTGTCCCTCTGATACATACACAAGAGTAATACCAACATGATCTCCCTCCCTCTCTCAAAAAAAGACAAAACAACAACAACAACAACAACAACAACAACAACAACAAACGCTGTAAAAACCAGGGACAATAAGAAAAAGAAAAAAAAACACATCCTCAATAACAATAAATTTGGGAAACAGTGGCTTAAATAATGTTAGATGTCTTTAGCAAGACATTAAAAAAATAGGCTACTGTACTTGGGGATATTTGAAAAGTAGACATAATCTACAGTAGTAGACAGTACCTTTTAAACCTCTCTTTTTTTTTTTTTTTTTTTTTTTGCACCTGGCATTCCACAGAATACATTTTAAGAAATGCTATCTTAGTGAATTTTCCATGGTTCATGTTGGCACTCAATCTTGATGGTTAGGGATTGAATTTTGTCATTAAGCAGAAACTGGAACCATCTCTTAATAATAGATTTGAATTAACCAATCTCAAAAGACTGATCTATGAAATCAGAATGCCAAAAATTTAATTAAGAAGGAGAAATTTAACCACAAGGGAGACCAAATAACAATCCTCTGAGTAGTGTTCTTTCCCCGCCATAGGCGCAGAGCATGGGAAAATAAATTATATTTAGGAGACTAGTTGGTGAACGTGAAAACAAAACAAAGTAAGGTAGAAACATCTAGGTTTAAAATGTGTAAATGCTACTGCACTGAAATAACCTAAGCTTGCCATTTCCACTAAAAAAGATACGCTGATCATTAACACCTTGGACACTTTTAATTATATTGCCAAACTTTTATCAGCCATTAACCTTTCTCATTTATGGGTGATTATTCTCCTCCCTTTCAGTGGAGCATTCTTTGTGTAGCTATGTTAATCCATTTGATGAGATAGCATTCTAGTCTTGCAGACTTGGGAACTTACTCACTCATATTGTCCCTTTAAGCTGATTTTGTGTACTTTGCTCCGATAAGTGAAGGCATAGTAACTTTGTTTTGGAATACACTGGATTAGTGGTACCAGAAAGTCTAATTATAATTTTCTAGGAAGAATATGAAGAGATGTAACTCAAGAGCCAGATGGAAATTAGAAATAAATATTTTGGAGTCTTCTATATACATACGGTTTGGGGAAAAATGAATGGGATTGTCTGTAGAAAGAATATGATAGAAATGTACAAATAATAGAATATTGGCAAATACATCAGGAAAGAAGACCATGGAGTATTCAAAAGTGAAAGAAGAAGGAAAATTGAGAGACGGTCATGCAGCATGGTATATATTATATATCTATATCTATATCTATCTATCTAATCAATGTCTCTATATATATGTATGTGCCTACATATATGTATCATCTCTCTATTTTGCATATATAATCTATATGTCTATCTTCACCCTACTTTACCTCCTGCTTCTTTTATGTCTGGATTATTACAGAATATCACCTTAGGGCATCAGGTTGGACTAAGAAGACATCATGAGTTCAGTAGGGTGAGGAGATACTTCTTTCTGCTTGGTGATTAGAAGTAGGACTAAATCCAGAAAACCCTAATGACTTCTCAGTGTATAGTTCCTTTTACGTTCTTAAATACAGTTTCAGTAATCACTCATTAAACTGGATTTTTGTTGCTCTAGCGAGGTTTCCTTTCCTCACATCAACATACCTTGGGGGAAATTGGTTGAAGAAATGAAGGGTAGAAATCTACATAGAAGTCAAGGAGTCTTCTGAAAGATATGGGATCGATATTGCCCTTTTATATTCTTAAGTGTATTTATTTTGAGAGAGAGGGTGGGGGAGGGGCAGAGAGAGAGGGAGAGAGAGAATCCCAAGCAGGCTCTGTACTGTCAGCTCAGAGCCCAACATGGGGCTTGAACTCCCAAATGGTGAGATCATGAACTGAGCTGAAATCAAGAGTTGGCTGCTTAACTGACTGAGCCATCCAAGCACTTTATATATATTGCCCCTTTCTTTTGTGATCCAGTAGTATTGAAAACTCTCTGGGAATTTGGCATATTCCTGATGGAGAACAGCTAGAGAAAAAACAATGTGATCTTGTGTTTTCAAAGGAATCACAACCTAAAAGGATCTGGATCCAAATTTAATCTAAGGACAAAGAGGTTCATGAGGTCCCCACAGACCTGCTGCCCCATCAGAGTGCTTGAGCTTTGGGAACAATGGAGAAGAAGTGTGGGTGATCTAAAGATGTTCAAACTGGTCACGAAAGGATTATGAGAGGATGAGCCTTAAGACTGTAGCATGATGAGCAGATACTCTTCTTTCTGGTTGATGTTTGAAAGCAAGACCACATCCATGAGAAATCTTGGGGATGACAGCAGAATTGGGAGAGAGACACTCAACTATAAACAAATAAGAATTGAGCAATAACTCAGAGAAAGGAGAGAATTATGTTTATATCTTAGAAGAGATTCGTATGTTACAATAGCCTATGTTATGAAAGCACTCTAACAAGGAAGGCATATTTACTAAGACAACTTTTGTAGAATAGTCAGAAAAATGAGACCTGAGGAAAATATCCATCATTTGAGCATTTGAAAGTTAATGGCGTATTAAAAGACTTATTTGAATGGTCGCAACAGAGTCCTAGATTGTCAGAGATTAAGCAATTAGGATTTTGGAAGAAAGAACTGCTAAGCAGAGACTACTCTTTAGGCGAGTTTTTGGTGTTAATGAGATACGTGTTTTTAAAAAATGATTATTGCCTTTTAAAATGCAGAATAGACAATGGGAACTAATAATGTGGGTTTTTTTCCTAATAAATTCTACAATTAATTATTGAGCTTCTAGCATGCATTTAGCACTGTGCTATTTGCTAAGTGGAAATCTTAAAAGAAAGAAAATGCATGAAAATGGTTGATGAAACCAGTTCCTAAGAAAGCAAAATGGAATGGAATCAAGTTGGCATTCTAAGAATTTCTAGATAGGCATGAAGTCCACTTGAATTTAGAAATTGGAAACATTACAGTAAATGGAAATAATGTGGGCCTTAAAATCAGATTTATTTGAATACTGCTTTGGTAGATCTTTATAATAGAGTAGGGATTTCCCAGGCCAAAGATGGATTCTCAGGACCAAGATAAAGGAAGAGTGGTATAAATTTCATCTAACTGATTTAAGAATAGTCCAATTGTTACTGTTCTAGTAGCTGTGAGAATTATGGAGCAAAATGCCTCTACTTAAAAAAAAAAGTATCAGTCAATCATTAACTTTTAAAACTTATAAGAAAGTATTAAGTTTATATTCAAGAACTTATAAATAAAATTGTGAGTTTTGCATGCTATGGTAGGCCAATGTGCATTGTCTTCATCTCATTATTGAATTACTAAACTATATAACTTTGTAATGTCATCGTTACAAGATTGAAATGTACCCTAAGCATTTGTTCAACTGCCTTTTATAGATACAAAAAGTAAAGTCCTAAAACATGGACTAGTTTCTTCTACCATATTCAGTTTGAAAGAATTTGTGGCAAATTTAGATTTGTAATTCAGTGCCCAGAGTTCCAGACCACCCTGTTTTACTGAAGTGAACTACAAGATTTTAATGTATGCAATTATTTTGCTTTAGTTTATAACAGTAAATTGTTATTTTCTACAATTTCTGGAGGAGTTATAGATTATGTATAAAGGAGAATCATTATTTGTGTGGACTTCCTTGTTTATTTGTGATGATTTTTATATTCTCATATCTGAAACATTTTTTTCAGAATGCATGATAACATGAAAAGCATGGTTATTTCTTTCTTAACCAGTTTTCATACATTATTATAGTATCTCTTCAAAATTCTGGAACTACAGTTGAATCCTGTCAGACATAAATGAACAAGCTCAAGTGAATGCTTTAGTCTCCTTCAAGCATCGAATTAGATTATCCCTGTCTGCAACTTTTAATTCAAATGGAAAAAAAAACACATCTCCACAGGAGATGTGACCCTATTGTTAATAGTAGACGCATCTGATTCTGGCACAACTGTACGAACATTTCTCACATTATACTTAAAATATTGACTTTGTAAGATATATAGCAGTTTTTTAAGCTATACATTTGTGCCAATTTCCAATTAAACACCTATGGGAGGGAGGAGTCAATTTCAAGTCAGACAATCTTTTAGAATGGACAAGTCTATAGTTATGACCTTGATTGCCCAATAATTCAGTAATGGAAGATGTAATTTCTCTGTGGCCATTTTATTTTTATGTTTCTTTTCTGTATAAATATAGAAAGAAAGAGGAATTTTCACCTGCAGTGTTATCTGTGGTATGTACAGAAAGAATATCAAATAATTTAGGTAAACATTTCAGCGAAGACTTTAACCCATGCTGTCCATTTGTTTACAATTGGAGATGTGATTATTGCGTTGCTTTACCAGTTCAGAATGCATCACGAGCTTCTGACCATTTCAGCATGCATACCTGTAGTGATAACTAGAGTGTTGTCCAGAACTGAATTTAAACTCCGAAAACGAAGAATTGTGAAACCCAATTTTAGAGTTCACGTAGTTAGCCTTGTGCTTCCATTTTCATTGTATAAATATATATTTTCCCCATTGACTGGTTCTTTCTAGAGTTTGCATCAAATTTAAATCAGGCTACATTTAAATATCACATTATGGCAGCCCTTGAATAAGTGTACATACGTTTTTTACTGATATACATATGTCATTTAATTTTAAGGAGCACGTGTGTGTGTGTGTGTGTGTGTGTGTGTGAGAGAGAGAGAGAGAGAGAGAGAGAGAGAGAGAGAGAGAGAGAAAATTTCATAGACACTTACCTTACCCTGCATGAAATAGACTACCCCAGGTATAAAAATGAGTGTGATCCAACAATATTTATAGTAATTTATGGCTATTTTTACCTACTTAAAAATATTTTTATGATGATATACTATAAATAAGGCCTGTGAAACAGGTTGACTTGGTGTTAAAGGACCAATAGGGACAAATTTTCTTTTGTTTGAATACTTACAGGAGGAATTAAAATTGAAGCAATCATTGCACACCTACTGTGGTCCAATCCATTTAGGAGGTATTTCACATACATTATGCCACTTAATCTTCACAATTGTGTTAAGTCGGCTTTACTTCCACATTTTAAGGAGGCAAGTCTGAGAATGAGATAAGTAAACCAACTTGCTTTGAGACGTCAAAATGAGTGATGTGACCTACAATCCAAGCCCATGTCTGTTTGACTAATGGATCACTTCAATATATTTAAGGTGTTTTATATGCTGTCACTTGATGATTCAGTGCAGGGAGTCTATTTCCTTCTATTCTTTGTTCTTTGTACTTTTACAGAGAAGCAGTTGCTTAGTTATTTCTGTAAACCCTGTAAGACTTCTTAAAACTTGAAACAAGATTAGGTATACTCTTTTTGCTTTAGTAGGCAAAATGATGAGGGACATAAGTTGGTTTTCATAATGAATGCTTTTGAATGGAAACAGAGAAAACCAAGAACAAAGCAATTAGAAACAGTGAAAAAGTGTCAAGGCCAAGAGAAAAGTGAAAACAGCAATGTTTATTAGCTCAAGGTTCTGGCAGAGGCGTTGGGAGGCATACAGCTGAATACTGCTCTGCTTCATCTACATTGTTGCTTTTCTAAGAGGGATCTGCAAGACGGAACACTTTGTGCCTGCTGACGTCCACTGTGCAAACCCCCTTGTTTTATTTTGGAAGAGACAGATGTAGAGATCTGACTTCTGAGGCCAATGAAAGAAGAAAGATCCTATTAAAATCCTGCACACCGGTGCAAAACTCAAGGCTTTGTCAAAGTTTTCTTACTCAAGAAACTATACAGTACTTCCACAGGGAAACAAAAAAATCTGGCAAGCATCACACACACACACACACACACACACACACACACACACACAAAGCTGTCATTATCAAAAGACACTTTAATTTAAAGTATATGAATACATGCGCCATGAACTCCCAATAAAGGAAAGGTGTTAGGAAGTCACCTGAAAACTGTTACTCTTTTCATACTTCTCACGTGGCTGTGAAATTTTCCTTGTTGATGACAGCTACTGCTCACCTGCCTAAAATTGGTCTTTAAAATGACTTTGTGCTTTAATGCAGACGAAAAAATCCTTCATTCTGGTGATCACTTCCAAAGCCCCAGAAACGGCGCCATCAATCACACGTAGGGCCTGATGGATGTGTCAGGCGATAAGCGGAGCAAGAGCTGTTTCAAGGCCACTGACTCGGAATCTGCAATCTGACTTGATTCCTTGAAAGCCTGTGGCTTTGGGGTAAACTAAGGGTCAGCGAGTGTCCTCTTCTGCACGGATCATTTGAAACACCAAAAAAAGCAAGTGAGGAAGATTGAATATTGATTTAGAAAGCACTTTTAGGTTATTAATGATACTAATAATTCCAATAATGAAAAAATGAAATTTCATTTAATGAAAGCATTTGAACTTTATTTTTTTCCAAATACCTTTATCATGATACATTTGACAACTTGCATAAAATCAACAAAATCCCTGAAAAACATTGTCCAAATTTTCAGATACTCTAGTAGACTTTTATATAGACTTGTAATAAAAATTATATTTATGTAAGGCATAAGATATGATATGATATACATAGCGAAATGATTACTATACTCAAGTTATAACGTATCATCTCCTCACAAAGTTACCTTTTCTTTTTGATGAGTGCTTCTAAAGCCTATTCTTTAAGCATATTCCCTGTATTCAATCCAGTATTAACAATAGTCATCATGCCTGTACATTAGATCTTTAGACTTATCCATCCTACATAACCGTGTGTTGGTGCCCTTTGGCCAATATCTTCCTATTCCCTTCTTCCCGAGCCCCTGTTAACCACTGTTCTACTCTGCTTCTAGGCGTTTGACATTCTTTTTTCTTTAAATGCCACGTATAAGTGAGATGATACAGTGTTTACCTTTTTCTGTCTGGTTTATTTCACATAGCATAATGTCCTCTGGGTTCATCTATACTATATCAAATGGCAAGATTTCCTTCTTTCTCATGGCCGAATAATATTCTATTGTGTATAATATCATATTATATGCCATACCTCTTCTTTATTCATCTGCAGAAGGACAGCTGGGTTGTTTCCCTATCTTGGCTGTTGTGACTAATGCTACAAATGTACACAGTAGTGCCAATATTTCGTAGAGGTACTGATTTTATTGTTGTTGAGTTTATTACAAAGAATTTCCAAGAAGGACATCATATTCATTGATAAGTAGTTCGCTGAATTATTTTTTTTAACTTTATTTATTTATTTGGGGGGGGGGGTTGAGGGCCAGAGAGAGAGAGGGAGAGAGAATTCCAAGCAGGCTGTGCACTATCAGTGCACAGAGCCCGATGTAGGGCTCTGTCTCATAAAGCCTGAGATCACTACCTGAGCCCAAATCAAGAGTCAGCTGCTTACCGATTGAGCCACCCAGGCACCCCAGTAGTTCACTGACTGAATACTTTATTGTTTCTATGAACAGTGGTAGAAAGACGACACCTGTTTACATTGTCATAGACTTGGGTTTAGAGATAAATTAAGCCAAGAGTAAAGAATAAGCAGAATTCAAAATGAACAAAAGAAAAAGCGACAACAAAAAATATTTATGAAAGCAACATTTTGAGTTTGAAAAATCTAGGCCAATGGAAATGTCAAAACTATTACTTAAATTAGCCATTTTAGTTTTCATTTTTTAATTTATGGACACCTTTGATATTTTGAATCACATTTCCTAATACACTCAATAACTGTTTCTATTGCTTGACTTTTTCTGGCTTTAACTTAGCTTTCGCCACTTCATTAAAAAATATTTATTTCATGACTGGTACGCATCAGACACTAAAAATTATATTTTCATTTCTGAGGCCGAATGACCAAATATCAGGTTTCTTGTTTATAAAATACTGCTATGGAGAGATCAGTCAGAATTTAATATTACAGACATATTTTGACAACAAAAGAATCCAGTCATTAAGACTGACAACCCCTGTTGTTACTGAATCCAGGTGAATCAATACGAAGTTTTACATCCAACTTAGAGAAAGAGCAATAGCCTTTAAATTAGTCCTCCACATGAAGAAGTAATTAGGTGCTCACTTCTGGAGAGGTCGAACCATCACCAATTGTACAAATGCCTGCTTCTGAAGCTGTACTCATCAACGTAGTAATGAGCTGTTGAAATAGCAATGCAGAGCAAATCGACAATGCAGGGAACTAATTGGCTCATGGATACTTTTAGCTATCCTGCTGTTACAGAGACAGACACTCTTGCGAAGGATGGACATTTTGAATTCTGTTATTGGAAACATGGTGCTCTGTTCAGGGATCTTACACTCATGGATTTCTGAAGTCTTGAATTCTAGATCTCCTTATGTTTTTGAGCATTTTAAACACAATGCCCCATAAGACTTTCTTAGCGTTATCCCCAGGTGTTTTTTTTATTTTTTTTTTCTTTTCTTTTCTAAATAAAGCAGGTCTTTTGGAGTTTCACGCTTATAGAAGACCTTGTCACAGAATGATCTCGTCTGTTTTGTCCTCTGCTGTGAAGTTAGCTAACAGAACCTACCTGGAGAGTTAGCTCTCCACTGCATGGCCCCAGACCAGTCTAACAACCCTGACAAGCCATCCTATAAATATGGGTCATCTAGTAAGAGTTCAGAGAGAAAAGAACAATAACATTTCTGCATCATTCGTGGAGAACGATGAGAGAATTCGTGCGCATCGTGTGTTCACCTTAAAGTGCACACAGCTCTGATGGTGGCTAGATACAAAACTCTGCATCATCATTGCTAGGACATGTGTTGATAACAAGTGACAGCAGTTTTGTTTCTGCATTCTGTCTTGAAGTACCTAATCTGGTCACATAGATGTAAATACTATGGGATGGGTAGGTTTTAATAGTAATTTATTTCCTCGCGGTTGAGCACTTAGAAACCAGCCTGCTAAGGACTAGATCCTTGTATGCATGACTTCTAGTCTATTTGACATTCCTGTGTCCCTTCCTTTTGAATCTAGATGTCCTTGGTACCAGTTACCTCTGTTTAGGAATCATATCATTGCTCCCTATCATTTATCTCATACTCTTCCCCCCACACCGACTTCCTAGTTTTGAAGTTCTTTCCCTTATTAGTGTCTAGAATTTTCTTTCCCTTATTAGTGTCTAGAATGATTTCACAAACATTTACTCACCAATACATTATGATATGCTCTGCGTGCTACAGGCTGAAAATCAGTTCTATAGAGCACAGTCACAGTGCTTGGGAAGTGCATAGCTTTGTTTTCTAAATGCAAGAATGACATAAACCAGTGGTTATTCTCCAGGAGTTTCTAAATTTTCACATAGGGGGTCATTAATACACATTCTAGTTTAATGGATTAATGCCCTTCTGCACTGCCAAGAAGAATGACTTCTTGTACAAACGTTCTGATCTCCAGCTTAACCCTGATAACATGGTCTTCCTGGGCTTTGCAGATTTGATGCATTTGGCCATTGTCCAACGCCTAGATAGGTCATTATAGCTTGTGTATAATTGGAATATTTAGTACAGCTAAAAGTGATTCAATAACACCATGATGTTGCATGTCCCTATTAAACCTTGATGTAGCCTCATATTAACACGTTTCTTGTCATTTTTCCTTTGCATTCTATAGCAATAATCTGCCATGGTTTATTCTGCTTATTAATTATGCTAGTTGCTGATTTGATGAATGCTGAAATGGATTGAAGATTAGAATAGGGAGAAAATTAAATAATTGGAGAACCAACCACAAAAGATCCTTTTGAATTTCACTAATTAGCAAAACTATATGCTTTACAATCAGTTATGTTTCACAACTCAAAGTCATGTTTGTCACAGTATTTTTAACAAATAGGTCTTGGTTACAAGATAATAAAAAAAGTAAAATTAGAAATAATTTCTATGTAGAATTCATATCTCTTGACTGTTTTCATCTCTAATCAGTTAAATTCTAATTTGTTGAGTTGCATATTGTAGTGAAAACATTGTCACTTTAGAGATTTCTCATTTCTTCTTTTCAATCGTTTTACTCTCTGTAGTTTTAACTTGTGTCTAAGTCTCTAAAACCAAGACCTTGTATTATTTAAAAATAGTTTTTATGAATCAGTGGGACTCTTCGTTCATGAACTGACAATATGTAAGTTAGGTTCAAGTCAAAGAAAAAGAATCACAGTAGATGGGAAAGATAAAGGAGAATTAAATTAGCATATATTATGAAACTTGAGCATAAAGTATAATGTCAGTGCAGAGAGACCCAGATGATGGCATTCTCTTGCTTATTGCAGCTGAATACTGTTAATAACAATAGTGGTAGTAAATAATACTGATATTACCTACCTACTTCCCTATCTGCTTACCTACCTATGTGCCAACCCACATACAAGAAAAGCCTTGCAAACATTAGCATCAAATTTGTTTTCTCTGATAAGAACCACTTTCCTTCTTTGTGCTTTGGAGTATATCTTTAGATGGGTTGAATAATAACCAATGAAACAATAACAAAAACAATAATGGCAGCAAAGGTTTTGATTTATTGTTGTGGCAAAGAGGTCACTAATTACAAAATGCATTATTTCTTTCCCTTACTATCAATAGTAAGCTTAGATTCATTTATATTTTCAGGTGTAAAATAAGCAATATATCAGTGCAAGGGAGTCTTTTAAAGACAGATTTACATAACACTGGAGTAAAATTAACTTCTCCACAAAAGAACAAGGTTGAATTGACATGAAATGAATTAAAAACTCTGCTTCCTGGCTTTCTCCTGGCAGCAGTTTGCCAAAAATCTGCCTGGAAAAGTATTGTAATCTGCTTGGTTCCTAGAAAGGCTGTATAGCTAGGATGTAAATATGTTTATATTACGGAGTTTTAGCAAGAAACAAGTATAAGATGGTTAGGATCGCCCTTACTTTTTGCTTCTGGGCCGCAGAGGGAAAGCCCAGCTGTAATCACCTGCCTTATTCTCCAGAGTCTAAGTACAAACCTGTAAGGTCTGCAAGTCTGTCATCATTGATGAACTGAATTACCAGAGATGATCAAGGCGTTTGTGAGTGTAAGATAGTAGAGATCGAAGCCATAGAGATTCCATTTTAATTTTTGAAATCACATTTTCAGTAATTTCTGTAACCCCTTTTAAAGACATTACATCTGAACTGAATTTACCTCTTTTATAGAAGAGTGTAGCAATTATTTGGTTTCCCCCAAACTATCTCTTCAGTGACCAGATAAACTCTCATAACCAGCTAAATTAACAGAGTTATTGGTAACATTTACACAGGACACAAAGTTCAGCTTTCTTTATGTTGTTTCATGAATGAAGTGCATCCTTTTACGTTAGGTGAGACCTTCCATTCCAGAACAGCATCTACTGGATATGCATCATCTTGAAAATTACATATACTTTTTTAAAGTTTATTTATTTTTGAGAAAGACGGACAGAGAGAGAGAGAGAGAGAGAGAGAGAGAGCGTGTGCAAGTGGGGGAAGGGCAGAGAGAAGGAGAGAATGAGAATCCCAAGCAGGCTCCACACTGGCAGTGCAGATCACAGTGCAGGGTTTGAACTCACAAGCCATGACATCACGCCCCAACCTGAAATCAAGAGTCGGACACCTAACTGACTGAGCCCCTCGTGTGCCCTAAAAATTACATATTACTGATGTCTACTTAGGATGATTCCAAACATGAAATAGAAAACAAAAAGGCAGGTGGCAGATGCTATTATTTTCATTATATTTATTTTTATATTATTATATAGTATTATATTATTATATTTTATTATGTTTATTATATAGTTTTATTAACCTATGATTATGAATTAGAATAAGTGGAAAATAAATATTAGGATGATGGAACTGGAAAGAATCCGGCCTTTTATAATAGGTACGCATTTGGGTTCTTTCCTAGAGAGGCAGCTCTACTTTGTGATGTCTGATTTCTTGGTTGGGCTTAGTCATGGGAATACCTGGATTTTCCTAAAGTGAAGGCAGAGGGGGAAACTCTTCTTTCACATAGAAATGAATATTGCACCAAAATTTTTCATGCATCAGTAAACACATCTCTCTCAGTAAAATATCAAATTCACTTTTTCCATTGCTTATGCTGTGACTCCTATATTTCAGTTCTACTAAGATATACTTCTGTGAGCGCTATGATTAATTCTGTTATGTTTATGAATGCCAGTCTTCATTTAAAATATTCACTAGGTTGGCAGGCAAGATGTTAAGTCAGAGTTTTCTTTGTTTCAGTGTTAGCACCCTTCCTGCAATTCCATTTTGCTTCCCTTAAGAGAAAAACATTAGTCATATCTGATAGCTCTCATTCTGGACCATGATGCCTAATCCAGCATAGCAAGTGACATGTTCAGTTAAACCTGCTTAATCCTGCTTTTATCATATCACTCAAAGCAAACCTACTGAGTGAACTTAAGTAGGTTAGTATTACATAAGATCTCTCTTTACTTTCTGGCATCTGAATAGAGATGACTCATACAAAATATTTAGAAAACAGAATAGAGTCTGTCATATTAATAGACTACCCATATACCACACAAAACAGAAATAGTTTTAAGCCTTTCCAAGGAGATTGGAAGCTGAATAGAGTTAGTGGTTCTATAGGCCAAGAAGATCAATTCTTTGATCTGACTGGTTTATATAGGAAGTCGCCTCTGGATCTTTGAACCTCTGAATCCTTTGTGAATGACTTATGGAGCTCAAGAAGGTTGCCTGTGATAAGAGGAATGGGGAAGAAGAGTCCTCATGAATATGTGCTTTCTGTTTTCACTCTAGGAGTATCATGATATTTTGAAAAATCATTATTCATGGCAGAATTTATTTTGATGTAGTAGCAAGAGTAGCACACATATGTAAATAAATCCCACAGCTACTGCTATGACATTTAAGGAAACTTCTTACAGGCATTTTCAATAGTTAATATATGTAGATCAAAACTTAGTATGTGCTGGGCAGCCTTCCAAGTATCTTACAAATATTAAACAGAGGATATGTGATAATTTCATAAGAATGGTCTACATTAGATAGTTCAAGCAATATAATCATGACAATAATAATGAAGAGGATGACGGTGGTGATAGTAATTACAATAAAATACTTATTTCCAATAAAAACTATATTTGTTAAGTGTATTTGCTTAAACTTAATTACTTACATTTAATCTTAATGCAGTGAATCTCAACCCCTTTCCATAGCCTATTTGTGAGAAGTGAGTTCAGCCTTCGTTCCAGGAATGATGTAAGGGAAATTTAACTACACCTTCTAGAGGAAGGCACATTAAAGAACTGTGGATAGATCTTAAAACCATCACCATAATTAATACCTATAATTTTCAGCATTTATTATGTTTCGAGTACTCTACTAAATGCTTTGTCTGTAATTTATAATTTAATTTTCACAACAGGCATTTTGTCTTTTTTTTTAGCCTCTCTAGTTTGTTCAAAATATTTTATCCCTAAAATTTATGAACCATCTCTTTTCCAGCAATTATCTCTGCACACCACACATTTTACCCATACCTGACTGCATGCACCTTCCTTTCTCTGATTCTGTGTCTAGTCCAAAGTCAATAAACTTGATCTACTCATATTCATTATGCATCTTGATCCTAATCATGGAAAAAAATTAAAAGCCCTACAGCCCATCTGTAACAAAAGCAAAAGCAAAACCAATAAAGCATCGTCACCTGCCTGCCCTTTACCACCTTACGACAATACCTGCACTTTAGACTTCCCTGCCTTCTGTCCTCCGCCTCCTAATACCTGTTTATACTCACACCCTTTGCTCCCTTAACATCCTTATACATATTGCATCCTTATATACTCCCTTATATATACTGCACTCTGACTTCCATCTCCACGATGTCACAAATTGTCTCTTGTCTTGTATTTCTTATTTCCAAAGCAACAGATCAAGCCTCAGCATTTTATTTCAACTTCTAGGAGCATTTTGCAGCTTATCACTCTCTCCTGAAATGACATTTCCCCCCTTGGCTTACACAATGCTCCCTTCCTTACTTTCACATCTCTTCTGCCTGTCGCAGTGCCCAGTCTATTAAAATTGTTTTCCAAATGCTATTTCTTCATCCACTGGGAGGATCATATGGTTCTTATCTTTTCTTTCATTAATGTGGTGTATCTCATTGATTGTTTTGCAAGTATTGAACCACTGTTACAGCCCAGGAATAAATCCCACTTGATCATGGCAAATAATTATTTTAATGTACTGTTGGATTCGATTTGCTAGTATGTTGAGAATTTTTGCATCCATGTTCGTTAGGGATACAGGCCTGTAATTTTCCTTTGTCTGGTTGTGGAATCAAGGTAATGCTAGCCTTGTAGAATGAGTTTGGAAGTTTTCCTTCCATTTCTATTTCTTTTTTTTGGAACAGTTTGAGAAGAATAAGTGTTAACTCTTCTTTAAATATTTGGTAGAATTTGACAGAGAACAGCATCCACTCTTGATGAAAACCCTCAACAAAGTAGGGATAGAAGGAATATACTTCAACATCACATACATATGTGGAAGGCCATATACAAAAGACCCACCACTCATATCATCCTCAATGGGGAAAAACTGAGAGTTTTTTCTCTACAGTCAGGAATAAGACAGGGATGTCCACTCTTACCATTACTATTTAACATAGTACCAGGAGTCTTAGTCTCAGCAGTCAGACAACGAAAAGAAATAAAAGGCATCCAAATAGGCAAGGAAGAATTCAAACTTCATTATTCACCTATGACATGACACTCCGTGTAGAAAAATTGAAAGACTCCACCAAAAAATTTCTGGAACTGATACGCAAATTCAGCAAAGTTGCAAGATACAAAGTCAATGTACAGAAATCTGTTGTATTTCTATGCAATAGTGAAGAATCAGAAAGAGAAATCAAGTAATTTATCCCATTTACAATTTCACAAAAACCGTAAGATAACTAGGAATAAACCTAACCAAAGAGGTAAAAGATTTGTATTCTGAAAGCTTATAAAAGAAATTGAAGATGACACAAAGAAATGAAAAAAACATTTCATGCTCATGGATAGGAAGAACAAATATTGTTAAAATGTCTACACTACCCAAAGCAATCTACACATTGAATGCAATCCCTATCAAAATAACACCAGCGTTTTTCACAGAGCTAGAACAAACAATCCTAAAATTTGTATGGAACCACAAAAGACCCCAAATAGCGAAAGCAATCTTGAAAAAGAAAAGCAAACCTGGAGGCATCACGATTCTGGACTTCAAGCTATATTACAAATCTATGGTCATCAAGACAGTAGGGTACTGGCACAAAAACAGACTATAGATCAATGGAAATGAATATAAAACCCAGAAATAGACCCACAACTATATGGTCGACTAATCTTTGACAAAGTAGGAAAGAATATCCAATGGAAAAAAAGACAGTGTCTTCAACAAATGGTGTTGGGAAAACTGGACAGCAATATGCAGAAGATTGAAACTGGACCACGTTCTTACATCATACAGAAAAATAAATTCAAAATGGATGAAAAACCTAAATGTGAGACAGGAAACCATCAAAATCCTAGAAGAGAACACAGGTAGCAACCTCTTCGACTGCGGCCATAGCAACTTCTTACTAGACACATCTCCAGAGGCAAGGGAAACAAAAGCAAATGTGAATTACTGGGATTCACCAGTATAAAAATCTTCTTTTTTTTTTTAAGTTAAAAATCTTCTGTCCAGCAAAGGAAACAATCAACAAACTAAAGGGAAATCTATGGAATGGGAGAAAAATATGACATGTCTGATAAAGGATTAGTATACAAACTCTATAAAGAATTTATCAAACTCAACACCACAAAGAAAATAATCCAGTCAAGAAATTGGCAGAAGACATAAAAAGACATTTTTCCAAAGAAGACATACCAAAGGTGGCTAACAGACACATGAAGGATGCTCAACATCAATTATCAACAGGGAAATACAAATAAAAATCAAATACAATCAAAACCTCACACCTGTCAGAAGGGCTAATATTAACAACTCATTAACAGACGTTGGCAAGGATGTGGAGAAACAGTTCTCACACTGTTGGTGGGAATACAAACTGGTTAAGCCACCCTGGAAAACAGTATGGAGAATCCTCGAATGTTAAAAACAGAACTACCCTATGATCCAGCAATTGTGTTACTAGATATTTGCCCAAAGGATACAGAAATACTGATTCAAAGGGGCACACGCACCCCTATGTTTATGGCAGCATTATCAACATTAGGAAAATTACAGAGAGAGCCCAAATGTCCATTGACTGATGAACGGATAAATAAGATAAATGGATAAATAAATAAATAAGTGGTGTATATATATATATATATGTATATATATATATATATATATATATAAAAATGTGTGTGTGTGTGTGTATATATATGTATGTTTATATGTGTGTGTGTGTGTGTATACACACACACACACACAATGGAGTATTAATCAGCCATCAAATGTCCATCCGTTCGTAATGACATGGAGGGAGGTAGTAATAAGTCAGTCAGAGAAAGATGAATACCATATGAGCTCACTCATGTGGAATTTAAGAAACAAAACAGATGAACAGAGGGGAAGAGGGAAAACAGAGAGGGGGGGCAAACCATAAGAGACTCCTAACTATAGATAACAAACTGATGGTTTTTGGAAGGGAGTTGGACCAGGGAGGATGGGTTGAATAGGTGAAACGTACTAAAGAGGGTACTTATGATGAGTACTGGGTGTTATATGTCAGTGATGAATCACTAAACTCTACTCCTGACACTATACGTTGACTAGTATTTAGGTAAAAACTTAAAACGAAATAATAATTTAAAAAATTAATAAAGTAAAATTTTCTTTACTGGCCACTTTTCTCCTTCTAAGCTCTAAAAATTAAGAGCTCCTTAGTAAACAATCTGACTTGTCTAACAATCCATGCTTTCATTCAGATCAAAATCACAAAATTAGCATGTCCCAAACCAAATCTGTGAATCTCCTCTCTTACTCTGTACCTCATCTTGGGTTCTTATCTCAATGAATGGCACCATCCATCACTCATTTGCTCAGATTATAAGACTAAATGACATCCTTGACTTTTCTTCATCTCTAGCCACCAATATCCAGTGCTTTACACATTCTGTCAGCTCAACCTTGAAAATGTATTCTGCACGGGACCACTTCTCACTTCTTCCACTGCTACTATGCTAGTCGAATCCACAAATATATTCATAATAGACAAACACTTTTTACTAGGCAGTCTCCTAACTGATTTCCCTATTTCCACACTTACTCCGGTAGTCTGTTCCCCAAAGAGTGGCCGATGTGATTCTGTAAAGCTATAACATTTTTATACTGCTATTATCAAAGTTCTCTAAATTTTCTTTTAATCCAAAATAAAATTCAAATTCTTACCATGATCTACAAGACCTATGAGACCTGATCTCGGGCTGCCTCACCAAGTCTCTTTCTACATCTTATTTCTCTCTTGCTCTTATGTGAATGTGATGAGTTCCTGCCCCATCTACAGCACTGGTGCCTCCTTTACCTATAGATAACACCCTTTGCATAAATGTTATGACTTCCTCCTGTACTCCTTTTATTCTATTGTATTCTAGAATTATAACTTTAGAAGGGGCTTTCTTCACCACCCTATCTAAAATAGCACATGTCTATGATTCTATATCCCCTTATTTTACTGAACTTTTCTTCATTACACTACCACTATGTGACATTATGTTATATATTTATAACATCATTATGTTACATATCCTCTCTTTGTTACTGTTATGTATCTTTACAATGATGTGGACTCTATCATAGAAGTGGTTGTGTCTATTTTAATCTAGGCCACCTGCCCAGAGCCTAGGAAGGGCCTGGTGCACAGTGAAGAACACTGAGTGCGTATTTGTTGCATTCTTTGGTAAATAAAAGAAAATTTAAAATGATGTAAACAATAAAATGAAGTAAGTATTATTATAACAATAATAAATAAAATTAGTAAATGAGGTTAACTTTATTGTTAGATCCATGATTACCTACTACTCCTGCTTTAGTTGCTGGGTTTTCCCTTTCTTGCTTTGGTTGTATCTGATTTAGTTCCCATGCTCATTCTTACTATCCTGCCAGCATCTGAGGTCCTTGAGTGAGCAGGATTTGTCTTCCTCACAAGGTTCTTTTAGAGACAAAATTGGCTTCTGAACCTTGGTCTCCACTGGACTCATGAAGCACTGTTTTCTATTCAGGAAATAGGCTGTACTGTTATGTCTTAAGACTATTGTAATAATTACGGGGCGCCTGGGTGGCTCAGTCGGTTAAGCGGCCGACTTCAGCTCAGGTCATGATCTCGTGGTCCATGAGTTCGAGTCCTGCGTCGGGCTCTGTGCTGACAGCTGAGAGCCTGGGGCCTGTTTCAGATTCTGTCTCTCCCTCTCTCTGACCCTCCCCTGTTCATGCTGGGTCTCTCTCTGTCTCAAAAAAATAAATAAACGTTAAAAAAAATTTCTAAAAAGACTATTGTAATAATTAAATGAAACTGGTACATGAAAATACTTTATACACGAAAAAAGTCCTCAGACCTGTTATTTACATGTATTATTTATTGTTAGTATGTCTTATCATTTTCTACTAGCAGCCACAAGTAAATGTCTTTAGTGAGATAAATCTGCAGAGCAAAATGTAAATCTCTATGATTAATTATGTCCATTAAGTAAGATAGTGTCAACAAAGCATCTTAGGTAGTGTTTGGGATACCTGATAGTTCCTTTCATACCATTTTCTGCTTCTGACTTGTCTCACTTTGTCATTTTCTTGAGAATTATTTTGCAACAGGAGCTAGAAATAACTCGATTTTTTTCTTTGAAATATTGTATAGAATTATTACTTGTGAATTTATTTATATTTTTAAACTCCCACTGCAAGTTTACCTGGTTCATCCATCTACATAAATTTAACTGTAGTGTTTTTGACCTCCTTCAAAAATGAATTTTCCCCTCAAAATGTTTTCCTTGTGCAAATTTTAATTTCTTCTAGTAAAACAGTAATAATTATCCAGTGTTCATAATCTCTACTACTATTTGGCTGTGTATCTATAATGGTTTCCATTATAGAAACAGGCTTAGAATAAAAAATGCTACAGAATGTCTCATATCAAATTTTACACATTTATTTTACTACTTTAATAAGTCATGCCTACCACCAATGACACTAGTACTAAATCAAATACAGAGATTCTTTGGTGTGCTGTGATATTTTACTTTAACATTTCATAATGAAACATATTCTGTAATTTAAGTATATTTTTCATTACCACCAAAAGCAGATGTTTTTATTCTTTTAGCTCTATCTCAAGCATTGTTTGCAAATGTCATTTTAGATAAAGTTAGCAAACAATTCCTGTTCCATGAGAACAAGTAGACCAAATAAAAAGGGCATGTTCATAACTCAACTGCCATAAAAGCCCAATGAAGCCCAATAAAATAAATTAGATCAGAAGACGTACACAAAAAAAGTTTTTTGATGTAAAGTCTAGAGACAAAGTTTCTTGTTCGGATTTTACTTTTAATTGGCAGTGTAATATTGGGAAGCTCATTTATTTTCACATATTTAAGTTTAGATATCCAATCTTAAGTCAAAAAATTTGGTTTTGAATCCCAGCTCTGGCACTTGTTATTACAGTTAACTTACTTTCTTTAGACTTGGTTTTTCCTCTGTAAGATGGATGGGCAGGGTAACACCTTTTCAGGATATGTGTGAATACAAAACATGACACATGCTGGCTTCATGCTTCCTTTATATTTGCAAATTTAGTTCCCTAAAATTATTAACAGATGTGAAATGAGAGTCTTAATCAGAACTTACATTTTTTGATATTATATTTTGGATAAGTGACTTAGTGGTTAAAAATGACATTGTAAAAAAAAACCAGCAATGGCTATGATTATAGTGTTCATGTAAATCTCTTGCTGAAAAGTCAAAAGCGAGTGGAATTGAAAAATTTAAACGCATATATGTGATCTGCAATTAACTATTTGTGATTTAATTATAGCAAAACAGTGACTACATTAAATTAATGTGGAATTAAGTTAATGTCTTGAATGGTGTATTAAGCAAATTTGTTTTATTAAAACCAATTGGTTTATTAAGCCAATTAATTTTATTAAATAATTTAAATAACTTCATTGGAATTATGATTTTAGGAATTATATGAATTAAATTAAAACACTTAATTGATTTTGTAGTTTCACTTATATTTATTTTTTTAAATACTTTGGTTTTGTAATGGCATAAGAACTGAAACCATGAATATCTAATGCCACTTTTCTGTATGAATATTTTAAGTAGCATTATCATTTTAAAAATTTCTATTCTGCAGTGAAGTTTTCTATCAAATTTTCTTGTTTTAAGAGAGTTCTTGAATATTACAACTCTATTACCAATTATCTGTATGCAGTTGTGCTTGTAGTTCATCTTTAGATATCAAAACTTCTAGCTCTTGAGTAGTAGTCTCTAGTTTCTGCCTATAGGAATTGCTTGAAAAATATGCATGAATTTGTTTGTTTATTCTAAAAGCCAGCATCTATTATACATAACACTAGATATTGGAAACACAAAGGAAAGGACAGTATTTCCTGTCTCAAGTAGTTGCTTTCTAATTGGTGAAAGAGAAGAGGCTTTGAACTTACTGCAGGATGAAAGGACTAATGGTATTTTGCTTTTCTGCTTTAACTGGGAGTCATATCTGAAGCCTAATAAGATTGTGTCTGCACCGTCAGTATGTACCTGTGCCATCACTTATTTCAATCCCTCTGATTTCAGGCAAACTAGACCTTTAGGATTCAAATATTGTAAAGAGTGTTTTGTGTTGTGTTGTTTAGTTTTTTAATTATCAGGCAGTATTGACTAGGGTAATGTTTTCCCTTTAATATTAACTCTCTGCGTTTACGGGTATATTTCTTCTAAATGATTGTCTGCAGGGGATGAAGGGCAGAGGAAGCAGGATAGCGGAGGTTTCTTTCATAAGAAGTGCATGTTCCAGATCATGTTGACCTCATTGTGTTGCCTACTTAGAGCTGTACTGGCATCGCCATGGTGTTCGTGCTACTTGATATGTAGAACAAATAAACCACACCCTCAGATGATTTTCCCCTTGGGTGGTAACGACTTTGGATTTCACAGTGATTCACAATTTTCCATGGTCACTTAGTACACCAATCCTTGCCAGACTTTATAGGGGCCAAGCTATCCTTTTAGGACTTTGAGATCTATTTTATGGAAAACAATCACATTTTATGGTCAAAAAGAATATGTGTGGTCTGATTTTAGTGAAAATGAGAGTTATGAACAGTTGAAACCTGTCCTAACCGACCTCATTTTAACTAATTCAGTGGATCAACCTATCCACTCCTTTTCTTTTGCGGAGCATGTGGAATGATGCTCCCAGCAGGCTGTGTTCTCATGGCTCAGAGGCCACTCTCTAATGTGTTGGTGAACTTTGCACTCATCAGTCGAGCCGTATGTTTATTGAGAGTTAGTTACATTTGTTCCCAAACTGCTGTTCTTGTTATTGCAGTTATATAACTTAATTAAATCTTACATGAACCAGATTAAAAAAAGAGAGAGAATAAATGTTTCTATAAAAAATACTGAGCCTTTTGGAATTCAAGTCATGGCACGGAATATAAAATCGTTAACCTAGTTTGCTCTACAACTATGAAAGCATATAAATGCATACACACAACACTGTAACGAAACCTGAATTGGAAACTGTAGATAATGAATTATGGGTGACTTATGCTGGAAAGATGAGTCAGAACCTCAATCAACATTAATATTACCAAGAAAAGCCCCCCCCCATACATAAAATGCTGCCATTTTGTTGAGTAAATGCACAGATAAATGTTTTCAGTTAAAATATTTGAATCCCCTCTATTTTTTTCACGATTCTCATCTTTAACTTAAATTTAATAAATGATTTATTACTACTCTACATATTTTGAATAATAGGTCATATTGTAAATAAGAGGGTGGAAATGGGATAAAGAGAAGAAAACAGCACTGCTCATTACAGCTAATCAAATGAAGCAATTCTTCTTAAAATAATGAAAACTACACAATTGGAAAAACAAAGTTTTAGCCAATATTAACTCAACTGAATACATACTTAAAACAGAGAGTGGTATTTTGAGACTGCACTCTCCCCCCAGATTCCTGTACAAATAGGTATTTGGAGACCTGGAGCATGGAGCATTCTGGAATTTGAACCACAAGCATCACACTTTTGATAATGCCATCTGGATGCTTTTTTTTCTTATTTGGTTTATCAGTGTTTATGTTGTATACATAATACAAAATATATGTGCATATAAAATATATGCATATATGTGTATGTATTTTATGTGTACTTTCTTCATTCTAGCAGAGCAGAGGTTTTAGTCTGGCTATTTCTTATCGAACTCAGGTTTTAAGTGTAAAATAAATTTAATCAGAAGCCTATAATACACCCAAGAATGGATTATTTCAATAAAATTCAAGAATTCTTATAGAAATCTTGCAAAGTAAGCTCAATAAAATATCACGTTTTAAAAAATTATACTTTATAAAAATACTACTCATTAAATGATAACACATCATATCAAGAAAAGGCAGGTCAATGAAGTTATTAGTAATGAATTCAAAATAATATACAAATTCACAAAATATTAAAATCAATGCATTCTGAAAATACGTGTTTTCTAACCAAAATTAGGTCAATTCACTCTCCTGTAAGTCAGTTGATTGGAACATGACAAAAACATCTCTCTGTTGTTCAACATTTATACAAAAACAAATACTTTTTATTTTCTTACTCAGAATCAGTGAAATAAAATACTTAAACATAGTTTTTAATTTCTACCCATATGATTCAATATATACAATCAGATAATTATATCTTCTATTAATAATAAGTGATCTTTCTCGTCTAAATAATAGTGTTGAATTAGCATTACTTTTGTTAGTGTTGTTTTCTTTGTTTTTTAACAAACCACAAGTTTCTAAAAGGCAAAACATGTAGGGGCTTACTGATTAGATAAATGTGCATTACTTTTCTTAACTTGTTATTTTCTGTATCTTGATAATGTTATTGAAATTTTAAAAGCTTCCACTTAGTGTTAGTTATATTTTAGAATACATTAAAACAATTTTTTAATGTTTATTTCTGAGAGAGAAAGAGACAGAATGCAAGCAAGAGGGGAGCAGAGAGAAAGGGGGACAGAGAATCTGAAGCAGGCGACATCCAGGCCTGGATGGAGCTGTTAGCTCAGACCCTGACCTAGGGCTTCAACCCACGAACCGTGAGACCATGACCTGAGCCAAAGTTGGACGCTAACCTACTGAACCAGCCGGTCGCCCCACTGAATACATTTTAATGTATAGAATATATGCTTAGAAATTTTGAAATCAGAAATGGACAATTGTATAAACATTTGCAAAGTGAACAGCCCGTGTAACTAGCATTCAGGTCAAGGAAGACACCATTCCAATGATCCATAATGCCACCTACTATCTTAAAGTCACTACCCAGTGAGAGGTAGACACTATGTCTTACTTCTAACACTAAAGATTAGGTTTGCCTATTTTTCAAATGTTTATAAATGGAATTATGCAATTTTTAATCATTGTGCCTGTATTTTCTTTCTTACCATTTGAGATGGAGCTATGTTGCTGTGTTAATGCTAGATCATTAATTCCCTTTACTGTGTACTATGCTACTATCTACTGTTGGGAGATATTTTGTTACTTCCAGCTTTTGTCTATATAAATGTTTAAAACATTTTAGTGCACACTTTTAGTGACATTTGCATGATGTACAAAGATAAATGGAGTGTTATAACTGGTATATCGATTTGCTCAATGTAAAATCATAATGCATTTGTCAGTAAAATTGACTCATTCATGTGTCTTTGTATTATCTACAATAATGTAAATAATACGTTTCTTGAACATTAAGCTAAAAGTATTTTTATATTGGGTTAGGCAACAGTTCTTCAATATCATTGTTCTGATTAACATCACAATGTTATTAGCACAGAAAGAATATCTGAAGAAAATCAGAGCACATGCCATAACTTATTTACGCTAATTAGGGAAGTCTCAGATTTATCTCAGGCCCTTGACAGCTCACTTAGGGTGTTATATCTATGCCAAATGCTCCTCACCTTACATGAAATATTGATTAGAAAAGATGTTTTACCTTTATAGTAAGTGAATTAATGTGATATTTCTGTGGACGTGCATTGTTCTATGGTATTTTTGAATGGTGGTATTTATTAAACAGCACAAATTCATCTATAACTGACCAGCATGGAAAATTATGCCTTCCTTGCTACATTACGAAGTCCAGAATTAAAGGCAGTGAACGAACACTGAATTATTTCCATTTCGTTTTCACTCCAGATGGAATTCAAGAAGTTAAGATTCATAATAAGCAATGTGCACTTGGCACGGGGGTGAGTATTGTGGGCATACCCAAGTAGGCATAGTAAAGAAACGGGACCCATGATAGTAATAGTGTCCACAGGCAAAAGTACAGTGCAACCACGCTTATGATGTGTAACTGTTGTATTTTTGGAGCCTCTCCATTCACAGGAAGTACTGAGCTAATTAGAGGAGCCACGCTAAAAAGTATTTCTTATTTATAAAATCATTAGGCTTTCCATTACTGAATTAAGGTTTCCTTTTCCATTTCTCCCTATTAAGCTTATTAACATTTACAGTTTTGTCAAGGTTATAAAAGCTTATTATTCGGATCAGCTGAAATTGGTAAAAAAAAAAAAAGAGGCTTAATTAGTCTTCTTTTAAAAAAATGTAAACTTGTTCAGGAAATCATCACTTGCTATAATGGAAAATAGTTATCAAGGGTGCACCTCTAGGGAATGGGAGGGGTAATTTCTTTATAGTTATAATGAAGTTAAACACAAACTAGTGAGAGAAATAATATTTTCTATACTAAGTAACATTTCATAATCAACTTGAAAAATAGCATTTTGTCACAGAAAGATATCTCTGTTATAAAATTCAAATTATACACCCTACCCTCACACACACACATTAAACTCATCACTTACCCTGAAGGCTGATTTCTGATAACTTCATCCAGCTGCTCACTTATTTATTAATTTTAAAAATAGGGGTGCCTGGGTGGCTCAGTGAATTAAGCATCTGACTCTTGATTTTGGCTCCAGTCATGATCTCATGGTTTGTGAGTTCGAGCTCTGCATCGAGCTCTGCACTCACAACGAGAAGCCTGTTTGGGATTCTCTCCCTCCTTCTCTCTCCCCCTCCCCTGCTTGTACTCTCTCCCTCAAAATAAATAAACTTAAAAAAATACATAGAAAAATGGACTACTTACTGCATGAAAGTCACTCTATTATGTGCTAGGAGTACAAAGAGGGGAAATACATATATCTCTTACTCTCAAGACTCCAAAATGTCAGTCATAAAGCTAGTTCATAATCAGATGATTGTAGTTCAGTTTCTAGTGATGCAGTCCAATAATAGGGTTATGGACAAAGGTTTCAGAATTCAAGAATACGACACATTAGAAAGTGTTTTCTAAAAGCAGTATCCGAAAGCCTAGTGTTAGAGGGATGGTAAAGAGATTAAAGGTGCAGGTTTTGGAGGGGGTTTTGTTTGCATTTTTTTAGATTGAAGGATAGTTCCTTCACTACTTACCATTAGTTTTAGGTGTACAACATAGTGATTCAACAACTGCGTCATAATGCTGTGCTTGCCACAAGTGTAGTCACCGCCTGTCCCCATATACAACACCATTACAATAAAAGATACAAGTTCTTTTGTTGTTGTTTGCTTTTTAATGTTTATTTTTGAGAGATAGGGCACGAGCAGGGGAGGGGCAGAGAGAGAGAGGGAGACACGGAATCCGAAGCGGGCTCCAGGCTCCGAGCTGTCAGCACAGAGCCCGACGCGGGGCTCCAACCCATGAACTGTGAGATCAAGACCTGAGCCAAAGTCTGACGCTTAGCTGATTGAGCCCCACAGGCACTCCAGAAGTACAGGTTTTGATGTTAGATGTGAATTCATAACCCGTTTCTACCATTTAGTCCCTATAATACTTTCTGCAAAATACTGGACCTCAGTTTCCTCTTCTGCAAAGGGTGATACCATCACATATCTGTAGCAAGGATTAAAATGAGAAAGCATATGAAGGACTTAGTTAAAAAAATAGTAACTACTTAAGACGGGCCAAGCACCCTTCTAAGCTTGTTTCATGGTTAATGTATATAATTCATTCAACATACCTAAAAATAGAAGTATGATTAGTCTCCCCTGTTAAAAATCAAGAAATAGTGGGGCACCTGGGTGGCTCAGTTGGTTAAGCTTCTCACTTCGGCTCAGGTCACTATTTCACGGTCCCTGGGATCCAGTCCCATGTTGGGCTGTGTGCTGACGGCCCAGACCTGGAGCCTCCTCCAGATTCTGTGTCTGCTTCTCTTTCTGCCCCTACCCTCCTCACGCTCTGTCTCTCTCTGTCTCTCTCAAAAATAAATAAATGTTAAAATGTTTTAAAAAATGAAGAAATAGTTGGGATGAGCACTGGGTGTTGTAGGGAACCCAATTTGACAATAAATTTCATATTTAAAAAAAATGAAGAAATGGAGGTACTGAAGAAGATATTCAAATAGCAAATAAGCACATAAAAAGATACACCCATGATAGTCATCAGGGAAATGCAAATTAAAACAACAATGAAATATCTCAATGCACCTATTAAAATGGCCAAAATCTGGAACACTGACAATACCAGTGGCTGGCAAGGATGTGAAGCAACAGGAACTCTCATTCATTGCTGTTGAGGATACAAAATGGTATAGCCACTTTGGAGGACCTGCACTTTCTTATAAAATTAAATATACTTTTACCATACGATCCTGCAATCATCCTCCTTGGTATTTACTCAAAGGGGTTGAAAAGTTGTATTCATACAAAAACCCACAAACAGATATTGATAGCAGCTCTATTCATAATTGTCACAACTTGGAAGCAAACAAGATGTCCTTTACTACATAAATGGATAAAGATAAACTATGGTACATCCAGACAATGAAATATTATTCAGTGCTAAAAAGAAATAAGGTATCAGGCCATGAAAATACACGAAGGAAACTTAAATTCATGTTACTAAGTCAAAGAAACCAATTTGCAAAGGCTACATACTGAATGAGTCCAAGTACTTCTGCAAAAGGCAAAACAAAACCAAAAACCTGTGGGATAGCAAAAGATGCTTCTCGGCAGTTGGGATTTGGGAGGGGGATGAAAGGTGGAGCACAGAGGATTCTTAATGCAATGAATATACACAGCATGGTACTATAATGAGGGTACTTGTCATTATACTGGTTATCTGAACCCATAGGATGTCCACTACAAAGAGTGAACCCTAAGGTGAACTATGGATATTACCCTAAGGTTCACCTAAGGTAAAAAATGGGAAATTATGATGTATCTTTGTAGGTTTATCAATTGTAAGAAATATACCACTCTGGTGGGGAATGATGATAATGGGGGAGGCCATTCATGTGTGAGGGCAGGGTAAATATGGGAAATCTTTTTATTTCACTCACAATTTGTATATAAAACTAAAGTTGCTCTAAAAAATGCCTTCAAATTAAAACAAAAAGAACAAGGATGTTATCCATCTATGTTTTGCTATAAGAGATAGTCTGGCATTAAATTTAGGAATAGACACTATAAAAAGAATAGAGATTAAGGCAATTTATGTAACGTAGATTTGTGATTTGAACAAAAGAGAATATGAATCTAGAGCCTATTTTTTCATTGATTCTCTCCATTCACTCCATCTTTAGAACCTGTCACATGACAAGGTACATGTTACTGATGGTGACGACGACGACGACGATGATGATGGTGGTGATGTTGATAGATGAGTAGGGATTAGCTAGATTAAGGAAATGAGGTGGAGACAGTGATAGTGAAGTGCTTTCCTAGCAGATAGGAAATAGCAGAGGCAGATAGGAGCAGAGGCGTTTATATAAAAATATAAATGTATATAAATTTATATAAAAGTGATATGTGTCTAAGGTTCCTGGAGTGTGGAAGGGTGGTAGGGGAGAGGTATAACCCACAAGTTCATGTAGGCTGTTATGTAAAGTGTGAAGAAGTTGAGATTTACTGTATGTCACAGGTGTTTTAAAGAAATTACACGTGTAAGAAAGGAAATACACACGTGTGTGTGTGTGTAATTTCCTTTCTTTAAAACGTGTGTGTCTGTGTGTGTGTGTATAGTCAGAATAACTTTTTTAAAGAGTTAAGTCTAGAAAATTGTAATCATCTACATTTGAGAAAAATAGTGAAAGTAAGGATTCCATTTAGGGGGCTGTTGAAGTATTTTAGGGAAAAAAAGAGAAATGAATGAACTAGGATTTAACTGGTGGGAAAATATCTGTTAAAAATTTTGGAGAGAAAAGTCTTCATGTCTTGGTGGACTAATGACACTTGAATGACTTTATAGAGGTGGCCTTTATATACTCTTTTATTGAAATCCACCTTATCTGAAATTCGCATAAATAGACACTTGTAAATTCCTGGAATAAGAATGAGGATGATGATGATTTACTTAGAGCAGATTTTTTCCAGTTTCATGAATATTAACAATGTAATAACTACCAAAAACATTGAGGAGGATAATGGTTAAAGACATTTTGAAAACATTAGCAAAAATAATCAAGTTTTTGTCCTGCAAATTTTCTTAGATTTTTTATATGCTAAAGCACATGAATCACTGTTTTTCAAGATTCTTTGATAGTATCTCTGATTGTGGTGGTGAGTATATAGACTTTAGAGAATTTCATAGAAGATTCTTGGGAAAATGGCAAAATATTCATTAGAAATATAATATTCACTTTTATAGTTTACCCTCTATTCTTTTTTTATCTTATTAAGATACTCTTTTTTCTCAAGTTCCCTTAATTATTGATCTCTTCTTTTTCTTCATTTCCTATATCCAGTGTCACCTTCTCAGAGAGAAGTATACTTGATCGTCCTATCTGAGGTAGCCTAAACTGCCTTTTCTCCAAGATGGTCCATATCATTTCACCTTATTTATTTCCTTCCTAATATTTCAATAGTTTTTCGGTTTATTTGCTTATTTACTATATTTTTCCTCTACATAGAATATGACCATCCTAAGGGACTACGTCTCTCTGTCTTATCATGATATATCTAACACTTCAAATGGCAATAATATAAAGGGAATTCATTAAATATGTGTTAAGTGTATTAAATAGTGAAAATACTTTTAATTATAAAATACAAAATAACTACCAAACTGCACAAATGTTTCTCAAACACTTATCTTCTATGAAATTTTTGAGTTCTCGGTTAATCTACAAATTCTTGACTTACTCATTAAATAAGACTGTAGGGAAATGAGAGTATGTTCATTGCAGTACTTCCCCCAACATTCACTTTAATAAATTATGTTTCATGGTATTGTTAATTCTTGCATCAAAAAACATGTCACATTTTTATGATAGACTATGTTAGCAGATTCGCTTTTTTAAAATGATGGTTAATAAAGAGACATTTTTTTTTCTAAGAGTGCTATTTGAACAGCAAAAACTGAATTTAAAATATCTTGTGATGATTGAACTAATCGATGGCAGAATTTATTCTTAACGGAACTGCGGGAACACATAGATATGCTGTGATTTTCAGTACCCAAGGGCCCTAAAAATTCCTTGCAGTAAGTAAGAATACAAATCGACTTGATTTTTGTGAGATCCAAGGTACTCATGTTTCTCCTCCAAAGTTTTAAAAGGTCTTTGTGATTTGAAAAAGTTGACAACCAACATATTACATTGTGAAACATCCCTGAGTTTCCTGTTTCTCGTGCTCTCAGACCCTTGGAGCATTGTAGAATGGATGATACTCCACATCAACTTCTGGAAACATATGCACTAACAGATGAAACTGCACCTGAGATGTTTCAGGTTGGTATTTCCTAGAGCTATCACACCAGAGCCTAACTTGTCTCCAGGGCCTGTACAAATGTTGATTTTTTTAAGAAAAACAAATTAGAAAAATATTATAAGTAAATTAAAATCACTGAAAAGGCTTAGCTCATCTGGCCACAGTTAATTTTCTTTTTGAAAATGTGTTCTCTACTTTTAGTGAAAAACCAGGATGCTATTGTTGAAAAACGGATTAATACCCAGAGACCTGCGTTCTGGTTGGGCACTGCTTTTATTCGGGTAAATTGAGAAAGTCATAGACAACACTCTATAAGTCACTGTTGTCTCAATATTTTCATCTATAATTTCGAAGAACAATGATTCCTTACCCACTATAGTCATCTGTGAGTCTAAAGAGTGTATGATGATGACTGATGTTCCTTCACTTGTAATGAAAATCCACTTGTATTTTCTTACAAGTTACCATAGTCAAGACATTTTGCTTCTCACTGTGATAGATAAACAAAAGCACTCAAATATTCATCCATGTCTTTATTGAGCCTTGTTACCTCCTGCTGTGTGTTAGCTAGGCTTTGTACTCTGTAGTCAAGCTGTGCAATAGGGTTTCAGGAAAGAAATAATCTCAAAACCTAATAGTAGAAGATACATGGATAAATTTTCTCCTCTCTTTCTCCCTTTTTCCCTCCCTCCTTCCTTCCCTCCCTCCCTCTTTTCCTTCTTCCTGTATCTCATTTATTCCTCTCCATCTACTTTTTCTAATATGGCTTCAGAACAGTATATATAAGTTTATGGTATTCAGAAGAATAAGAGTTATTTTATGTCTGGGATAACATAGGAATGGGAAAAGGCAGGTGCTCAAAGAAGAATCTATGGAAAATATGGCATTTTATCTGGATTTTATGAGGTAAATACACATCCGTTCTATTACTCTAACACTCCTGAAATGTTAATATACTGTATGCATCCTCAAAAGAATAACTTCCCAAAGAAAGAAGAAATGATGGCTCAGTTGTTTGTAAAATTATTTCCGCCATAATTTGCATTAATATGGCAGAGTAGAGAGCAGAAAATTCTGAAGAGTTCAAAGTTGGGCATTACTGCTTGGCAGCTTGTTGTAGCTATGTGGAAAAGGGAAAAATACAAATTATTAATTGCTCACTGGAGATTATAATTTACTATGTTTTTATTTCATTTTTTTCTCACCTTGAGGGAAGAACACATTCCAGTTATAAGTGGAAAAGTAGACACCATCCGTTCTCATATTCACTCATTTGTTCAGACTTATTCTACATAAAAGGGAAAAATTGATGGCTTCCTCGGAAGCACAGTTCTGAATATGCATAAAAGGAAATTAGGGTTCCTCTTGCCCAGCAATCAGAACTTACACAGATTGTAAGGACAACTTGATTGTAGTGAAGAATCAATGGTCTGTAATTTGTGTACTGTGAAAGTGTGAAATAAATAAATTTCTGAGTTGCCATGAATGTATCTGTGTTAATGAGTTTGTAACAGCCTGAATGTATTTATGCATTCCAATTTTATGATTATCTCATTTTGATGTTGTTGCTTACCTAATGGTTTTGTATTATACATTAAATGTTTCGTTGTGGAACCCAAATATGCCATTCTATGAAGACTAAAACCATAAACTGGTAAGCTCTGGGCAAATTATCTTACTACCTTAATTATTAGCTTCCTGATGGAAATTTCACAAAGCATAATTTTATCTATTTCTGTAAATACTACACTTTTGTACACAGAGCACTTGGAAAGTTAAACTTATTACTTTACAATTTACCAGTATTTCACTGAAAAGAAAGGGAGAAACATTATCAATGTCACAGGAAAGAGTAAAGTGGTTTGATGCAGTGAAAAGAGAGCTACTTGGGTTCAAATATTGACTCTGCCATTTTGGTTGTGTAATTTGGCAAGAAATTCTGGGAAATAACACCAGTGTGGATGGTAATTGCATAATCCTGGCCTGATCAGGCACACAAAACCTCTAGTTTCAGATATATAGCCAAGACTTTGCTGAACTGTCTGTAGGTAAGAGCTGCTATCCATGGTTGAGAAGTGCATATTTAAGAAGGCATCTTCCAAAGCATAAGAGACTCTTAAAAACTGAGAACAAACTGAGGGTTGATGGGGGGTGGGAGGGAGGGGAGGGTAGGTGATGGGCATTGAAGAGGGTATCTTTTGGGATGAGCTCTGGGTGTTGTATGGAAACCAATTTGAAAATAAATTTCATATATTAAAAAAAAGGAAGGCATCTTCTACATTGTAGATATTATGTAATTATTTATTTATTCCAAAATTTTCTGTTAGATGCCCTCAGGCTTTCTTGTTTAAACAAGACAAGAAATATATGGACAGGAGAATGGCCCTCTGAAGATGCTCATGCCCTAGTTCCTGGAAACTGCAAATATGTTACATGGCAAAGGGACTTTGCAGATGCAACCAAAATTACAGACCTTAAGATAGAGAAATTTCTTGGATTATCCAGAGGGTCACAGGCTAATCACAGGACCCCTTAAAAGCAGAGAACTTTCTCTGATTATAGTCAGAGAAATGTATTAAAAGAGACACACAAGGAAGATACAGTGGCAGAGTAAGATTCCAGAAATGAGAAAGATTTGATGTGTTGTTGATGTCTTGGAAATGGACCTGTTCACATGTAAGGACCGGAGACACCCCTCGGTGATAAGGGCTTTCCCAGCTGATAGCCATCATGCAAATGTGGACCTCAGTCCTACAAGTATAAGAAACTCGATTTGGCAACAACTTGAATCAGCTTGGAAGTAGATTCTTTCCAGAGCTTCCAGAGAAGAGCTCTTCTGGCCAAGTCCTTGTTATCAGCCCTATTAAACATGGAACAGCGAAACCTGCCAAACCCCTCTGCACATGGACTTGTGAACAAGAATGTGAAATCATAAATTTACGTTGTTTTAAGCTGCTAAGTGTGTGGTAATTTTTTTTTTTACAGCAGTAATGGGAGACTAACACAGTGATTTATGTTAATTTTCCAACACATGGAAATACAGTATCTTGAGTAATTAAGTGCAGCTTTTCTTTCCCCCCCCCTAATTTGCACTATGGTACTGTATGGTCTAGCAGCCGCTGTGCTAAATGGAGAAAACTATCATTACTAGCTAAATCCTGAAATGGATCCCAAGAATCATCCATGCAATGGCTAATGGAATATATCTTTCTCATTTGCAAATATCTTGGTTTGCATCCTTTTTCAATTCACATCTCAATAAATCCACTGGTGCTTGGCCAGAAACCACTCCTTGTCTTTGTACAAAGAATACAGTCTACTTTGCCTCATAATTGAGATGTCTGAGCATCCATAAAGTTTTCTAAGTGTAGGAAAAAGCCTAAATGACTATTTGAAACCTCCCATGGAATGGCAGAGCTGTGCTTATGGCAGGGATAAGATTCTGGGGAGGATGAGTACAAGCCTCTACTCCTATGTGTTCACTCATACCTCCTTAGCAGGCGATAACCCTTGTAAGGCCTAAGTAATAAAACAGAGGTGTGTCCATGCTATTGTACACTCTTCCATCTTGCTTTTTCACAAGCAGGGCTATGATATTATGTCTGAGATCTAGCACTAGAGGACACAAGGAGTGAGCACAGCATGATGCATTGGCCTGCCAGCTCTGCCCATTGGACCAGAGGGAGGAAATCCTGATCACAAGGCAAGAAAAGAAATAACCAGGCAGATAGTCAGGGCCGTGTAAGGAACAGCTAGTAAGTAAAACATTAGGGACTGGTGGTCATGATTCAGAAAAATCAAGCCAAGACTCTGTCAGCTTGGAGGTACTGGGAAGAAGGTAGAGAAATGAAGCAAGGGGTCAGGGAATGAGCATGTTATAGGCTTAATTGTTGGCGAATATGAACTCCTGGCTTTCAACACATTTTTCATGTGCGGTTTGGTGACTGTATTATATCGTATTGGCCTGGAGGTGAGCTCTCAAACTGATAGGACAAACAATGTTGGAAGTGGAAGCAAGTTTGATGTGTCGAGGGAATAGAATGAGGGTGATTTAATTGCAGGTGCAGATTGGGAACTGAGGTGGAGAGTAGAAGATGAGAGGGACTTTAAAGGTCTTAGACCCTTTCTATTCAGTGAAGACTGACTCTTTTTTTTTAGTGGTCCTGCTGGATGTGATGCGGGATGGATGGGGTGGCTGGGCATATCCAAATTTTAGTCAGTCAGAGGCTTATGTTTTAGAAAGGCCACCAAAGTGGTAATGAGAAGTGTTTTTCAAGCTTTAATATTCCTTAGAATCAATATGGAATCTTGGTAAAATGAATATTTTCATTCAGTCGATCTGGAGTTGGTATCACGAGGTTGCCTTTCTAGCAAGCCACCAGGAATAACCCTGCTGCTGGTCCAGGAAGCACACGTTGAGTCACAAAGATAATATTCACTCTATTGTGACAGAGTGATTGATGCTGGAAAAGGAAACAACTTAGTGCTCCGTAGTTGTCCAAGATTGAATGTCTATGATAAACGAAACCAATGGTGAGGAGGCATGCAGAGGAGGGAACAGAGTCAAGGGCATATGTAGCAGGAGGATATTTGGCATACGGTGACCAGTCACCTTCAGCCCTTTAAGTAAGAGTAGAATACCTACTTACTGGAAGTCCCACCTAACCTCCTCACGTGGAGATATTTGCAGTATTTCAGATCGCTGGCTCACTTTTTCCACAATGAGCTCTTTTCTGCAGTGGTTCCTAAATGCAGATAAAAATCTCACTTAGACTCTACTATGTCTTTAATGTATCCTTTTAACACTTGCTACTGTTTTAACGAGGCCTGTCTCAGTTTTGGACTGTCTGTTGCCAGTAGAGGCTATAGTTAGAAATAATTGTCATGTGTGAATATTGGATACTGAGAAAGAATTCCGAAAACAAAATCTATCATGCTCACCACACATGCGTTAAATGGGTGGGTGTTAAGCAGCTTCTCTGTTTATGGTCTCGAGTTTGCAGATGTGACCATGGCAGGCCCCAGAGGGCAGAAGGCTAGAGGCGGTCCCTGGCAGGGTGGGTCAGGGGCTGCAGTCTCCCATATGAATAATCTCCATTGTCTCCTGTGGCTTTGTTCTGGCAACACGGGCCGCTCCGTCCCATGGTGCCCCTGTGGATTTTTTGTGTCCATCCATCTCTACAACAACCATTCTCAGGTCTATATAGATGTAAGAAGAGGAGTCCTCAGGGTTCGGGATCACTAAACTAAAATTTCTGAAAAGCCATGTCAACCTTCTTTCAACAAAACAAACTAAAGGTGATTGCCAATTCCTAGACAGGGGAACAAAACTTTGTAGGTGTAGGAAAGGCTCATTCAATAACATTGATTTAAGAAACATGTACTTTTGGTCATTAGGTAATTGTGATTTATAAGGTTACCTAACTTTCAGGCTAGCTCCAACAGCCATGCCAATCATAATTTGTACTTTAACGTCATAAGATAAATCATGGAGATACTTATTTCAGACTCACTGAGTTTTTCTTTGATTTAATAAACTACCCAAAGTGGCATAATGTCTATCTTCATTTCACACCATTTACATTTGGATTATATGGAATTTGGGTGAGGCATTAAGGTTTGAGTCATTACCATTTCCTGCAGGTGCCGTGCATCCTTTCCAGACACATGTTTAATCTTTCAATGCATCTCATTTCCAGGCAGTCTTATTATTAGAAGGAAAGTGAGTCAGAAAAGAGACTTGAGGGTGATTTTAAATGCACTAAACTCAGAAGTAATTAGAAATCCCCCCCCCAATTCTATCTCTATTTCTATCCGCATCCCTATCTGTATATCTCCTCTTTTTTCCCCTATCTGCCACCCAAGGAAGGGGCAAGGAATATGACTTCCAGCTAGGTAGTAAAACACTAGGGTGTAAGGGTCCAATTGGTAAAAATCTCCTGTGACTTCTTCATATCTGTTTCTCCAGTAGCAAAATGGAGCTGGAAAAAGGAAGATTTATACAATTACGAATGTACATTCACACACACAAACACCTAACACACAGTAGGGAATGTTGCTATTGTTTGGAGAACTGGCAGGCTTTCTTTAGCGGGAACACTGTGGTGTTTGGAATAAGTGAAACTTAGCGTTTCACTTTCAAACTTAAACTTTTTCCTTTGCCCTTCAGCTACTTTGCATATTAAGTCCTGGGATATATGAAAAACTGCATGCCACCTCTAAGTAGGATATAAGATGGCTATTAGAAACTCGGGTCTTAGTCCATTTAAGGATTTAACGATGTGTCAGAAACTGAAATTGACTTAAATTGGTGAGAGGGAATATATCAGGTAAAATCTGTGAATAGGTCAGATTCAGAATCAGCCAGAGCTTTAGTTTCCTCCTTCCTTATCTCTTCCAATCATGTTCGTCTTGACTACACCCCCAATATGGTCCCCCCGCGTTTTATCTGTGCCCTACTTTGCCACAAGGGTGCCTACCAAAGGGCCTCTTTGGCTGGTTGTTTTTCCTATTTTAAAGTTATTCAATCTCTTCTCATCTGCTGAAGAATACCATGTGCTTCCCTTGATTGATACATAATGAATGGATTGCTAGTGTCTCCACCAGCTATTACAAGTGTAATCCTCGGGAAAAGACTTGATTCTCCCCCCCCCCCCCCCCCCCCCCATGGAACAAGAGTGTAAGCAGGAAAGGGCAGAGGGAGGGGGACAGAAAGAATCTGAAGCAGGCTCCATGCTTGATCTTATGACCCTGAGAGCATGACCTGAGCCAAAATCAAGGGTAAGGTGCTTAACCAAATGAGCCACCCAGGCACCCCAAGGACCTGAATTCTTGATGCCTCATTTTGTGTTTGTGTGGTTTTTTGCCTGTGAAAAAGTAATTGCCAAGCTTGTCCCAATCCACATTTTTCTACCTAATCAACCAACAGTTCTATATATGGAACTGCTGGTGAGTTCACGTTTTTGTTTTGTTTTGTGTTTCCTTTTTTCTTTCTTTCTTTTTTTTTTCCTTTTTTGCTATACATTATGCAGTACATATTATATATATAATAATGTTATATATGTAATTTTATGTAAATTATGTCTACTCAGCAAAAGCAATTGGAATGCCTAAAAATAATTAGTAGAGTCTTTAAAACATCTAAACCCAAATTATTTAGAAATACTAGTCAAGTGAAGATAATATCATTATATATACGTTTCTATGCATATGTAATGGAAAAAGAGAGATGGATGAGGATAAATAAATTGTAGATACATACATATATGCATAAATGATTTTACTAATATTTAACAGGAATTATTCAATTTTCTATTAATTGAGCAGAAAGAAAGAATAATGGAACAGTATAAACTGCTAAAATTATGATAAATATTTCTTCACAAAATAAAGATATTACTTTCTCTAAATTCTTCCAGACTAAAAAAGAAAGTTTACTAAACAGTCCAGACTTGCTATTTTCAAAATTAATATTTTCATTTTAGGTCTTGTGGACTCAGGTACAAAAAGGAGAAAGTTTCTCTCCCACACTTTTTCCTATTCGCCTACTCTCACTTTTCAATATTGCTTCCCAATTACTATTTTTACATAGTCAAGGTTTATAATATTTACCTAGATTTCTATAACAAGTACACTTAGGCATATTTCTGATGGTTATTTAGGAGAAGTTCTGTATCCAAATAGATAATTCATTATTTGTCTATTTCTACTCACTGATTTTTTTTAAAAAAATGTATTTAGTCCCATTTGGCTAGATTTTATTGTTAAGGAATTTTTTCAGAAAGATTCATGCATCTTTTTTTCCTGTATGTTTTCTATGTAAAAGCATATTTATCTATTGTCAAAAGAGGACAATGAAAATGACCAATATTCCTATCACTTATTCACATTAAACTTTATATATGTGCACATGGTTAAAAACCAGATAGTAAAGAAAGTTATAATCTAAAAAGTTAAGGCTTCCTTCCCCCACCCTAGTCATTCTCAAAGTTGGCATCTATTAAACACTTTTTCTGCTTTTCATGTTTTTTTTTACATATATAGTGCTGTGTATTAACTGTGTGTATCTATCTCTTTTTGTTTTCACACACAAATCATTTTAAGTACAGAAGGATCATACTTCACAATGTTCTTCACCTTTGCTTTATAATTTAATAATAGTTCTCCGAAGACTTCCCTTATAACCATTAAAAAGTCATTTAGTTAAAGGCTTCGTGGTTATCTATCATGTGTTCATTGTATTATTTACTTAAAAATCATTTCTTATGGGTGGACATACTCTCATAAAACCGTGATGACTTTTCATTTGCTCTAAGATGATTCAGAATAATGCTCAATACTTCAGTATGTCTCTTAACCTCTGATAGATACTCTTGTCCACAAGATTGATTATTTCCAGAAGGTATGCCACACATAGACCTGCCAAATGCACATGTTTGAGAAGGAATCGCTGATATTTGTCAAGAGCTTTGCCTCAGGATTACTCTTGTTTGATTCTGGCCAGAACAATAATTCATCATCTGATAATCTTTTGTAAGGGTTATATTTTTCATGATATAGTGAAAATTTACAATGAATGCTTTTCTCAAAAATCTTAACATATGATGGCTTATGCGATTTATGGGAAAGACTCTTTAAGAGAAAACTATTTTAGTCCTTTTTTCCACTGAACCTTATTTGATAAGAGAAAAAAAGAGAAATGATAAATATAGGTATGTACCTTGTAGTAGTTATTGAGCTAAATCCTTTATATATTTGTCTTCTTTAAATTATGTTTGTCTTATTTGTATTTTAATATAAACTATTATTTCAATATAATAAATGTTGACTATTTACTTGGATAGTTGGGCTTAAAAAATTCAAATGTTACCAGTTTTTAAAAATTAAGGAAATGAGCATCCCTGTGAGACGTGTTTTATGTTGTCTCTTAAATTTGAACAGTAAATTGATTTTTTTTTTTTTGAGTCTGTCAGCTTTACACTATTGTCTGAAAACAAAAGATGTTAAATGTCTCCACAAACTACAGATGTCCTCTAGCATTTGTAGACAGGCACCTCCCCACACACAGAGAGCTTGCTGACAGGAACTTGTGCAGGACAGGAAAGCACCGACACACTAGGATCACGCTCAATCTCTGGTCCAGGACACCGGCTTAATTATGACTTCAGAATTTCTGTATTCACAAAGATAAGCTTTATTTTCCCACGAACCAAGAAGATAGGAAGGAAAACTACATGAAGCTGACTTCTCAATCATGATGTTTCTAAAGATAGAGGGATCTCTACCCCGACTGGTAGCTGCCATGCTTGAGAAAACAGACAGTTCTACTGCAACGTAACTTCCGCGAAAGAGTGAAATGAACATATTCTTAGGCAAGTGTTCCAGATTATCAGTATTGCCCATTTAATCTCCTCCAGAACTATAGAGAGTATGACATGTTCCCCTTAACATTTGGAGGCACAGCTGCATCTGTGTGCATTTTTGGCCTGGAGAGTTTTAAAGGCAGAAAACATACTGGAGTATTGTGGACAAATAAGATGTCAAGAGGCTCTGGCACGGTGTGTTGTCATAGAAGTTAAGGAAATTCCTACATCACCCTTCCACTTTGCAGCTCCATCTGCTGTGGCAGGTGACACTGGTGGCCGTGGATCCCAGGGACGGAGTAGAGACAATTAGAGACACTAGCAGTGGAAATGGACTCGGTTATCTTTATAAGTGTGGTATTGGAGGAGAGATAGGTCCAGAGATCGATAGAACAGGACCAAAAAAAAAACAAAAACAAAAAAACCTAGAAATAGACCCACACAAATATGTTACACTACATTTTCACAAAAGTATGTAAACAATTTATTATTTATTCCTAAATGGTGCTAGAGCAAATGAACATCCATAGACAAAAAAATATAAACTTCAAACTGATCCTCATATTTTACACACAGGTTAACTCAAAATGTATCATAAATTTAAGCTTAAAATATACAACTACAAAAATTTTAGGAAAAAGTCTTCAGAACCTAGGCCTTAATGAAGAGGTCTTAGGCTCGACAATTAAAGTGCAATTTATAAATGGAAAAATTGATAAATCAGACCTCATCAAAGTTAAAAATTCTGTTCTGCCAAAAACCTTGTTAAGGGCAGGAAAGCCAAACTACAGACTGGGAGAAAATGATTGCTAACCACATATCTTACAAAGGACTAGTATCTTTATATATAAAGCCTTATCAAAAGTCAGCAATTAAAAAAATGACGGGGCGCCTGGGTGGCTTAGTTGGTTAAGCGTCTCACTTCAGCTCAGGTCATGGTCTCACAGTTCGTGAGTTCGAGCCCCGCATCAGGCTCTGTGCTGACAGCTTAGAGCCTGGAGCTTGCTTCAGATTCTGTGTCTCCCTCTCTCTCTGCCACTCCCCAACTTGCACTCTGTCTGTTTCTGCCTCTTAAAAAATAAACATTAATTTTTTTTAAATGATCAAGTTAGAAAATGGACAAAAGGCTTAAAGAACATTTCAGTGAAGAGGATATACAAATGGAGAATAAGCACATGAAAATATATTCACCATCATTACCTTTTAGGGAAATGCAAATTACAAAGGCAGCTAGGTCTCACTACATACCCATTTAAATGGCTAAAATGAATTTAAAAAAATAATAGTGACAACATTAAAGTTGTCAAGGGTTCAGAGTAGCTAGATCACTCACATGTTACCGATGGAAAAATAAAATGATGCAGCTGCTCAAAAATAGTTTGGTAGTGTTTTGTTTTGTTTTAAATAAAACTAAACATACAATTATCATACAACTCAGCAATTCCAGTACTGGGCATTTATCCCAGAGAAATGGAAACACACATTTACATGTACGCGAATATTCATGACAACTTAATTCTTAATGGCAAATACTAAAAGCATCCCGATATCCTAATATCCCCAATGGTTGACTAGTAAAAAACAAAACAAAACAAAAAGAAAACAAACAAAAAATTGCTACATCCATACCAATGCTTATCCAACAATAAAAAGATACAAATAATTGAATCACACATCAACTTCCATGAATCTGAGAAATATGCTGAGTGATAAAAACCAAATCAAAGGCTTAGGTGCCCTCTGATTCCTTATATATGATTCCTTTGCATAGTGGTTTTTTTTAATTGAAAAATGATAGAGACTGAGAACAAATTAGTGGTAGTGAATCAAGATGGGGAGGTCAAAGTGGGGAGGAGATAGGAAGGATATGGTTATGTTTACAAAAGGGTAACATGAAAGTCTTTTTGGTGGTACACCATATCTACACCTCTGATAAAAATGCATGGAAATAAGCATAAACACACACACACACACACACACACACACACACACAAACACAGATGAGTTCATGAGTACATGTAAAACAGGAAATCTGAGCAAGATGGCACAATTATGTCAATGCCTCTTTCCTGGTTGTTATATTGTACCATACATTTTTAAGTGGTTACCACTGGGAAACAAGGTAAAGGGACACAAGATCTCTGCTTTATTTCTTACAACTACATGTTAACCTAAAACTATTTTAAAATAAGAAGTTTGATTGAAAAAAGGCATCTAGAAAGAAAGGAGCATTTGTCTACTGTATAAGAGCCATTAAACTTAAAGCTATAGGTCGGTAGGGTAATACCTTCAGTATTCCATTAAAAAATAACTAACAGTCGAGAATTTTGTACCTTGAAAACTTATATTTCAAGAAAACGTGTGAAATAATTTTAAATATAAACAAATCCTTGGAGATTTTATCACACATTTCATAATCAAACTTTGCAAAAGAATGACTTTGCAAAGGAGCAAAATGACTTGTAAGAGGAAAGAAAATCAAAGATTCTGAAAAATACATGAGTAAACCAAACTAAACATTGACTCAACAAAGAACAACAAAAATGGTGTCTAATTTGTGGGTTTAGAATAAAAACTTTGGACCAAATATCATGTAAATTGGGAAAGTTAATCATTTGTTGAGCATTCTATGGTGCTTGTATTAATGTGTTGAGAAGGATCAAACATACTAACTGTAGACTTTAAGTGTGAATATTAAAATAGCTGGAAAAAACATCTGAAGATAGAAAAAATATAACCTCAAAAATGTAAAGGAAAAAGTTAGAAAAACCAAAAGAAAACTATGAATAATTATAAAGGAACAAAAGACTGCACAAATGATGCTCAAAAGATGTTAGTAGAAACAAATCTAAATATATTATAAACTTCTGAATAAATAAATACCCCATTGAAAACAAAAAGTCTTAGGGCACCTGGGTGGCTCAGTCAGTTAAGTGCCCAACTTTAGCTCAGGACATGATCTCACCGTTTGTGAGTTCGAGCCCCGTATTGGGTTCTGTGCTGTCAGCTCAGAACCTGGAGCCTGCTTTGGATTCTGTGTCCCCCTCTCTCTCTGCCTCTCCCCAGCTCACACTCTTTCTCTCTCTCTCTCTCTCAAAAATAAATAAACAAAAAAAGAAAAGACAAAGTCTTGATGGCTTTAAATTTTTTTAATGTTTATTTTTGAGAGAGAGAGAGACAGACAGACAGAGTGTGAGCAGGGGAGGTACAGAGAGAGAAGGGGCACAGAGTCCGAAGCAGGCTCCAGGCTCTCAGCTGTCAGCACAGAGCCTGACGTGGGGCTCGAACTCATAGATCGTGAGATTATGACCTGAGCTGAAGTCAGACACTCAACCGACTGAGCCACCCAGGCGCCCCCAAATCATTTTTAATAAAAGAGTATTAAGTAGAATGAAATAAAAGGAAAATGAAACAAATAAGACTCAGGACTCAATACTGAAATGAAATTATGATAATAATCATAGGTAACTGAAAAATTTTGAAACCTGGCTAAGTTGCCAATGGGTGAAATTCACCTGGAAGAGAAAAGGTAATTATAAAGAGTACATTAAAGGAGAAACAGAATCCACCCCCCATATATTTCCAAGATGTGCAATGTCTCACTAAACCAAGTACACTCCTATTCTAGAATCTCCTGTACAAAGTTTCCCTCATTCCAGAATCCACAGGCAGCCCTCCTCCAGGTTAAAGTCAGAGCCCGCTGCTTGTTGCTTGTGAGAACCCACCCTTCCCTGGTGATAGCTCGATCAGAGCAGAGGCTGTGTTCTCTCCTCGATCCTATGCTGCCCTGTCTTCCATTCAGCTGTGAGTTCTGTAACAGCAGGCAGCATATGCAAGTTTCTACAGCCGCACTATAGAAACTTCATAAATAATTATTAAATAATTAAGTGGACAAGTAATGTATAAATAAAGGTTATAATGAAGCAATTGTAGCTTTTCAGATGATTCAGTAAAATATATTTAGTGAAGTGTTTTAAACTATATTTGAAAAAATATTTAAGCTAAGGTAATTTTTCCCGCCCCTGCCTCTCTCTCTCTTTACAACTTTTCCCCAGAAAAGGAGCATTGATTAGACCTCAAAGATGACTTGTGGTTTTTTTGAGAGATGGCTAATTAATAGAAAAGGGGGTATACACATGCAGTTTATCTCAATAGTGCTTGCAATAATTTATTAAAGCATTTATGCTAGTGGAGGTCTCTTAATTTTCCACTGCAGGAGTTTCCAAATACCCGTCTGTTGCTTAAGGCACAATAGTATGTCCCGATCTGCACTCGCTTTGACCCAACTGCATTCCTCTAAATATTTAAGTTATAAAGCTGTCAGTAGGCATTACAACTGCATGAAAAGATTTCACTCACTTTTAGGTAAAGCAAGATTATGAAAAGAAAAATGAAGTGGGTTTTCCCAATACACTTTTGGCAGGCTGGAAGCAACAAGCTTCATTTGCAGCTAATGAGTAAGTAGACGTAAAACTAAGCAAAGAAAGGATGCAAGCAACGGATACGGAGAGAGCACAGACGGAGCTAACAGGTGGCACAGACACAGCAGGGGCTGATGATGAATGGGATGCTGATGGTGGAAAAATATGACCAGACTCAGGAAGAGTCAGATATATTTCGGCACAGGCTACTAAATTTTAAAGGACAGAATCAGGAACCCATCTGTGGCATTGCAGTTGATACAGGAAAGTTGCCAGCACTTGAAAACAATGCCATGCTTCTGTCAGATTGAACAAAGAATTCGGTATTAGCCACCCGGGATGGATAAATTATTTCTAAAATTTTATTGTGGAACTTGGAAGGGGAATCTAATTATTGCATAGGAATTCAAAAAAAAGGTATTTGTACGCAAAATGAATATTTTGTATGGAGCAGAGTAGCAATGAACTGCAGGATAGAGAAAGGGCGTGGAACCATGGCCATCTTTAACTTCATTGGGAGTAACCCTTGATGTGTCCCCCAGAATCTTGATTCAGTCATTTACACAATGAAATGCGTCAATATGAAGATGTTTCAAAGTCACAGTGCAGGAAAAACACTAAGACCTCTTTCATATACCATGAAATCCTATTAAGAGGAAATTAAAAAAAAAAAATTCTTCTCTTGAAATAGTTCCTTCTACAAATGAATTTAAATAGAAGTATTTTAAGAATTTTAAATAGCAAAGTGTTTTTTTTAACGTTTATTTATTTTTGAAAGAGAGAGAGAGAGAGACAGAGCATGAGCATAAGAAGGGTAGAGAGACAGGGAGACGCAGAATCTGAAGCAGGCTCCGGGCTCTGAGCTGTCAGCACAGAGCCTGACGCGGGGCTCGAACTCACAAACCGTGAGATCATGACCTGAGCCGAAGTCAGCCGTTCAACCGACTGAGCCACCAATAGCAAAGTCTTATTTAACAGGTGCCCCAATAGCAAAGTGTTATTTAAACTCTGAATTAAAAAAAAATCAGTTTTAAGAATTTACCTTGTTTCAAATAATTTGATTTTAGCATATACTGTACATAATATGTATCACTTTTGAAAACCTCTAAGAATTTGGTTAAAGGTTTTAAACTCAGTAATGAAAACACTGACTCACTGACTCTTACATATTTGCCCCTCCTGTTATATGAGAGTTATGGAAACAATCTTATATTTTCCGATACATTCTAAGTTCCTACATATCACTAAATAATGTGGACCTGGCCCACAATTAGCACAGTAGAGTCAAAAAATCTGTAGATGTGCTCTGTGTTCCCTCATGCTATAGCCATAAAATGCCAGTCAGGACTCTGATTTATCTATCTGATGTAATATGTCGACTTCACACAGACTAACACCCACCTTGCATGTTGGCGTTGTGTATCAGCAGTTCAATATACAAATGTACATATGATGTGTGGATATAGAAAAAAGTTGTTTATTTGGGAAATTGATATGCAGTGCAGGAGTATCAAGGATAGAGCAAAGCAGAAAAAGAAAGTGGAGCATGAACTGTAATTCTAGGTTTTTATTTTAGAATTGTGATCTTTGACAAATGGTGAAGATTTTATCATACACTTTCTTTTTTTCTGCAATATGTCTTTGGGAAGTTCAAGGATCAGAGATTATGATCTCTGAACACAAATAAGAATACAGGTTGATGATAATTTTCAAGGCGAATCTAAAATTTTTTCATCTCTCTCTTTCATATGATGAAGCAAAAAGGCTTAATCCATTGGCCCATTCAGTCACATGTGCTAATCATAATTGGAGTAAGTGGGCATGAGCCCACTACTTAAATCTCAGATTTAAATCTTAGATTAAATCAAGACTGACCACGGGCAGGAAGAGGAGTTGTTGAATCTAGAAGTAAAACTAGAGATCAAAACTCAGCCATTCAAACGTTATTTCCTGATGACTCCCCAGTATGACCGCGATAGTACTGGGCAAGAGAGGGGTGAAAAAATCATGTTTCCCGCTGTTGAAGCATTCTTCGATGGAGAAGAAAAATTACACTGACCTCTCCTCATCTGTAAGGGGCAGAACGTTGTGATTTCAATTTGTAATTGAGAGGGACACACGGGAGAGTGCTGTCCTCTGAAGGGAATCAGTCTACCACCACACCACCCTGTAACACGCCCCATCTTGTCGTGTTACAAATTTCAGTTGATAAGACACCACCTATCGGTAATGCTAATGATATACATCCACTTTGGAAAAACTTTTAGTGGAATTATTATATTTAATTTAACATGTAAATAAATATCCCATGACATATCTTTTCTATTCCAATTAAAATGGGTACCTATATTCCCTAAAATGAATGAATGAATGAATGAATGAATGAATGAATGCAGTAATATTCACTGTGGCTTTATTCATAACAACACCAAACTGGAAACAACTAAAATGTTCCACCTAGTTTCACATATACATTTTTTTCTGTATAGATTTTTCCTCATTCCTATTCTCTGAATTAAAATGCCTATTGAAATTCTTAAACAAATAAAAATTGGCATTTTAGGGGCACCTGGGTGGCTAAGTTGGTTAAGTGTCCGACTTCAACTCAGGTCATGATCTCTCAGTTTGTGAGTTTGAGCTCTGCCCCGTGTTAGACTCTGTGCTGACAGCTCAGAACCTGGAGCCTGCTTCAGATTCTGTCTCCCTCTCTCTCTGCTCCTCCCCTGCTGGTACTCTGTCTCTCTCTCTATCTCTCAAAACAAACATTAAAAAAAAAAATTCAAGAAAATTGACATTTCATTCTAAGTGATTTCAATCAATGGCTTTTATAGTTAATAATAGAATATGAAATGTAATTTCTAAATAAAATATGCAAACATTGGAGAAGTGTTTTGAATCTCTCAACTTGCTTTTGCACTTCGTGCATAAGTTAAACTCAATGTAAAGAGTAATTGAACATGTGCTCGGAGAAGTAAGGTCACTCCAATGACAGTCAAATGGGAACCAGGTAGTCAGGGAGGTAGACTGCCTTGGGAGGAAGTAGAGGCAAAGTCTGTAGTAGCAAAGGTGCCCAGGAACTTTCTCGTCACTCAGAAAGGACTTGCACCAAACTGGATACATGACAAGAAGTGGGTGAGAAACTGGGGGGCTCTGTTGACTCACCTCTCTGTATACCTGAGCACTAACCAGTTCCCTTAGCTGAAAATCGCCCTTGGATATGACAACACATGGCAGTTTCCACAAGATGGATTATATAAAAATGTCAACTTGAACAGATATGACTATTTTTGAAATCTGCTTTCTCTTAGAAAATTATGCAGTATTTCTCCTCAATTCATTCTTACTCCAATATAATCATTTTCCTTCATATTACTCTAGCACAAGTCCAAATTGTCCATTGTCACTTTTCACGTGTAAATCTGAATTTTAGGCATAATTATTTTCTCCCTGCTTTGCATGATTTATGGGCCTCATTAAAATGTATGTATGTATATATATATGTGTGTGTGTGTATATACATACATATATACATATATACATATATATATATACATATATACATATATACATATATATATATACATATATACATATATATATATATATATATATATATATATATATATATAATTTTTTTCCCCTATGTCAACAGTAAGTCAGTACATTCTTTCTCCAATTAAGTTTTCTTTTTCCCTTCAGGAGAGAACAAAAGTGTATGTTCAATTATACACAGAATGCCATGTCCAAATGAGTGTTAATATTTTTAATCTGAAAGTCCGGGGTCCAATTCCTTGTGCAAGGAACAGCAGATCTTGCCACTAGATATAAGCACTATGAGGACATGATTTTTTTTTTCTTTTGTTTACTGTTGGATCCCCAGTACCTAGGAAAGTTGCCAGTACACAGATGGCTCTCAATCATCTTTGCTTTTAGCAAGTTTGTGGATCAGAGGCTTATAATCATAAAAAAAAACAACAACAAAAAAACGCCATGGGGTATGGGACACCAGGGTGGCTCAGTCGATTGAGCGTCCAACTTCAGCTCAGTTCGTGATCTCACTGCTCAGTGAGTTCGAGCCCCACATCGGGCTCTGAGTTGACAGCTCAGAACCTGGAGCCTGCTTCAAATTCTGTCTCTGTCTCTCTCTGCCCCACCCCTGCTCACACACTGTGTGTCTGTCTGTCTGTCACTCTCTCTCAAATATAAATAAACATTTAAAAAATCTTTAAAAATGCCATGCAGTGAAACAGATTAAAGATCCTGTGAAGAGAATGGGAGCTTCTGAGATGTGGACTCATGGTCCCACAGGGGTAGGGATTCCCCACCACTCTGCCCATGGGGGAATGGGGCACAGATGCTGTGAGGGGTAGACCCATTTTTTATACAAATTTAAATATTTTATTTGTTTGTTTATTTATGAGAGAGAGAGGCAGAGAGGGGGAGAAGCAGAATCGCAAGTGGGCTCCAAGCCCAGCATAGAGCCCAGTGTGGGACTCAATCTCACGACCATGAGATCACGACCTGATCTGAAATCAAGAGCCTGAGCCACGCAGGAGCCCCGGGGGTGGACCCCGTCTGGGCCCAGATCGCCCATCGTTTTCGTCAAAGGGCAGAAAACAAGAGGAGTGTTCTCAGACCCCCGAGAAGACACAGAGCAGCCGGAATGTTCCAGGGTGGCACACGAGTCATTCCTACTCTCCTCCACCGGCAGTGTGGAGTGGCAGCAACATTTGTGTGCCCTTGTGTGGTTCTGAGCCTCTCCCCTTTACTGCCAACTGGAGATTAAAACGATCTGAATTCTGGCATTTTACTCCAGCTGCCTGCGTGTGCCCTTTCCCACCACCATCGCCTTGCCCAAAAAACTACAAGCCCTCTTTCTTCATCAGTGCTTACATTTATAATTCCCACAGCACTTTAGTCTCGCCTGAAGTCTATTCTAACACAAGATCCAGAACCCAGTAACGACACAGACGTAGGTTCTCAGTCTCCTTATGCGGAAATATTTCTCCAAGAATTTCACATTTCCCTCTAAGCACCAGTGAATAGCGAAGAGAAAGGACAATTCAAATGGATCGATAGCCAGGAAGAGGCTGAGACAAATTGTGACGGAGGAAAGAAATGGAAGGGGTGAAGCCAGTCCATTCCCTCTCTGATTAACTATGGTAAAACCCCAGAATCCCAGTATCTCAGTTACTTAAGACATTACAGGCTTATTTCTCTTGTATATCCTACTGCAATATAGAAGGGTATTAGGACAACACTAGACTCATAGAATGAGTTAGAAAGTATTTTATCCTCTTCTACTCTTTGGAAGAACTTAAGATAAGATTTATATTATATCTTACTTAAATGTTTGATAGAATTTACCGGTGAAGCCATCTGGTTCTGGATTTTTCTTTGTACAAAGACATTTAACAATGTGTAAGTTTAAGGTGTGCAACATGATTTGATGTATGTAGATATTATGAAATGATCACCATACTAAGTTTAGTTAACATCTATCACCTTTCACACTTTCAAATTTTGTTCCTTATGATGAGAACTTCTCTCTCAACAGCTTTCAAATATACAATACAATATTAAAAATACTACCTTTATTTTGTTATTTTATTTTATTTTATTTTATTTTATTTTATTTTATTTTTATTGTTATTGTTATTTTTTATTTTTGAGAGAGAGAGTGGGTGCATATGTATGTGTGAGCAGGGGAGGGGCAGAAGGAAAGGGAGAGGAAGAATCTCACTCAGGCTCCATGCCCGGCTTGGAGCCCCATGCTGGGCTGGATTCCATGACTGTGAGATCATGACCTGAGCCTAAATCAAGAGTTGGACACAACTGATTGAGCCACCCAGGTGACCCCCACATATTACATTTAAATTAGTAGACTTTATAAAGCAGTTTTAGGTTTTCAAGTGGGGAATATTTTGGTTGCTAATTCAATCTCTTTACCTGATATAGGTATTTTCAGGTTTTCTATTTGTTTGAGATCAGTTTCAGTAGTTTGCGTCTTACTGGAAATTTGTCAGTTTCATTAGGTTATATAAATTGTTGACACACAGTTTCATACAATTTTAACTTTAATCCTTCCCCCCCCCCCGGAAGATTTGAAGTAACAACACTTCTTTTATTTCTCAAACTATTTTAGTAATGAGTTATTTGCTTTATTTCATTTAATTTCAGTTAATTTTTCATCTTATCTTTTCAAAAAATCAACTATTGTTTTCATCAATTTTATTTATTTTCTATTTTTCTGTTATATTTTTCTGCTCTAATTTTTATTATTTCCTTCATTCTCCTTGCTTTGGGTTTAATTTGCTCTTTAATTTCTAGTTTCCTAAGGTATAAAGTTAGAATTTACTTTAAGATTTATCTGCATTTATATATTTATCTCTAAAAGTTTCCCTCTAACTGTTGCATTAGGTACATTTCAAAGGTTTTTGGTATGTTGTGTTTTTGTTTTGTCTGTGTCCATGTTTTCTAACTCTTTGTGATTTCTTCTTTGGCCCATTAATTATTTAATGGTGTGTTGTTTAATTTCCACATATTTGTGAATTTCTCAAATTTCCTTCTGTAATTGATTTCTAATTTCACTCTATTATGATCAGAGAACATACTTTGATTTCAGTCTTTGTATATTTATTGAGGCTTATCTTATGGGCTAATATATAGTTGATCATGAACAGTGATTTTTTTGTGCAGTGGGGAGAAATGTGTGTCCTGCTTTTCACTGGAGCATTGTGTGTATATCTACTATGTCTTGTTGGTCAATAGTACCGTTCAAGTCTTCTATTCTCTTGTTGATTTTCTGTCTAGCTGTTCTATCCCTTATCAAAAGTGAGGTATTGACATCTCTACCTCTTGTTTATGAACAGTTTACTTCTCCCTTTAATTCTATCAATATTTCACAGGCTGTGAAACATTGTTTTTAGATTCATATGTTTTTATAATTGCTATATCTTCTTGATGTTTCAACTCTTTTATAATAAAGTGTCTTTTATAATAAAGTCCTGTGCTAACAGATTTTTGTTTTAAACACTTTTTCATCTGATGTTAGAATAGTCAATACAACTCTCCTTTGTTTGTGTTTTCCCGGCATTTTATTCCACTCTTGTACTTTCAGTTTGTTTGTATGTTTGAATCTGAAATGTACCTCTTACTTGCCAGGACAAAGTTGGATCATATTATTTTATCCTTTTTTTAAAATATCTGCCTTTTTATCAGAGTATTTATCCAGTTCCCGTAAATGTAATTACTAATTAGTTAGAACTATATCTGTGATTTTGCTGCTGTTGCTACTTGCCATTTCAAGCTTTATTCTGATGTTCATCACAGCACAAGTCAAGGAAAGCCACACTTGGGAGGGGAGAGGAGGGCTCAGAACAACTCTCGCTTTCCCAATGATGCCATACCTAATTGATTGATTGATTGATTGATTGAGAGCACAAGTGGGGGTGGGGCAGAGAGAGAGAGAGGGAGAGAGAGAGAGCGCCTTAAGCAGATTCTACACTCAGCAGAGAGTCTGACACAGGGCTTGATCCCACAACTGTGAGATCGTGACCTGAGCTGAACTCAAGCATAGGATGCCTAACCTACCGACCCATACAATCCCTGCTGTGACTTATTTAACCTGTGTCTCCCCATCTCACAGATTTACCATGTGCTGTCTAAATCAAGTGGAGACATTGCCATTTAAGGTTTTGTCTTATCAAAATGTACTCTTTGGCATTTTCAAGACACTTTTGATTAATTCAAGACCAAAAAAATCTGTTTAACTGAAAAGCAGGAGTGGCAATTAGAATTTATCAAAATTTTGGTACTGCATAATTATGATGTTTCATGTAGAGATTTGGTACATATTTGGGCCTACCATGGAGTCTAATACATAGTAAAAACACACGAAATATTTTTTCAGCGAATGGATGAACTTTTTCGTTCACTGCTGATGTTTTTTATTGAACCACAAAAGCAATAATGAACACTTGTTGAATGTGCCAGGCAAGTCCATAATACATACAATAAGGTGCTGAATAAAAGGAACAAAGTTCTTGCCCTAACAAAGAACACACTTAGGATGGATGAAATAGACAATAAACAACCTAAATAAGATCAAAAGGACAAGTGCTATGCAATAGATTTTAGAAAATACAACAGGGACACGATTTTATTTTTTTTAATTTTTAAAAAATTTTTTTATTTTAACGTTTACTTATTTTTGAGACAGAGAGAGACAGAGCATGAGCAGGGGAGGGGCAGAGAGAGAGGGAGACACAGAATCCGAAACAGGCTCCAGGCTCTGAGCTGCCAGCACAGAGCCCGACGCGGGGCTCGAACTCACGAGCTGCGAGATCATGACCTGAGCCGAAGTCGGATGCTCAACCAACTGAGCCACCCAGGCGCCCCAAGGGACACGATTTTAAAAAGAGTGTTCAAAACTTCTAGACACTGAGTTGCAGAAGGGCCTGGATGAATTGAAAGGGAAGCCATGCACACAGCTGGGGGAAGAGCAATTCCAGGAAAGAAGCGATGCAAGGGCCCAGGCAGGGATCCCTTTGGGGGTGTTTAAGGGAGACCAGAAAAGAATGGGTAGATAAGCGAAGTGAACAGAGAAGGGTAAGAAATGAGGTCTGAGTTTTCTCATTCCTTCACACGATTGGCATGCTCAAAGTGAAATTTGTTCTGAGAGTACCCCCACACACAGTTAGTACGTCACTGTACGTCCAGGGGTTTTCCTCTCAACAGGGGCTTGCTCAGGGCTGTGAGCAGCTGTGTCCATGTAGAGAGTCCCCGATCTGCAAAGAGACCCTCCTACCACCACCTTATACCGCTTTTGAAATATCCTAGCTGTAAATCCTCTTTGTCTCTATGTGTGATTAATCTCCCTTCACGGAGGGCAGAGGACACACTATAAGACGGTATGAAGGGGATTTCCCCGAATCCTTGCTCACAAAAACAGAACATTTCATTGAAATTGTGATCTTCCCAAGTTGTATGATTTGGGAATAAATCAAATAAGTTAACCTAACTTCAAGGTCAGAATGTGTGTGATTTTTGATTTTGAGTCATAGAGTCTTAGTGAAAGAGAACTCACTAAATCATAGAAGCAGAAGCAGAAGCAAGCACCCCCTTTTTTCCTTCCCATGTTTGAATAACTGTCATCATCTCATAGCCACCACCCTCCCATGTATTTTTTATTTATTCAGTATAGTACGTGGGCAGCTATTGGAATTTTCAAAATCTTTGCTTTACAAACATACTTTTCAGCAATTTAAGCTTTGTGCACATTTTGTATTTTTGAAGACCTTTGTATCCAAAATACTTTGTTGTTGTCTGTGGGCAACCTCGTTTTGAAGTCTCAGGCTGCCTCTAATGTGTTCCCATAATCTGCTGTCAGTTGACTCAAATCCAACCCCACTGCTCGGCTCCGCATGTCCCTTCAACTTGATGTAATGCTGTTTATCATTATTCTTCAACGCTAAGTCTCTAGCTTTGTATTCTCTTCGTGTACCTGGGCATATGTTTCTTTTCGTTAACACAGAGACAATGCCTTTGTGACGCTATCAGGAGCAGCCTTTGTTTCAAGGAAAGATGGTTTCCTGATGTTTAGATTAGGGCATGGAATATGAGCACACAGTGTTCATACTCCACCACCCACTTCTGAGACTATTACATACTATACCCCTGGAATAAAATGAACTTCCATTTGCAAACAGAAACAAAAGCAAAAACCAACAAAAAAGACAACCCTAATGTTATTATAGTTAATTACTGTTTGTATCTTATTTAACCTTTCAAACCTATATGATGAATTATTTAATTATGTCCACTGAGACATTTATTGAGCTCTTGTTTTTCTACATCTTGTCTTTAAAATATTATACTTACACTAATGCCCCCTTAATCCCGTATTAGTTGATAAATAATATCTTAATATGATTTAAACAGTGAAATACAAAATGGAAAGCATGTTAATCCTACTACAGTATTCTTACTCCTACATCTTTCTAGCAACAATAAAGTTCTCAAGCTTCTTGGAGATAAAACGTTCTCCATATGAGAAATAGCGTTTGGAGAATAAAACGTTTTATTGAAATTATCTATGTAGAACAATTTGTTATGTATGCTAATAAATCGAGCACAGTTTGCCTTAGACAACCTCATTATACTCTAAATCAGTGTCTGGAAATGCCTTTCCATAGAAGCTCTAAATGCAAATATTGCTCCACTTTACTTAAATCATGTTCTGAGCTTCCTAATCTCTTAAACTCTACCAGACAGTTGTTTTAAATAATTATTTATGTGACATAAACTTTATTAGGCTTTTGAGTTTCATAGTTGATTCTGTGACCTTGAGAAGATAATAGCAACAAGAGTCCATAAAGCCTTCTCCACCTCTTTTTTGATTTCACAGATTTCCTTAAAAATGTCCATTTTTCCTCTCCTGTGTCAAGTTACGTCTTCGTACGGTTTCAGTGTGCAGTATCTAGATCAGTACAAAGTATTGACACATTGGTGGAATTTAAAACAAATGTATTATGAATATTTAAAAAAATCGATATAGCATAGGTAGTTTGTTCAAATCAGAGTTCCACTAAAATATATTTCTTGAAATATTATTGGGGATGTGAACTTTAATAAGAATGGTATTTGACTGCTTGTATATTTTTTAATTCCCCTGATAATGGCTGGCTAGGGCACTTTAGGTAGTGCTTGGATGAGCCAAAACAGGAATAGGAAAAAATAACTAGTCAATGTGATTTATGTGAGGGTGTTATTGTGCACAGTTCACCCTTTGATTTAAATATCTTACTTCCGTAGTGCTGATCAGAGAAATAAGATTGGATTTTCTATTTGTTAGTTTACTGTAAGTGGTTATTTACACTTTCTTCTGTTCTCTGTTACAACCTGTATAACCTGAATTTTAAAGAATTATGAGTGTTCAACTAGCTGCCATGCTTTTTCTTTTCATCTAGTGACACCAATCTGCCTTTCAAAGCTTATTCAAATCCTCTCCAGTGATCTCTTTCTGAGTGACCATTGAAATGTGAACAGCGAGATACCCACTAGAATGCCCAGCAGGATCTGTGATTTATCTTTTCTTTAAGATGTGTGATTCCTGAACTTTAACCCTGTCTTAACTCCCCAAAGGTAGAGTTGACCATACCGTATCCCATTTTAATTTGTATTCCCCTGGAAACACATCCTGAGACAAGGAATTTGCTCACACAATTATGAATACTGAGACGCCCCACAATCTGCCATCTGAAAGCTGATAACCCAAGAAAGTTAATAGTCAAATTTAGCCTAAGTCCAAAGACCTGAGGACCACGGGAGCCAATAATTTAAATCCCAGGCCAAGGGACAAGAAGATGACATGGAATGAGATGGGATGAGATGCCCTAGCTCTCCACCTTTTTTTTCCATTCATGCTCCCAATAGATTAGATGATGCTCACCCACACTGGGGAGGACAGTCACCTTTCCTGAATCCACCAATTCAAAAGCTAATTTCATCTAGAAACACTTCCACATATACACTCAGAAATCATGTTTAATCTGGGCATCCCATGGTCAATTGAGTTGGCACATAAAATTAACTATTACAAGTCCACATGGACCTTGTCAACATGGCATCCTCACGCCTCTCCTTAAACCATACTGAATCTGCAAATGAAAGCAGTAACAAACGCATAATTCCTCCTAACGTGATACAGATATCCTGTGTACAACCAAAAACGCACTAATCCTTTCCTCAGAAGAAGAGGTAAAGTTCTTGAGTGATGTTTATTCTTTTCTTTGACACCTCATAACTTAAATGTCCTGATGTAACATTAACAATACTGAAATACTGTGATATAATGCATTTTATGTTACATAATGAAGAAATAGAGACAAGGAAACAAGGATATAGATAGATAAACACACATACACGCGTAGGTGTATTCATTGAAAAATAAGGAGGAAATACTAATGACAGTTACAGTTTTTGTTTCTGTAACTAGTCCCGTGGTCATAGCTGGATTTATAATTATTTCTTCCACTACTCATTCCAATTCCCTTCGATTTCAGCAAGCACCTCAGCTTGGATTGGGCAGGTTTAGTTTTTCATTTACTTTAATCACAGGTCATGGTAATAATACTAAGAGACACCCTAAGGAGTCTCCTGTATTCCAGATATATTCTCCCTTAACTTCATTGTGGAGTAATAGTCTAGTCGCCTTGGTAGTCAGAATCACTGTTGATCCAGAAGCATAAGGAGTCAAAGTGGCTAGGTGGCAGTCTTACATTTTAGTTCAATGGAATCATTGTTGTGTCTCCTGATAGAAAAACTATTCCTTGTGGAACTAAGACATCTAGGCCAGCAGAGCAGTAAGTTATGGAAATAAAAATTTTTCTAGTGATCAAACTGAGTGGTAATGCTTTCATTTCAACTTCTCGATTCTTAGGTCTGTGAATCCTGGCTATCAGATGCTGATTCAAAGCATATATAGCTTTCTGGAGAATAATGCCTCAGACCTGCAAATTATTCCCACCTAGTTGGTACTGTAGCTGAGTCTTCAAGAGGCCATTCTACTGTTCTATCAAGCCAACTGCTTTGGGGTGGGGGACATTTAAAATGTAACGTAATGTATAGTATGGTACTATGTATAACATAGTGTGATATAACATACCATAACATACTATAATATAAGCTTCTTGTTCCACCTCTTTCAATGTAAGGCTTGCGCAGTCACATTCATTATGTCCTCCAGCATCAAATCATTGGTCAACTGAGTGTCGTGGTCGAATTGTGTTCCTCCCAAAAGATATGCTCAAGATCTAATTCCCAGTTCATGAGATTGTAACATTATTTGGATATGCGGTCTTTACAGATGTCATCAAGGTAAGATGAAGTCGTAACGGATTAGGCTGGTCTCTAATCCAATATGATAGTTATTATAAGTAGAGGAGAAGAGGCACAGACATGCAAGAAGGGCAGTGCCATGTAATGATGGAGGCAGAGATTGGACTGATGCTTCTACAAACCAAGGAACACTAAGCATTTCCAGCAATCACCAAAAACTAGAAAAGAAGCATGAAGTTCCTCAGTTCCTCCACAGGAACCAACCCTGCTGGTTTGCGGATTTTGCATTTCTAGTCTCCAAAAGGGTGAGAATATGGTTTCTTTGTTGAAGCCAGGCAGTTTATGCTACTTTGTTATGCCAGTCTTAGAAAACTTACGCGTTGTGCAGAGGAGAATTTTATGTACTACTTCTAGAAGAGGCACACACCACCGTTCTTCACATTCTGTTGGCTAAATCTCCAGTCTCTTTTAACTGCACTGTAGATAGGGTAATATGATTTAGCTGTGTCCTGGGGAGAAGAGATCTCTTTGGTGAATATCCAGCTAATGTCTGCAACAGAAACTTAAAAATCAAAAGCAAATAACAGAACACTTAAGAACTTACAGGTAAAGTGAAAATGAATATGCAAATTGTAAGTTTCTAGGACTATTTTACATTGAAAAATTACATATAAATACTTGTTAAGAGTACCTGATATGGAGGTATTTTATACGTAAATGCATTTATTAACAAATTAGAAATATTGAAAAGAAATGAATTAAACTTTCAACTCTGGAAAGTTTTTAAAAGAGTAAAGAGGGAAACTAAAAAGCAGAGAGCAGAGTGTAAAAAATAATTATATAAGGCAATAATTAACCAATAACTAAATATTCATTTATATATATATATACATATATATATGTATATATATATATATAATATTTATAACCTTAACCTAAGTGCTATGTGTATACACACACACACACACACACACACACACATGCACGCGCACACACACACTAAAATCAATCAAGGAAATGATAAAGAATTTTCTTTTAAAAATACTCTTTTTAACAATCTGTATGTCTTCTTTGGAAAAAATGTCTATTCATCTCTTCTGCCAATTTTCAATTGGATTATTCATTTTTGGGGTATTGAATTTTGCAAGTTCTTTTTAGGTTTTCAATACTAACCCTTTATCAGATATATCTTTGCAAATATCTTGTCCCATTCTATAGGTTGACATTTAGTATTGTTGGTTGTTTCCTTCACTGTGCAGGAAGGAAATCCTAATTTTGATGAAATCCTAATAGTTTATTTTCACTTTTGTTTCCCTTTCCTCAGGAGTCATCTTTAGAAAGATGTTGCTATGCCAGTATCAAAGAAGTCACTGCCTGTGTTCTCCTGTATGACTTTTATGGTTTCAGGTCTCACATTTAGATCTTTAATTCCTTTTGAATTCATTTTTGTGTATGGTATAAGAAAGTGGTCCAGTTTCATTCTTTTGCATATTGCTTTCCCATTTTCTCAACACCATTTGTTGAAGAGACTGTCTTTTTCCTATTGGATGTTCTATTCATCTTTGTTGAAGATTAATTGGCCATATAGTTGTATGGTTATTTCTGGGTTTTCTATTTTGTTCTATTGATATGTATCTATTTTTGTGTCAGTACCATACTGTTTTGACCACAATAGCTTTGTAATATAATGTGAAGTTGGGAATTGTGACGTCTCCAGCTTTTTTTTTTTAAAGGTTGCTTCGGCTATAGTCCTTTGTGGTTCCATATAAATTTTAAGATTGTTCTAGCTCTGTGAAAACATGCTGAGGTATTTTGATAGGGATTACATTAAATGTATAGATTGCTTTGGGTAGTGTAGACATTTTAACAATATTTGTTCTTCCAATCTATAAGCATGGAATGTTTTTCCATTTCTTTTGTCATCTTCAATTTCTCTCATTGGTTTTTTATAGTTTTCAGACTATGGTTCTTTCACCTTCTTTTGGTTAGGTTTATTCTGAGGTATCTTTTATTATTTTTGGTGCAATTATAAATGGCATTGTTTTAGTTTTTTAATTATTTTTTAATGTTTATTTTTGAGAGAAAGAGACAGAGTATGAGCAGGGGAGGGACAGAGAGGGAGGGAGACACAGACTGTAAAACAGGCTCCAGGCTCCGAGCTGTCAGCACAGAGCCTGACGTGGGGCTCAAACTCATGAATTGTGAGATTATGACCTGAGCCATAGTTGGACACTTAACCGTCTGAGCCACACAAGCACCCCGGGACCATTTTCTCAATTTCTCTTTCTGCTGCTTCATTATTGGTGCATAGAAATGCAATAGATTTCTGTATGATGATTTTGTGTCCTGGGAACTTTGCTGAATTTGTGTATCAGTTCTAGCAATTTTTTAGTGACATCTTTCAGGTTTTCAATATAGAGTTATCTGACATCTGCAAATAATGAAAGTTTTTCTTCTTCCTTGATTATTTGGATGCCTTTTATTTCTTTTTGTTGTCTGATTGCTGTGGCTAGGACTTCCAGCACTGTGTTACATAGCACTGGCAAGAATGGACATCCCTATCATGTTCTTGACCGTAGAGGAAAAGTTCTGTTTTTCCCCACTGAGGGTGATATTAGCTGGGGGTGGGGGGGGGGTATTCATTAGATGAAAAGATACTCAACATCACTGATAATCCCAGAAATACAAATTAAAACTACAATGAGATACCACCTCACATCTGGCAGAATGGCTAAAATCAACAAGATAAGAAACAATAGGTGTGGAGGAGGATGCAGAGAAAGGGGAACCCTTTTGCACTGCTGGTGGGAATGCAAAATGGTGCAGCCACTGTGGAAAGCAGTATGGATGTTCCTCAGATGGTTAAAAATAGAACTATCCTACTATCTAGCAATTGAACTACTAGGTAGTTACCCAAAGAACATAAAAATACTAATTCAAAGGGATAGATGCACCCCAATGTTTATAGTAGCATTATCCACCATGGCCAAATTACGGAAACAGCCCAAGTGTCCATCATCTCATGAATGGATAGAGAAGATGTGGTGTATATATATATATATATATATATATATATATATACACACACACACACACACACACACACATGCACACACACACACACAATGTGGTATAAAGAAATGCCATATATTTATGCACATATATCTATATTTATATTTTATATATTTATTTTATTTATTTATATATTTATAATTTGTGTATATATCAATTACCATTTGCAATGACATGGATCTAGTTAGAGTGTCTTAAGCTAAGCAAAATAAGTCAGAGAAAGACAAATACTATATGATTTCACTCATACGTGGAATTTAAAAAACAAAAGAAATGAGAAAAGGGGGAAAAAGAGACAGATAGGCAAACCAAGAAACAGACTCTTAACTATAGAGAACTGATGATTACCAGAGGGGAGGGGAGTGGGGGAATGGATTAAATAGGTCATGGGAATTAAGGAGGACACTTGTGATGAGTACTGGGTGTTGTAGGGAAGTTTTGAATCACCACATTCTACACCTGAAACTAATATTACACTGTATGTTAACTAACTGGAATTTAAATAAAAACTTAAAAAATGTTCTTTTTATCTTAAATTAGAAATGCCCAATTAATGAGGATATCTTTAAAGAGATTTCACACAGCTTATTCACAGGAGGTAATTGATCCTTTTACTGGATATTTTCATGTAATTATATTTATAATTTTGATACAGTACTTTTGCTTTAAAGTAGACTTTTGGAGACAATAAAGAAGTATATATGTATGCACATTTCACTGATGCAATATAATCACTATACTTTATTATCTAAAATGTGGGTAGTGTATTATCTAAAGTGTAGGTACTGTTTCTGGAGTCTTAAGTACTGACCTTTCACAAAGACAGCTAGTAAATGATTTTTAATATCTTGCAATTGGATTAAGGAAAATAGTTTTATCTTTGGAGGTGAATTCTTTTCTTTTAAAATTGAAAAGTGTTTAACATAATTCCTTAATATCTCCAGGAGATATCCTTTATACTTACATTCGCCATTTTCTACTAATCTTCATGCACTGTTTTGAGGAATGTGAATATGGGTATGATTTGGGTATGAAGCATAATTCAGAGACTCAAATGTCTGAAGGATACCCTGCTCTGTGGTATTATTAAAAGTGATCCAAATTCCTAAGGAAGATTATGTACAGTTCTAAGACTAAGAAGAAATGTAGATTCTCAGTTCTACAAATGCATTTCAGTACTTACCTTTCCTGAGGACCTGAGGCTTTTGATACTTGAATATTTGCCCCTTCTTTAAACATGTTCTTTGCATTTCATTTGCCATATTTTTCTCAGTCCCTCTTGAAAGTGCCAAATATTTCATAAATTTCTTAAGTCTCCATACCTAGGATTACTCTCTTTTCACTGTACCTTATTCTTACCAGTGCCTTCAGTGATCAAATGACTCTGTGTATTCTGGTAATTCAAGTATCTATATTACTAACACTAGTCATAGTTAGTGTGTATACCAAACTTACTACAAGCTGGGTTTTGTTTTAAGCACTTTACGGTTTGGTTTTGTTTTTTAAGTGTACTTATTTACTTTGAGAGAGAGTTAGAGAGTGAACAGGGAAGGGGCAAAGAGAGAGATAGAGAGAGAGAGAGAGAGAGAGAGAGAGAGAATCCCAAGCAGGCTCCACACCATCAGCATGGAGCCCAATGCAGGGCTCAAATTCACAAACCATGAGAACATGACCTGAGCTGAAACTCAGAGTTGGATGCTTAACCACCTGAGTCACCCAGGCACCCCTAAGTGCTTTATGTCTTTTAAATCATTTAATTGTCTAACACTATGAGGTGATCATTATTATTATCTCCATACTAAGCCTGATGATTCTGACCTGCTAGAGGTTGCCTAAATTGCATTATGGATTGCTAGTGCCAGGATATGTTTTCAGGAACCAAATTCATGATCTTTGCCGTAGACCTGAACTTCTCCTCAAGGTCATAGTTCTTTCCTGAGCTCCAAATCTGTGTATTTAATTGCTTTTTTAGAAAATCTACTCTCCAGGATCTATCAAAGGGAACATGTCAATATATTCTACTCCTTCTCCCTACAAAAAAAATGCAAATAATAAAAATTTGTCCTTCCTTAGTTGTTAACTAGTGTAAGAGAGTCATAGACTTATTTTAACCTTTCCATTTTTTTCTCTCTTGTAACAAGATTACCAAAACAAACTCCTAAGAATTTTTCAAATCAATCATCTTTATTTTATTTTATTAAATTGTCAGGAATATATTCAGATAAACTGAAGGCATTTCTCTTTGATATGAGGGAATGTTTTTATTTGATTTTTATTTTTTATTTGAATTTAATTATTATTTCTATTTTTATCTGAATTTTATTCAATTTACAGAGTTCTTTTCCTATGACTATTTCAATTTCTTTTACATTTTTATGCAATTGGTCTTATCAATCTTTTATGGTGTTTGGATTTTGTATAATACTTAGCCTTTTCTTTCCAAAGCTTGTAAAATCTATTTTAAAAAGATCCTAGATTTTCTCTAGTACTTTTGTAGTTCAGTTATTTTATGTTTGAATTAAACATGTTTAAATTTTGCTTTCACCAAAACCAGGTTGTATCTTTCCTTAAACACCTTGTACAATATAGCCCCTCCCCCCATATGGTCCTTTTACTTCCTTGTACTGTTGCAAATTAGATTTCCCAGAAAGCAAAAGCTTAGATGAAAATGTGGGTGAAAGGGAAGGGAAGAGGTAAAGGACTGGGTAGAGAGAAATGCCAAGCTGTGATGATGTCTTTTTTTTATTGATTTTTTTCATCTTTATTTTTTTTTAATTTAAATATTAGTTAACATACGGTGCAATACCGGTTTCAGGAGTAGAATTCATTGATTCATCACTTACAATACCCAGTGCTCATCACAAGTGCCTTTCTTAATACCCATCACCCATCTAGCCCATTTTTCACCCACCTCCCTCTGTCAGCCCATAGTTTGATCTCTATCATTAAGAGTCTCTTGTGGTTTGCTTACCTCTCTTCTCTTTACTTGTCCCCCTTCCCATATGTTCATCTGTTTCATTTCTTAATTTCCACATATGAGTTAAGTCATATGGTATTTGTCTTTCTCTGATTGGCTTCTTTTGCTTAGTCTAATACTTCTAGCTCCATCCACTTCATTGCAAATGGCAAGATTTAGTTCTTTTTTGTGGGGAATAAGCTTCGGAATTCCCTGAGCCTGCACTGAGGGGTTAACACGGCATAAAGAATTAGAAAGCCATAGGATGTACACACCCAAGTTTGGGTAAACAATATTAGGTAAATGAGATTAGGTAAATGGGGCAAAGGCCCCAGTATAGGACAAAGGTATAAGAATAGAGAATCTCAGGGTGAAAACATCCGAGATGAGGTAAACAAAATTATATATTCAAGGCAGAAATGCCCCCCAACTTAGTACAGTAGCAGAAAGCTGCTTTCACAGGAGGGAAGGACCAAATTAGGTAAACAGGTAAATAGAGGTGGGCGAAGTTGCCCAGAGCTGAAGCTAATTAGCAAAAGAATGGTGCCTTGTTGACCCTGAGGTAGCATGCTCTTTCTTGTCCCCTAGACCAGTTTAGGTAAACAAAGGTGGTGCCTCATGTCTGCTGTAAACAATCTTCCTCTGAGGGCCAGGATTTTGCTTTGTATTAACCCAAACCCCTAACACCGCATATCTTCAAAACCCCCTGTCTCTCATTCCTATGAGTTAATGTTCACGATTTCTTTGTCTCTTTGTGCACACCCGTCACCACCTTTGTAAGCCTTCTGATCCTAATATAAAAGGAACAAGGACCCTTACTTGGGGCTCTTGTCTCCTCCAAGACATTAAGCTTTCTTGCATTTTTAATTCTGCATCCCACTTTCTTTCTGGACAAGAGAGAGCTCCAGACCCAGAGTCTACGACACTTTTTGATGGTCTACTAATTTTCCATCATGTATTCCACATTTTCTTTATCCATTCATCAGTCAGTGGACATTTGGGCTCTTTCTGTACTTTGCCTATTGTTGATAATGCTGCCATAAACATAGGGGTGAATGTGCCCTTTGAATCAGTATTTCTGTATTCTTTGGGTAAATATCTAATAGTGCAATTGCTGAATCTTAGGGTAGTACTATTTTTAGTTTCTTCAGAAACCTCTATAGTGTTTTCCAAAGAGATGAAGAAGGGCATTATATCATAATAAGGGGTCCGTCCAACAAGAAGATATAACAATTGTAAATATTTATGCCCCCAACTGGAAATAGTATCTTTTGGGGGAAATATAGATGGACAGCCAAATGGTTACAATTCAGTCTGTACAATCAGAAGAAACTGAGGATGGATGGTCAGCTAGATGAGAGTAGTTTACCCAATAGAACACTAGCAATCCCCTCCTCAATTTCTAGACCTGATCAAGTTTTCAGAATAAGAACTTCTGACTTAAGGATAAACTAGGTCCAGGAAAAAGGAACCTGTAACACTACATCATATGTATATGATAATGTATATGGTAATGATTTCCCCAGATCTTCCCCAAATAGATCTGTGGACATTTTCTTAATTAACTGCAAACTGGGGAAACAAAGATACTCAAGGGGTTTAAGGACTCTTGAAAAGGATCAAAGTTGACCTTGGAACTGGGAAACGGGGATAGAAGCAGGAGAAGCCTAGTTTACCATCACTTGGAGTGAGATGCATGGAGAATTTCTGCTTCCTCTCACCCCAGGTCTGTGCTCTGTGGGAAAATGTGATCATTTCTAAGAAGGAAATGCTTCTATTATAGAACACAGCAAGACTCTCATCGAAATGTTAACTGCCACTGCTCCCTGACCACTTCCACATGTTGGTGGCAAGGGACCGGCAGGTAAGAAGAGGGGGTCACTATATCAGCAGTTACTGAGTAACTGACACCAGTCTTCTTTCAGAAGGAAATAGAAATTTCATTAAACTATGGGGAAGGGAAGAACATTTTTCAAAATGGAATTCACTTGGGTACCCAGTGGCTACCAATTCTTTGCCCAATTTTGATAATAAAGAGAAAGCTTCTCTGACCTGAGAAAGACATGGTGCCCAAGGGCCCAGAACTCTCAAGGATGAGAATATGGGTCACATCTCCAGGTAAGCAAATGAAATCAGCAGAAGTGGCAGTTATGGACGGAGAGTGTCTAGAATTGATAAGAGAGGGAGCAAGACAATGAATATCAGTTATGTGCCCCAGACCAGGGTAGCAGTAAGAGCATTAGTTATTCCCACTAGCTTATTAACGTCTCCTCCAGAAACAAAGGCTCACCAGATCCAGAGGCTCTGCTCCCAGAACTTATACAAAATGTGGCCTGAACAGCACCAGTGATGTTGCAATGTGCTTCCCAAATATCATCTCAGGAATGAAAACATGTTTGTTTTCTGGCCATGATGCAGGCATAAATATCTCAGCTTTCAACTCTTTTTGGGATTGACTGAACTGAAAAGAGTCTTTTAATCTAGAATCTAAAACCCTTGACCTTTCACCCTAAATGAGGCTATCTCTGAAGCATTAACTCATTTTCAAATCTCCCCACTGGATGAGCTGAGGCTTTGTTTAAGACTTCATCACTTTTCTTTTTGATAAGTCTGGCTAGGAGTTTATCTATTTTGTTAATTCTTTCAAAGAACCAGCTCTTAGTTTTGCTGATCTGTTCTACTGTTTTGTTTGTTGTTGTTGTTGTTTGTTTCTATATCACTTATTTCTGCTCTAATCTTATAATTTCCCTTCGTCTGCTGACTGTAGGCTTTGTTTGATATTCCTTTTCTAGCTCCTTTAGGTGTACAGTTAGGTTGTGTATTTGGGACCTTTCTTGCTTCTTGAGATAGGGCTGAGTTGCAATATACTTCCCTCTTAGGACTGCCTTTGCTGCATCCCAAAGGTTTTGGACTGTCATGTTTTCATTTTCATTTGCTGCCAGGTATTTTTAATTTCTTCTTTAATTTTCTGGTTAAATCATTCATTCTTTAGTAAGATGTTCTTTTTTTAAAATTTTCTTTAATGTTTGTTTAGTTTTGAAAGAGAGAGAGACAGAGTATGGAGGGGCAGAGAGAGAGGGAGACACAGAATCTGAAGCAGGCTCCAGGCTCTGATCTGTCAGCACAGAGCCTGACATGGGGCTCAAACCTATGAACTGTGAGATCATGACCTGAACTGAAGTTGGAAGCTTAACTGACTGAGCCACCCAGGTACCCCTAGTAAGATGTTCTTTAACCACCACATATTTGAGGGCTTCCCAAATTTTTTCTTGTGGTTGACCAAGTTTCATAGCTTTTTGATCCCAAAATATGTGTGGTATCATCCCAATTTTTTTGTACTTGTCGAGGGTTTGTGACCCAGTATGTGATCTATTCTGGAGAATGTTCCATGTGCACTCGAAAAGTATGTGTATTCTGCTGCTTTGGTATGAAACGTTCTGAATATATCTACGTCCATCTGGTCAAGTGTGTCATTCAAGGCCATCATTTCCTTGTTGACTTTCTGCTTAGATGATCTGTCCAATGTTGTACATGGGGTGTTAGAGTCCCATATTCTTATTATATTAGTATCAATGGATTCCTTTATGTTTGCGATTAATTGATTTATATACCATGTCCTATTGTCATTTCCACAATAGTCGATGGGTCAGAAACCCTTGGCAACTTCTTATGTTACCACAATTAGGTAATTGTGTGTAAGGAGCTTCTGATGTTGAAGTGTCACACCTGAACTCTAGTGCTTGGGGAAGCCTGCCGCCCCCGTTGCTGTCAGCTATAAATAACACTCCATATCAGCAGTTCTATCTAACAGGGCAGAGCTATCATTTTTTTTAAGTTTATTTATTTTTGAGAGAGAGAGAGAGAGCAGGGGTAGGGGTGGAGAAAGAGGAAAGAGAGAATCCCAAGCAGGCTCTGTGCTGTCAGTGTGAGCCCAACATAGGGCTCAATCTCATGGACCATGAAGTCCGAAAGATCATGACCTGAGCTGAAATCGAGTCCAACACTTAACCTACTGAGCCACCCGGGTGTCCCACAAAACTATCCTTTCAGCAGCACGTTCCTTATATCTTTGGTGAATATTTGGTGTTTTTGTTTTTCTTTTTGGCTTTATGTTCTATATTTGCTTTACCATGCCCACTTCTCTCAAACTTTAACCTTGTTGCTCACAATCTGTCATGGCAGCTCTTGCATTTTCACATCATTTAGTGTGGACTATCATCTTCCATGCCTTAAGAATTACCCCATAGTGTGTTTACACAATCCCTTGTGCTTCTTGTCCATTTCTTAAATCATGTCCTTGAGAGAGCACGACAGAATTACAAACTGTCCCTTCCATATTCTTGATCTCATATTCCATGATATAATTTTCCCTTGTTTAAAATCCTTAACTGACTGCCCACTACTTTTAATGTAAAATTTCCATATTATTCTAGGCCTTCAGTGCTATGAGTTGCCATTCTTATTTATCACCAAATTACCTATTTCTCTCAACTATCCCAGACATGTAACCTGTAGCTTACTTATATAGAACTATTTATAGTTCCCCAAATGCATCCTGGCTGTGTGTGCTTCTTTGTGTGCATATTACTCTTTATATCTTGCTTAGAAGATACGAACTACCATCTTAGTTTGACTCGTACTCAAACTTCAAGTCAAAGCTTCTGTCACTTTCTGCTGAAAATCTTTCACTTTCTGGACCATGTGATCATTTGGCCAGTGTGATTCTAAACCACCCTCTCACATACACTGTTTGTCACCATTTTCTGTCTCTGTTTTTGACCAGTGTTTTGCGAACATAGGTCTACGCATGGATAAGAAACTAAGTCGAAATTATTTTTTTAAGACAAATGCAAAAGTAAAGGTGACCTGATGAGGTTTCCATAAAGTCACATCAGGAGATATAATTCATCATCATTCAGTCTCACCTTCAGTCCTTTTACATATTTTTGTTGTTAAAATGTTCTTTACTTTATAACATGATTATGATAGTCACGATAAATACAGTTTTTTTCCTCTTTCTTCTTTCCTTGCTTGCTTCCTTCCTTCCAAAGCCCCAATATGACATAATAAAAAATAACAATATTTAGATCTTCATTTTTAACTCTGTTGCGCTAAATGCCGAATTTAAGTTTTAAACAAATTGTTATCACTATTTCTCTTTATCAGTATCAAAAAACATAGAGTAGGTGCAAATATATCTTGATTAAATGAGTGAGTACACCCTCATATACATCAAGATGAGTATATTCTTAGAAATTTCCATATACCAGAATGAAATGGATACAGAATACTGCCTGGTTTGTAGACTAAGTAGATTCATGTGTTTAAATATTCTAATTACCATCCAATGGCTCCTCCAATAATTCCATTACTTAATCTGCTCAGCACCCTAATGAACCCAGTGCCTCCATAATTCATATCCAGTGTTTTTAGAACAGTCCAGTATATTCTTTGCTGTACAGCTGGTGATCGTCATACAAACTACTGAACTAGATGAACATTTTTTTACTTTAATCCAGCGCATAATTAAGTCCCACCTCAAAACCATAAGGAAAATTAATAATTACAGAAAAGGGGCAGTAGACTGTGTTGGATCTAACATGCCAGTTCAAACTCAGCAGCAGATTTTAAGAGCAATAAATTATGACCTTGCAGTAGCACCTGTCAGGTAGTACTTAAAGATTCCTCTCCAGTTGTTTCACTTATTGGCAGTCGATTCAGAAACATCTAGTACAGAGCAGATACAGTGAGTGAATCGCCTTTGTTCTCCTGAATAGCTATTTTTTGTGCTGAATTTGACTCCGCCTATAGATGTCTGTCTATATTTCCATAAAAATAGGAGATGGAATCTTTTGGGACACTATAGAAAAATTTTGCAGACAGCATAAATCACATAATAGAGTGAACTCATTACCTATCCTCTACCCCACTGAAGCAAGGTGTAAATTCAATTTTAAGGAAAGCTAACACTTTTATTCTATTTTAAAGCAATTTCTTACCTGGCAGATAGGTAACTCTGTCTTCACTTACATTCCTTGAAGTGCAAATTAATTTTTAGTTCAGATAGTAACTCATCTTTGTGTAGGCAAATTGTAACAGTAAGGGCTGTTCTCTTCTCAGGAAGGCAATTGAGTTGAACATAGATATACCAGATTCCAGAAATGTTTGAATTATTAAAAAATTTACCTCTACTTCTAGATTATTCCCCAAAAGGTGATCATATTTTATTTATACACTACAATCTATATATTTATTTATTTGTGGATATCAAGAGAGCAAAAATAGATATTTTTATGAAGTACTCTAATTGGGAATTCGATTGTGTAATGCAACTGTTAATTAAGCAAAACATATATCATTTATAGTGCCCAAAATATTTGCCCCATTTGTACTTTTTGATATAATCAGCTTCTGACAAGGTATGTTCAAATATTTGATCTTCATTTTGAGTAAATTTAACATATATAATTTTAGTTATACATTTGTAATTTCAAGTGAGACATCACTCCCTTTATTTTGAGATGGGAGGATTTTTTGCTGGAGGAGGTCACTTTCCAAAGTGAGTATTTGAAAACAGATGATGTCATATATTGTGAGATGAAAAACAAAATATGATTCATGTATTGCAAATTTTGAATTATGGACTATCAGTGCACTATTTAGTTTGTTTTACAAAGACCCAATGCAAAGAATCAGTTTATTTCAAAATTTTGAATGCAATGGAGAAAAAAAATAATTTGCAGGGCAATCAAACCTGTATTGAAACGCTTCATGCCAAGTAGACCCAGTCACTGTATTAACTCTTCTTAGGGAACTGTATGGTTTTATACAGAATTATCAGTGAAAAATGAATATTGACTTTTAGAAAGCCTCTTTATTTCCAATTGAAAGAAAGGTATCCATCTTATGTGAGAGATACATTTGTTATGAATAAGTTTTAAATTGATAAATATCACTCACCTGATTAAAGATTTTAATCTTTCCATTGCCTTTAGGATAAAAGTTTAATTCCTGAACAGTGTTTGCATGACCTCATCTCACATTCACTCCTGTCCCCACCATCATCCCCACACTTCATATTCACTGGTCACTCTGCTCCTGCAGTTTGCTCAGGGAAGTGATGTTCAAAGTTCAATGTCAGTTTCTCAGAGGGACTCTCGTTAAGCCCACTACTTCAATTATTTTCTTCTATTCTCTCAAAATAGTCTATTTTTCATACAACTGGTTACAACTTGCATTGATGTTTTATATATTTATTTGTGTGTAATGTCCGCTTTCTCCATTCACTCTCTTTATCATAATGTAAAGGATCATACCCATTGGTTTTTTTACTGTAGATAAACCAACACAAAATCACACATGGCAGTTATTCCTTAAATGTTTATTGAATAAAAATTAAAATGTGTTGCCATATTGTCATAATTGTAAATGACATATGATAAAATAATAAAATCTTTATGTTCTTAATTTTCAGTTTTCAATTTTAGTACACTGAGTACCATGCACTTTCCTCAAATGTTTCATTGAAATTCCATCAGTATGTAAAATTTAGTTCTGTAACAGTGGAGTGTAAGTATTATTAAGGCAGGATCTTTAAAAGAAAACAGCACAGTTGTAACCTATAATGATGTATAGCCTTCTGTGAATAAATGGCATTAAGACACCTCTAAGAAAGAACATCATCACCCAGAACATAAATCTGAGAGCGTAACCAAAGGAGAAAATAGATCTACTCACATACTCAGAAAAAGTGAGTAATTGATAATAATCATGACTACTTTTATACGCAAGGCAAGATTTTAGTTACGATTATGTTGTAATTTCATTTATTTATGTATTATTCTTTTGAATTTTTTTAATTTAGAAATGTGTTGTATAATAATCTAGTATTTGAGATGAGCTTTAGAAATAAAATGGAAAACCACTATCTAATATAATATGTGTACCTTCATTAAACAAGAATTTTGGGCTTCATTGGTCTGATAAATGTTATGGGTATGTGACTTATATTTTTCTTCAAGAATCCTTCCATTAATATTAATCAAAGTAAAGACAAAAAGCCTCAGGCATGAAAATTATATATAGACAGGAGAATATATAAATTTGTCTTGTTTCCACAAGAATGAAGAATGGAGAAATAATATTTGTTTAGTAACTGTTAGGAAACAACTTATTGTGTTGGGTGTTTGCTTAAACTTTGTGCTGATCCTTATAAGAATGCTAAGGCACCAATAAGATGGCAGAAATGGGTTATCTGATTTCAAGGTGAGAATTCTTCCCTTGTTGCCTTGCTTTCTCCAAATGGCTAAGTGAAATGAAATAGATGATTTTCACTTTATAACCCCTGTATAAAATTCCACGAAGGAAAATTATCTAACGAATATTAAAATAAATCATTGTTCTATTAATATTAATATGTTACACTTATGTTCTTCATTCCAAATATTAAAGTGCATTATTTAAATGCTTCCTAAGTACTACTGAATTGTTGAATGGCTATTTAAAATAATCTCTAATGACTAATTGATAAAACAGCACACATGCAAATGTAAAAGATTTTTTCTTTAATAATATTTTGAAAATGTCACAAATCATTAGCATCATTGATCATCTGTTTTTGCCAAGTGATTTTCATAATAAGTTTATGACAACTGGTCAGTAGTGCCCATTATGACGACAAGGGAACTTAAATTCAGAATGCTTCAATAATGTAAGCATGCATAATAGATACGAGATGAAAAAAACATATTTTTTTTCTCCCACACTGGAGCCCAAGATTTTTACCTTATGTTGCATCTCAAAATCGTGTTAATTCTTTAAGTGAAATTTGAGCCCACCCCTAGGTATTAATGAAATGAATCTACAGTGCTATTCTCAGTTACCAGGTGGGTCACAGAAAAGTTCCTAAAATGTGCATAAACCTAGACGAATATAAGCACAATTTTTCTTTTTTATGAATAAAGTAGGAAAATATGTGAGGAGTAATTCTAGCTTCCACCAAGACCTTGAATGCCTGCCAAGTCGAAAACTAACAATAAAGACTGCTGCAGTGATCAAGACATCTTTTATGTTATCCAGGGTGAGTCTTGTATCCGTCCTATGCTACTCCCATATTCTTCCAATATGGCGTGGAAATATCAGATGAATACGGTAGTGACAATTTAAGCATTGGGGAAGAATATAATTTAGAGACAATCTGGTGTTTCTCGCAAACGAACTATGCTTTTGGAATTATAATATTGTTAGTCATTTACCCAAATTGATTAAAATAAAGAAAAAAATTGTCTTTTATTGTATTTTATAACAAAGGAACATCTTTTCAGCCAATTGCTACTGTGGCTTCATAATTGGTGAATTAATTTCCAGATTTGCATGGTACATTTGAGATACTTAATTCAGGATTTTGCCCCCAGCTCTGTATTTGCTAAATTCAGAACTAAATCCCTTATAAAGCAATTCAGTGAAATAGCTCATAGTTTGATATTAAAAAATTATCTCAAATCTTTAGATATGCACTCTATTTAAAAGTCTACATTAACTCCTTCCCCAGCAGTGTTTTCACTATTGAAGATATTTCATTACAGACTAAAACTCCCCCAAAAAGAAAATGATTTCAGTATATGGTACCTGGGAATGACTTCTAGAATAGTCTTCACAGTATATTTTCTATGAAAAGAAATAAAAGGTTTTTTCAAAAAATATTTATTTATTTATTTATTTATTTATTTATTTATTTATTTATGTATTCTCCAAAGGGTCTTGTATCTCACTTCAGTCAATGTTGACGGAAGCTCTCAATATTACTTTCTCAATAGAAATTAGTAAAAATCAAATAAAATATCCTATATATTAAAAGTGCATTGCATGATCTTTTAAAATGAATTATAGTTTCAGTACAATACTAGGAACTCTAAAGAATTTCATTTATTACAATTTATTAAGGTTAATATCTATTAATATTTTCATTTTTTAAGATATTATGGTCAAATTGTATATGCTGCTAATTACCCACATGGAAAAATATCTCAGTTAGAACTAAAAGGCTGAAAAGAGATGGGTTAGCACACATTACGTGCTGTAATAAAAGGAACTCATAGGGAGCAAGCATGGAATTGCTTCACTCATTCGTTTTGTACAACCCAGAAATATACACACACATAGCACACACATGAACACTGTGTACCGTCCAGGGCTTACAGAACAACTTAAATTTGTATTCACTGAAGATATATCTCTTAAAATTTGTTGTGGAATTTACAGTTAGAGTCATTCAAAAAAGGTTGGTTGACATTGGCAACATTTGCAAATTTTCTACAAGTTTAGGTAAGGGCGAGGGGAAATTTGGTCTATTGGACCATATTACATCAGACATTCAGAGGGTAATTCATTAATATATTGTCCCAATGGTATGGAAAGATGTATTTTCCTAAATTATTGGGTTAATCATCATCTGTTAAAAGAATAAATATTCGTCTCACTTCCCAATGGTATAGACATAAATATTTTCCTGAATTATCAGGTTAATTGTATGTTAAAAAGAGTTAATATTCGTCTCACAGGTTAGTGTGGGCATTAAATTGATGTGCTTGTGCATAATGTCTGATTAATGGGCATTCAGACAATTATAGCTATTACAGTATTAAAAATACCTCTTCTTCTGGAAGTTGAGATAGGGATGAAGTTTTGAATCCACTGATTTCTCATGCCTAAGTTAATGTTGCTGTATCACATAAGTGGTTGGCCGTGTCATCCAGCCTTTGACTCATAGATTTGAGGTCAGTGTGACTATTTATCACAGCTGCATGATACTCTCCTAAGCAAGACTCTAAGAAGCACAACAAAGTGTCTTGCTTGCTAAGAAGCACAACAAAGTATCTCTACTTACCTATCCTTCATTAGTTACCAAATTCCAATTTTGTTCTGTGTGATACTGTTGCCAGCTAAAAAATGTGAAACCTCAGAATCTCTAGCTGCTACAGCGATGGATGACATATGAGTAGAAGTCTGCTGGGCCTGCATTGGTCATTTGAAAAATATTGGTTCACTGAGTTATGAAGATCTCTCAGATGTTGACACATTTCGCTATACAATATAGAACAATCACATAATGTAATTTACCACTGTCTACCTCAGAAAAATCTTTAAGCATTGAAGATCTCTCAGGGTCACAGTGGGTGGGACCTGTGACTTGTTTCTTCACAGTAGAATACGTAAGACGATCACCTCTATCTTGTAAGCTCTCTCCCTTGCTGACTTTGAGGGAATAATACTGGGAACTGTTCCTTTGGAGAGACCCACATCATGAGTGACTGAGGGAAGCTGATGGCTTAGAGACAGCAAGGCTAATCTGTCCAACTTCATATAAAAAACAGACTCTACCAACAGCCATATGAGCTTGGAAATAGATATTTCTACAGCAGGGTCTTGACATGAGACTGTAGCCCTGGCTAACATCTTGATTACAGCTTATGAGAGATTCTAAATTAGAGACACATGTAAGCCATGCCTAGACTTCTGGACCCACAGAAAATGTAAGATAATAAATGTGTGTTGCTTTGAGCCACTAATTTTGTGATAATTTGTTACACAGCCATCGCTAATAGAGTAGCATACAGCCTTCCTTCCCCGTGGCCCTTTTTGGGCAAGTTTTATTGTAAAGATACGCTTTACTGAGCTGACTGTTAGAAGCTGAGACCAGCTTCTAATGGCAATGAACTTGTCAATCAGCATGTCCATATATATTTTTGTACCCAGCACACCTGTATCAACGATATATGCTGAGAATAAACCCTAGAACAGTCCAGTTACAAAGAAACAAAATAACATCCAAGTATGTACCAGTACCTAGCAAGTTCAGAAATATTTGAGCGTCTCTCTTTGAGACTAACAGGACATTTACTTCTGGTCCTCCATGATTTCCTTTATCATTTTATTCTGTACTTCTCTAAAATTGAATCTCTATTTTAGCCTCCGCTCATCTGTTTGCATCCACTTTGATCATGTACTTCAGCCTCCATCTTGCCGACCTCTTTTATTAGATTTTATCAATTCAGTTATGAAGTATGAGTATTTTACTGTGTGTGTGTGTGTGTGTGTGTGTGTGTGTGTGTGTGTGTGTGCATCCACAAACATGCATTCATGGTTTCTGGTATCCATAGAATGTGGTCTTTCTCTTGCTGCTGGTGTCTCACTAATGAGGTTTGCTTTTGGTATCAGTTCCCCTTCTGCATGATTTTAAAATTTGGCAGCTGAATGATTCCCCTGCTCTTCCGTGGGGATTTGATGAATGGAAACTCTGTTGCTGTCTCCCTTCCTGCTCTGGCACCTACAGTAGATCTCTTTGAAGACTTGCTGGATTCTGACCTAAGGAAGTCGGTAGTTGTATTGGATCATTGATTAATTTGAGGGGAGTTGACATTTTTACTATGTTGTGTCTTCTGATCCATCAGCGTGGTATGCTCCTCCACTTAATTAGGCAGGTGGCTTTCTTTTACCTGCACTGTGTAGCTTTCATCATACACATGTTTTACTGAATTGTTTTTTCTCAACATTGTGGGTCATGTCTTTCTGTTTATTTGCATGCCTGATGACTTTTGATTGGAAGCTAGACCTTGTGAACTTTTTGTTGGGTGTTGGATATATATGTTTTTAATTTTTTTAAATACAAATTCAAGTTAGATACCATGCAGTGTACTCGGCTTCAGGAGTAGAACCCAGTGCTTCATCTCTTATATGCGATACCTAGTGCTCATCCCAGAAAGTGCCCTCTTTAATGCCTATCGCCCATTTAAGCCATCCATTGCCCACCTCCCCTCCAGCAACCCTCAGTTTTTCCTCTGGATTTAAGAGTCTTTTATAGTTTGCCTCCCTCTCTGTTTTTATCTTATTTTTTCCTTCCCTTCCCCTATGTTCAATATGTGTTTCTCAAATTCCACATGAGATGTCATAAATTATATCTTTCTTTGACTGACTTACTTCACTTAGCATAATACACCTCTAGTTTCATCCACATTGTTTCTTTTTTTTAAATTTTTTTTAACGTTTTATTTATTTTTGAGACAGAGAGAGACAGAGCATGAACAAGGGAGGGGCAGAGAGAGAGGGAGACACAGAATCAGAAGCAGGCTCCAGGCTCTGAGCCATCAGGCCAGAGCCCGACACGGGGCTCGAACTCACGGACCGCGAGATCGTGACCTGAGCTGAAGTTGGCCGCCCAACCAACTGAGCCACCCAGGCGCCCCATCATCCACATTGTTTCAAATGGCAAGATTTCATTCTTTTTCATCATTGAGTAGTATTCCATTGTATAAATATACCGCATCCTATTTATACATTCATCTGTTGATGGCATTTGGGCTCTTTCCATAACTTGGTTCTTGCTCATAGTGCAAGAACATTGGGGTGCATGTGCTCCTTTGAATTAGCATTTTTGTATCCTTTAGCAGCAGCCTCTTATTTGACATATCTCTGGAAGCAAGGGAAACAAAAGCAAAAATCAACTATTGGGACCTCATCAAGATAAAAAGCTTTTGCACAGCAAAGGAAATAATCAACAAAACTAAAAGGCAACCAATAGAATGGGAGAAGATATTTGAAAATGACATATCGGATAAAGGGTTAATATCCAAAATCTATAAAAAAACTTATGAAGCTCAACACCCAAAAAACAAATAATTCGGTGAAGAAATGGGCAGAAGACATAAATAAAACACTTCTCCAAAGATGACATCCAGATGGCCAACAGACACATGAAAAAATGCTCAACATTACTCATCATTAGGGAAATACAAATCAAAACCACAATGAGATACCACCTCACAACCAGCAGACTGGCTAAAATTAACAACTCAGGCAACAACGGATATTGGCGAGGATTCGCAGAAAGGGGAACACTTTTGCACTGCTGGTGGTAATGAAAATTAGATATATATTTTAATGTAATCATATTTAAGCTATGTTCTGAGATGCAGTTGTTTACTTGAAACCATTTGGGTCTTTGATGGTTTCCTTTTGATTAAAGTAGGACTTTAAAAGCAGCTGTTAGTTTAGGGTTCATTTGGTCTCATACTGAGGTAATACCCTCTAGAGGACCCTACTCATTTATACACATATTAACAGTACTTTCAACTCTGGGTGGTGGTAAAACTATTTCTGGTGCTGTGTGATAGTGAAGGACTATTCCATTGGCTTCTTTCCAGCAGTACTTTCCCTTTTCTTGGTAGTCTTATCAAACATAGGTTATAACTCAGCTGAAGACTTCGAATGAACCCTCTCTGGATCCCTGGAGATCTATCTCTTGGCTCTGACACTGCTCTACAAATTCTAGGTACCTCAAATTCTGAACTTCATGTCACAATTCAAGAAAACTAGTGGTCTCTGTTTGGATTCTGCCCCCTGAGATAGTCAGGAAAATCTCTTTAAGGGTAAACTGTGAAACTGTAGGGATCATCTGATTAATTTCCCCTTGCTTAAGGATTACTGTCCTCCATTGCTTAATGTTCAATGTCTGGCACACCTTGTTTTAAATATTTTGTCCAATTTTTGATTTATTTAAAGTGGGAGAATAAACTTCGTCTCTGTTACTCCATCATGGCCAGTAATGGAATCGTCTGATCCAGTGCCTTTGAGGCAAATCCCTTTGACCTTTCATCTCTGTGCTTTGCTTTTATCCTATTTGAACTTCTGAGGTATTTTTGAACCAGTTGTAGTAATTGAGGTTTTCATAAAAAAAGACTGATTTCTTAAATTGTTCAAATACATTGAACTAAAGTTAACAGTGAATGCTATACCAAGCCACTATGGGCATGTGTGGAACACAAATGTGATTCTAGGTCACTTGATTTATCCTTGCCAACACTTTGATGCCCAGCTTTCACACCTGCAACCTACTGACACAGTTGGAGCCATCTAATGCCTTGTTGTGTTCCCCATCCACTTTTTCCCTGGAGGTTTAGACTCATTAACTTTTGCAGGACAGTTGGCATTACCCTCTGTCTAGCCCTATGTGTATCACATATGGCAAAAATTATTTGACTTATAACCTTTTTTTCTGTTTTACAGTGTTCCTGCATATCTATGATTTTCTATTTTCTTTCTACTTTTATATATGATATTTGGGGAATATTGGTATAAAAACGATGATTCAAGTTAATGGCTTTATGCACGCTGCGATTTATTTATTGTTAATTCAACATTTAAACAATTTTAGCGAGAACACTTAACATGATACTTACCTTCAACAAATCTTTAAGTTTGCAATGGTGTATTGTTAAGTATAGCCACTATGTTGTACAGCACATCTCTAGAACTTATTCATTTTGTGTCCTACTAAACACTATACCCACTAAATACCTTCCCATTTTCTCTCCACCCAGTCCCTAGCAACTACTATCATACTATCTCTGCTTCTGTGAGTTTGATCATTTTAGATACTTCATGTTACTAGAATTATGCAGTATTTACCCCTCTGTGACTAGTTTATTTCACTTAGCATAATATCTTCCGGGTTCATCTATGTTGTCACATATGGCAGTGTATCTTTCTTAAGGCCAAATAATATTGCACTGTATTTACATACGGTATTTTCTTTATCAATTCATCCATCGATGTACATTTAGGTTGTTTCTGTCTTGGCTTTTGTGAATAATGCTGCAGTGAACAAGGGAGCATAGATATCTCTTCAAGATCTTAATTTTAACTATTGGCTATATACCCAGAGGTTGGGTTGCCGGATCATATGATAGTTCCATTTTTAACTTTTCAGGAATTTCTATATTGTTCCTCCTAATGGCTGCATGGTTAACATTACCACTAATAATTCTCCATATCCTCTCCAACACTTGCTGCCTGCCTTCTGACCTTCCGTCCTTCCTTCCTTCCTTCCTTCCTTCCTTCCTCCTTCCTTTCTGTTTTCGTTTTGTTTTTATGATGGCTACCCTAACAAGTGTGATATAATATTTCATTGTGGTTTTGATCTGTATTTCCTGGATGATTAGTCGTGTTGAACACCTTTTCATATACCTATTGGCCATGTGTATGTCTTCTTTGGAGAAATGTCTATTTAAATCTTTTGCCCACTTTTAGTCAAACTTAGCAAAGTTGCAGGATACAAAATAGGCATTGAAAATCAGTTAAGTCTCTATACACTACTAATGAGTTATCCCCCCAAAATAAGAAAATGATACCATTTATAATAACATCAAAGAGAACAAAATGTTTATAAACAAACTTAACCAAAAAGATGAAAGACTTGTATGCTGAGAGTTATATAACACTGATGAGAGAAATTAAAGAAGACATAAAAAAGTGGAAAGATATCCCACGTTCTTGGAATAGAAAAGTTACTGTTGTTAAAATGTCCATACTGCCCAAAGCAATCTTCAGATTTAATTATTTTCTCATCAAAGCCCCAATGACATATTTTACAGAATTGGGAAAAATATTCTTAAATTCATTTGGAACCAAAAAAGGCCTCAAATAGCCATAGCAATCTTGAGAAGCTGGAAGCATCACACTTCCTGATTTCCAAGTATATTACAAATATACAGCAATTAAAACAGTGTGGTGCTGGCATAAAGACAGACATATTGACCAATGGAACAGAATAGAAAGCTCAGAAACAAAACCATGCATATATATAATCAATTGATCTTCAACAAGTTGTTTAAACTCACTCATCTTGAAATACTGAGCTTATCACTATATAAAAGCTCTTATAAAAGAACACACTGTCAAGAATACAATGGAGAAAAGATAGTCTCTTTAAAAAATAGTGTGGGGAAAACTGGAATCCACATACAAAAGAATGAAGTTGAACACTTCTCTTACACCACATACAAAAATTAACTAAAAAAAGATTAAAGACTTAAAGGTAAGACCTGAAACTCTAAAATTCCTGGAAGAAATCATAGGGGAGAATTTTCTGGACCATTGGTCTTGGCAATAATTTCTTGGATATGACCTCAAAATCACAGCCAAAAACATACATAGACAAATGAGGCCACATTAAACCAAAAAGCTTCAGTACAGAAAAAAAAAAGTCAAATAATTTAAAAGGCGCTGTTCAGAATGGGAGAAAATAGTTTCAAATTCTGTATCTGACAAGAGGCGAGTATCCAAAATTTAAAGAATACCTCAGAAGCAAACACACCCACACACACACGCTCACACACCCACACACACACACACACACACACACACAGACACATGAACCATGCTACCCTTTAATATGTCTATATTTTAATATGTTTTGTTTCTATATTTGAAGATTAAGACAGCATAATGTATAATTCAGTTATGATGGCCAGAATGTTTTTAACATTAAATTGACAGCTTGACATCTGAGCAATGACCTAATACAGATAAACATCGCTATTTATACTATGGTAGAATATTACTGACTGGAGTTTAATAGCAATAAGCTAGCATCTTAATAAATACATTAAAAAGTCCAGAGTTTGTGGTTATCTGAAGGTATACAGCTAATGCATATTAATCTTGGAAACCCCTAGAACTCTTCTAGAACTACCTTCAGATATTTTAAGGCATTTTCTTGAATATTCACTTTTAAAGCAACATTTCATATTTTGGAGGTGAGTTTAATTGTTTTTAATAGCCTTTTGGATCTAAATCTGGTAAATAAAGTGAGTAATCACATTGAGAAAATCCATTTGGAGTTCAAAATTAGGTATAAATTTAAAGTAATTGAGATTGATTTTCTTAATTCACCAGTAAAATGTCTCTGAAAGTGGTTCCCAAAGAGGAGCTCTCGTGGGATTTTGAGCCATTGCAGCAAAATGAGAATAAATTTCATCTCTTAAGTCAATATTTTGCAGAAGAATTGGTATATATGTATATTGCATTATGCTATTTCTTAAACCTTTACCAAAATTTATTTTTTATCCTTAAAAATATAAAGTATTACCTGTACATATTTATTTAGATGTTTGTACTTTTTTGTATCTTCTACATAATTGTTTCATAACTATACCTCAACTGATACGTCTGTGTGTGTGTGTGTGTATATATATAGTGTGTATATATATATATACATATATATATATATATACCCACATGTGTGTGTATATATATATGTATATATAAATATGATTATTTCTATCCAAATTTTATATTTTGTGTACATACAAAGCCCCATACATCTAATGTGCATACTTGTCGTATTAAAATAGTGACAGACAAATTTTATTTTTTTGGATTATTAGAATAATCACACATCATCAGGAAGCTTAGAGTTCTTTAAATGCCACATTTATGTTTCCTTATAACGTTTGCTATCCTAAACTGGAGACCTAAAAAATGTTTATCATACCAGGTTTTTTTTTATTCATACATTTCCTCGGTAAATTGCTTTAAATCATTGCAAATTTTAAAGTGTTATTTTGAAGAACACACATTTTTCACTAGTTAGAAAATTATGAAATACTCACAAGTTGTTTAAATTCACTCATCTTGAAATACTGAGCTTATCACCGTATAAAAGCTTCTATGAAAGGAAAGGCTATAGAATGGCATTTAGGATGTACTTCGCTAAATTCAGATTATGAAGGAAGGTGGAGAGGAAAGGCCATTCTTTATCTGAGTTAATCATTGTTTAAAAGCTCCAAATATTGTAAGCCTCACTATCAGACTCCAATCTAAGAAGAAAAAAGTCCTAGGAGACTATGAAGCCTAACTTTATTAAAGATAACTTCTCTAGCTCAGCTTTCATTTTTTTTTTTCTATTTCATTTTGTAACTCCATCTAGAAACTGATACACTCAGATAATCTTGTATAGCACTTTTCTGTAAGAACTTGAAAATTCCTCCTACAAATTTTCTCTCCTTATTTCTGCATGGCTGTGTTCCGTGCACATTTTATTTTTTATTTTTTTAAGTTTATTTATTTTAGAGAGAGAGAGAGAGAGCAAACGAGATACAGTGTGAGCAGGGGAGGGGCAGAGAGAGAGAGAGCGAGAGAATCCCAAGCAGGCTCTGCACTATCAGCACAGAGCCTGATGCAGGACTCAAACTCATGAAACCATGAGATCGTGACCTGAGCTGAAAGCAAGACTCAGATGTTTAACTGACAGAGCCACCTAGGCCCCCCTAGACATTTTATAAATGCCCGTAACTTCAACTTCACTTCTATTAAGTACAAAGCATTTTTTTTTTTTTGCAGTTTCCAAGTTTTAAGTCTTTATTTCCAATATGGAAATCCCCTAGGTGTTGCACTGGTACAACTTTGTACCAACTTTTCCTTGCTCTGTTAAATCTATAATTATCCTATATGTTCTTTCTCTTGCATGCAACTATGTAAGTACCTAAGCTCAAAATATCAAAAACAGTTCTATAGACATTTATTGAAAGTGCCTACAATATTTTTTTCATATTTTTCATGTATCCCCCACATTTAATAGTTCACAAATTCCTGTCAGTTTTTTTTACTTTTCAAATACATCTCAAGTCATTTCCTTGAGTCATTTCATTGTTATGAGGTTAGTTCGATATCTTATAATTTTCACTTGAAGAATTTCAGGTCTCTCTTCTTTACTCCTAGTTGGTTCACAATATTGTGACTAGAGTTACATTTCTGAAATACAATCCAATCTTGTCACCAGTCTAATTAAAATCCTTTGAATAATCTTTATGGCAGAAAGAACAAAATTCACATCCAAAGTCAGATACTCAAGACATTTTGCCCTGTTTTTAGAAAATAATGTTCTGTATTTCATTTCACGGACACTTTTCATGTCTCAGCCACAGTGGGCTTTAGTAGACTCCACTATGTCTCCTTTACTTAGAATGATCTGTCATTTATCCACATGGAAGCTTCCTTTTAAAATGACTTCAAATATAATTTTCTCTTAGAAGGATTTCACAGACTTTTATACATACTTCTGTCAAGCATTTACACCTTGGACTGTGAACATTTATTTAAACACTTGTTTACTCCTGCTGACACATTGGTCTTCCTAATCCTTCATGGCCTTGTTTCATGAACAATATCTTACAAGTGTTATTACTTCCATTATCGTTCATACAAAATTGGAGATTATTATGTCACTTATAATCTTCCTTGAGATTTCAGCCTGTATTTGCTAATGCTTAATATCCCAGAAATATCTCAAAATTTGCATCTTACACGAGCTTATTTAGGGTGAAGAATATAAACTCTATACCTCAGGGTAAAAGTGTTCAATAATGAATAAGGTATCCTATATATGTATTTTTTAAAAAGCCCTTAGTATCATCAGTATCAAAGAGAAACATATATGGAATGCTTCTATGAACAAGATACTGTGATTTAGTTGAACTAGTCTGAACATTTAGATTTATCGTAGTTTAAACTGGCAAGACATCTGGGACATTTAATTCTACTTGCATATTCATCTACCAAATTCAAATATGAAAAGTGAATTTCACCTCTGTATGTATAATTGAATGTCTGCAGTGTCTCATTCATGAGTGTCCAAAAAGACAAATTGTTCTCATCTATCAAATAGGATTTTGGCAAGGAACTGGCAGTAAAACCAGAAGACCTGCCAAAGTTTGGACTTTGCATAACTTTGTGCCTCCTTCAGATTTTATTGTAATCTGTCACCATGTGTCATTTTGAATGTGTTTCCTTTAGGACTGGCATAGATTCATGTTGGCAGAAAAATATAACATTTATTATTTTCTACTTTATACTTTATTCAAATGAGATAGAAATCCAAAAGAGACATTGATGCTGCAAATACATTTTTTAAAATGTTTATTTATTTATTTTTGAGAGAGAGAGTGGGGAGGGGCAGAGGGAGAGGGAGAGAGAGAATCCCAAGCAGGCTCTGAACACACAGAGCCCAGTGTGGGGCTCAAACTCATGAACTGTGAGATCATGACCTGAGCTAAAATCAAGATGCTCAACCGACTGAGCCACCCAGGCACCACAAGAGTACATTTTTAAAGGTGACATTTACTAGGGGAGCTCTTTTGGTCCAGAGTTCATTTAGTGCCTATTTGCTAAACATCACTATGCAGTGGGAGCCCATGGTAGTCTTTTTCAACTTACCAACTATTCTACTAATACTGTTGAGGGCTATCACAATGATACCTACTCTCATGAGCTTTATCTCATTTAATACTCAACACCGATCTAGATGAAATACTATGTAGTTATTGCACTCTTCATGCAAGGACATTGAGGCATATACTTCTACAGTAATCAACTAATCGGGGCCAAAGCTCGGTAATGATGGAATATTTCTTTTCCAATATTATAGTTGGTAGAACTTTTAGTTGTACTGAACTAAATGTATTATCAGTAAAAATAAAGGTATGCAAACATAAGCAGCATTCTTTCACTATGCAGAATAGGTATTAATAAATTTTACATACTTAGAATTCTGAATTAAACATCACAGTATGAGTATTTTGGCATTTATTTACACGATTTTAAGAATGCATCTATGAAGTATCTAATTGTGAGTGCTCATTTCTAAGCAATGTACATAGTTAGGAAAACAAAGCCTTTAATTTATGATGCTTTTAGTTTAGGACTAATGAAACTTTTCTGATGGGAATGCACAGGACAAAATGACAAGAAAAAACAGCGGGGTGTATATTTAATGCCAGAGTTAAATAAAGGAAGATAGGGCCTTAGTATTGAGTAAACACTTCCAGACCTTCCAAATATTCTGGACACTCAGCTAATTGTTTTTGTCCAACAAATGAAATTTACAACCTACAGAATGTTTCCAATTTTCATGTAATGTGTGTATACGAATGTGAACCCAAACTGATTTCTTGCTTTGCTTGTACAGTTGACCCTCAAATACTATATACTGTATTCTTGCCATAAAGTAAGCTAGAGAAAAGAAAATGCTATTAAGAAAATATTAAGAAAGGGAAAATACATTTACAATAATGTATTTACTACAAAATATCTGTGTATAATAGGATCCATGCAGATATGATATAATATAATATAATATAATATAATATAATATAATATATATAACATGTATAATGAAATATATTAATGGACCATTTATTTGGTAAGGCTTCTGGTCAACAGTAGGCTATTAGTAGTTAAGTTTGGGGAAAGTCAAGAGTCATCCGTGAATTTTTTTCTACATGGGTGGGTCAGCAACCCTGGTCCCCAGGTTGTTGAAGTGTCAACTATATATATTTTACATGATTTCTCATGTGCAAATGTAGCAGGGATACAGATATTTGTTTGTTTGCTTGTTTTGAAAGAGGCTGAATGCTTGTCTTAGGAAAGACCCTACTAGTTGTAGAAAATAAAAGGTTTGAGCGGCAAAAAAAAAAATCATCTGCATTACTTTTTGTATTTTTTGTCTTTATAAAAGTTTATCTTTATATAATCATTTAAAGTTTTATTTTTTAATTTTTAATTACTATTTTTAAAAATTTGAGTATAGTTGACACACAATGTTACAATAATGTCAGGTGTACAACATAGTGATTCAAAATTTTAGAACCGTCATAGATTCACTAGAAAAGAATGCATGAAGAATTCTCATATACCCCACACCCAATACATGTTATTATTAACATTTTAAATTAGCATGGTATTTTTGCTCTACTATGAGCCAATATTGGTATATTGTCATTCATTTAAATTCATACTCTCTTCACACGTCCTTAGTTTTAACTACTATCCTTTTTCCATTCTAGAATCCCATCCAGAATACCATATTACATCTCATCATCATGTCCCTTTAGACTCCTTTCAGGTGTGATAATTTCTCACTGTCCTTGTTTTTGACCAGTTTCTGGAATTCTAATCAGGTAATTTATAGAATGTCCCATAATTGGAATTTGTCTGAAATTTTCCTACATGATTAGACTGACATTATGGTTTTGTTCTAAGGAAGACCACAGAGGCAAAATGCCATTTTCATGGGATTGTATGTACATTAGATCAACATGACTTATAACTGTTGCTGTTGATGTGATTACTTGACTGATATACTGTTTGTCAGGTCTCTCCACTTTAAAGGTATTTTCTTTTATCCCCCTTTTCCAAACTGCACACTTTGGAAAGAAGTTGCTCTGCACAGCCCACATTTACAAAGTGGGAAAGTTATGTTCCACTTCCTTGAAGGCAGAGTACCTACGTAAATTCTTTGGAACTTTTTTGAATGAGAGATTTGTCTCTTCTCCCCCATTCCTTTCATATTTATTTTATATTTTGAGTTTTTATCCAATGACATTTAATTCATTTTGTTGCTTATATTCTTCCAGCTTTGACCACTGGGGGTATTTTCAATTAGCTCCTATGTCCCATCAATACTCCCCCATCAATGTGGGTCGTGTTATGGGGTGGGGGGATGTTGAACACTTTCTACTTTGCTTGTACATGTCATTCTTTGGTCCAAGATTCAGCCATTTCTCCAGGGAGCATTAATTTACCTTGTTATAGAGTGATGTTAGAAACCAGTTCTGGGCAATAGTTGTGTTTACTGCTATTGGGATGTCATTGATTCTAGGTCTCTTAGCTGGAAGAATATGGATACATACGTGTGTGTGTGTGTGTGTGTGTGTGTGTGTACTAATCTGTATATATTCACCTATCTATAAATATTTCTTTTTTATAATTATCTCTATCTATGTTAAGCAAAACATGACTTTGTACTAATGTGTCCAACTCTGATCCATAACTACATGAATTATTCTCAGGACTTCCCTTGCTTATCTGTATATTCCCATTTCAAGAGAGGAAAACCTGTCTTCCATCATCCACCATCCGTTCATTTAATTAATTTATTCCAATATGCATGATGTATAGTGTTATCAAAATTGTTAACCTGTACCCCATGAGAAAAAAGTTTGTCAACTAGGATTCAGTGCTTAAACACCATTCTTTTTCCTTTTAGTCTTACAGTCTTCAGCTTTCAAAGTTGCTTGCTTAGCATTTTCCTGCCCATGCCTCCTTAAGCGAGGTTGTTCCATATACTTTAATACAGTTAGATTGTATCATCAAAGACTGCATTCCTTCTCGGTGTTCTCTAGCTTTCTAAATGGTATAGTCAGTTGTTTGTTTTAATTTTCACTTTCAGTGATACCTTATTGTTTTGTTTTGCTGTTACATAATTTAAAATGAAGAACATGTTTTCATATGTTTATTTTCCATCCGTATATTTTCTTTGGTGAGGTGTCCTTCAGACCATTTTCAAAAACTGCTTGATAATTCTAATTCCAACATGGATATTCGAAATAACTCTGGTTTTTATTCTTATTTTGTCTCTTCAGTCTGGACTGAGTTGTTTTTGTTTTTGTTTTTCCCTCTGCAATTATCTAATAGGAGGTGTGGTAAGTATGCTTTTTACTAATGTGAGAATTTATATTAATCTGACTAGGAATTGTGATTTTTTTTAATAGTGTAGGTGCCAGAAGCTTTGAATTCCTTGAGTATTGTCTCTCTCTCTCTCTCTCTCTCTGTTTATTTTTCTGTCCCTCTTCATAACTTTGGGTATCCCTAAGGACTCCTTCTTAGATCCTGGGTTATGTAAGTCTTTTAGTTCCAACTTGCTGTTACTAAACTGGGGTCTTGCTGGTGTGATAGCAAGGTATGGGAGAGGATAACCATTCTACAGTCTTATAATTAACATGAGACTTTCAGTGAGTCTGTTTCCTGGCCTATGAACTTCACTTATCCCTCTCCATTAGCATCATTTCTATTTTTTTTAATCGTTAGGTGATACAGGAAGACTAGAGGGTGGAAAGGGAGAGTAATGCCCATCCTTCAGGAGGGGAAAACTCTGGTATAGTCTTTTTCCTTGCAGAATAGATTTTCACGATGGAGAATTCTGGGGGTGCATTTCTCCATGATTGCTCTTCCATTAGGCTTTCCAGAGTCATGAGTAGATCTTTTTGGCTTTTCACTGTGAGAAGCTCACGTGGCTACAGGTGGTGAACTCCATGAAAGTGTCAGGGATCTTTGGATCTGAAGCCCCAGGATTTTCTCAATTTTAGGCTAGTCCTCATGCAGCCTCCAGTAATTTGTAAATTATTAATAACAGATCTTCGTTGTGACTCTCTGGATGTTCCTGTCTCTTTAACAATGGTGGCTTGCCCTATGACCTCAGTTCTCTGATATGTGCAAGAAAATACATTGTTTTTCAGTTTCTTTAACATCTTGTTGTGAGAATGGAAGTGATGATATTGAAGATCAAATAGAAAGTCCACGAATCTGTTTTGAACTTTTTATGCAAACCTGGTCACTGGAGAAAACTGGGTTAATTTACATAAGTATCCCAGGGGCCTTTTGTAAGTGAAGCAATGAAAATCAAAGGACTAGTTTTTAGAATTCAAAGATAGATTATCTGTTGTGTTGGTCTCAGTGTCTTGCAGAACCTGGTAGGCTGGACTGGTGACTCAGGTTTGATGCATGGGCCCACGTAGGAGAACCTCTGTCAGAAAACACATGTCCTAGAATTTCCTCTGGGCCCTGCCACCTGTGAAGGTAGGTTTGAGAAACAGGGTCTTGAGGATCCTATGGAACTGGCCAGGGTTCTGTTTATAAGAGATCAACAAACAGTTGGAAAGTATTTATTTGTACCTGCAACTCCAGTCTTTATTGGTGAGGCTGTGTAACAGAGGGGAGCAGGGATGATTAGATTCTATACTTCACATTTCCCCAGCATTTGGATTACATTATGTTTTGGATTAATAAAGCCCTTGGGATTCACGGAAAAAATTGGGAGTTCTTCAAATTTAGAAAATAGGCTTTATTCTAATGGAGCAATTGGGGGCAAGTCATTTAAAAAATGAAGTATGTAAGTGTACTGTATCATAAGTTTTTGAGATATGTGAGACTGGTAAGAAATTAATTTCAGGAAATTATCTCTATCTATATCAATACCTAGTTATATTTAGCATCATTTAAAATTAAGGTAAGTCTAAACATGCACACACACACACAATGATATGAAATAAGTTCAAATTTGACATCACTGTACATTTAAATTTATATTATGAAAGTATTTTACATGTTTTTTTACAGCTTGTTTTACATTTATTACTAATTTGAGTCAAATTCTGATTGCATTCTAGGAAAAATTCTTTGGACCATTGAGTTATGTTAATTTTTCATAAATTCACAGCTCATTTAAATTAGTGAACATAAAAAATGAATTAGAGACATATGTGATGCCTTCTGAGTTTGAACATGAAATACTAATTTCTACTATTTCAGAACTCTGTGTCCCTGGTTCTTAAGAAGGCCAAGGAACCGCAGCCAGAATGTAAACATCATAGATTCACAAAGGTGCTTCCAGGGAAAAATAATATAAACATCTAGTTTTCTGATGACACATTTCCTTCTTACTAATAACCTTTCCTTTCTATAAGGCAAGTGCTAAGTTCTATATTCACACAATCTCAGTTAACCATTGCAAAAACTTCAAAAGACAGGTACAATTGAGTTTCTCATTTTACAGATAAAAATCTAACTTGTAAAATAGTTCATTGGTTTGCTGACTGTCCCCTAGTCAGCACCGAACAGAGGATTCCAACCCACGCCCAAGTGAATCTAGAGTCTGAATATACACCACTCATTATTATTGAAACAATGAATAAATTGTCAATAGAAACTTCCCCTTTTCAGCTCCTTCTGAAAATTGTTGGGTAATTGTGACTTTTTGGCATTTGAATTTTGACATCTTATGTAAGAAAAATATAATCGGATTTTTATTTTTGAATGGATTAGGTTATATCGGTGCCATTCAGGTCTAGCATTACTTATGAGCTTTTTTAATAAGTAAGTAAAATAATTTGTATGTTGATACCTATTCAATCAGTTATTACCCAATTAAAATTAATGCATTCATCTGTTAAAGTAACCAACACACTAATTAAGATAAATTAGACCATAAGCTAAACTATTTATGAAACACAGCAACTAATAACTTATAATTCAGTTGGAGACAGAGAATGGATCCTTTGTTTTCAAGGGAAATATTTTTTAAATTATCAAGTTCAGACTTATAAAATTAATTTAAATAAAACAGGTCAAATATCAAGATTAAAAACTATTTTGTACAAATTAATAAGGTTTCTTTTTTTATAACTTGTTTTATTTTTTTTATTTTTAAAAATTTACATCCAAATTAGTTACCATATAGTGCAACAATGATTTCAGGAGTAGATTCCTTAGTGCTCCTTACCCATTTAGCCCATCCCCCCTCCCACAACCCCTCCAGTAACCCTCTGTTTGTTCTCCATATTTAAGAGTCTCTTATGTTTTGTCCCCCTCTCTGTTTTTATATTATTTTTGTTTCCCTTTCCTTATATTCATCTGATTTGTCTTTTAAAGTCCTTATATGAGTGAAGTCATATGACTTTTGTCTTTCTCTGACTGATTTCACTTAGCATAATACCCTCCAGTTCCATCCATGTAGCTGCAAATGACAAGATTTCATTATTTTTGATTGCTGAGTAATACTCCATTGTATGTATATGTGTGGTGTGTGTGTGTGTGTGTGTGTGTGTGTGTATATATATATATATATATATATATATATATATATATTTATACCACATCTTCTTTATCCATTCATCCATCGATGGACATTTGGGCTCATTCCATACTTTGGCTATTGTTGATAGTGCTGTTATAAACATGGGGGTGCATGTGTCCCTTTGAAACAGCACACCTGTATCCCTTGGGAAAATGCCTAGTAGTGCAATTGCTGGGTCGTAGGGTAGTTCTATTTTTAGTTTTTTGAGGAACCTCCATACTGTTTTCCAGAGTGGCTACACCAACTTGCATTCCCATAATAAAGTTTCTAATCATAATTTGTCTTAAGGCCATCAACAATTTAATAGTAGTCACATATAAAAGAATAAAAAGATTCCTTTTAGAGAGGAAGACATTACGAAGAGAATTGACTAACAACTGTAATGTCTCAGAGACTATTATGTAGTTTTATTTGAAGTACATGAGAAAACCATATAAAGCAGGTCATATCTGTTGCACAATTTGTCAAGAAGTTGCCAGAAGGGATATGTGAATGGATGTGTTCTGTTATTTCTGAGAATAGTAAGCTCACCTTTCAAACTATGACAGGCACCTATGTTCCCTGAAATCATCATTGAGAGCTACATTATGGTTACTTCTAACTGAATCTTAAGTACCAATAAGATAAACATAATATAATTTTTGTATAAAATTTTAAAAAAATGAAGATATTGTCATCACTGAAGGTGATAATCCATAGTCCCAAATGTGACTTAAAACTAACTCTTGGATCACTGGAGCAAAGGACTAAATAGCCTATGATTCCTAGTGGTATATTGTTAACAATGATCCTTCCCAAATTCCTTTTCCCCTTTGACAGTGAAGAAACAAGGGCATAGAAGTCTATCAGGAGCCTGAGGCTGGCAGGTGTGGCTTCTCTCGGTGGAAGAGGACTGAAGGAGCTTTTGGGTAGCATTCCATCAAGACACCAACCTTAGGAGGGGGGGTTAATTTACAAGGTTAGGAACAGTGAACATTGTCTCTTGTTCTCCTTAACAGGATGGTTAAGCTAATGGAAAGAAATGGTTTTTAATTTTATTCTGGCCAAAAGCCCCAAGACCTGGTATGGCATTATCTCGCTGACACCATGATTTTGAACAGCATGGTGTCCCATTTTAAGGAATCTTTAATCATCCCATATCATTTATTCTGAATGTAGAATGACATCTTGGTCTGGAAAAGAGCAAATGACATTTGGGCGTGTGTGTGTGTGTGTGTGTGTGTGTGTGTGTGTGTGTGTTATGGGTTAATTTACGTGAATTACATTATTATATCAATCATATCTTATTTGGTATTGGGACAAGTCAATATAAATGTCCAGGGCTCTTAAATTGCATCCTAATATAACTGAAAATGGGGTGTATGTATGTGGAAAGGATGACATAAATAAGAGTTATTTGACTTTAAAATATAATGTTAGGAAGTGCAACAAGACATGAGTTTCCCTATTTTTCTAAACACAAATAAAGATTCTGCCTAAAACCTTTACAGTCAAATTATAGTCTATGGGTTGGCAGCAACATTTGCATCTCTGGGAAGCTTGGTAGAAAGGCAGAACCTCAGGAACTAAAACCTTCAGTTTAACAAGCTGTCCTGGTAAATCATGAACATATTAATATTAGAGACAAACCAGATAAGAAAAGTGTACCACCCAAACTATAATCAATGGTAAATTTTTTGTCTAAATAATAGCCCACACTGATCCATAATGTTGTGTCACTGTCGACCCCATCATTAGAGGTGATGGTTTGGGTTTAATCAGAGACCGTGTGATCTTATGGGGAGGACCACTGCGCTAAGTAAATGCTCTGGACAATGACAAAAACTAACATTGACCAGGAATTACTATCCTAACACTCTGCAGTTGCAGTGAAAATCAAAGTTGCTATTCTTAGCCATATAGCAACTATTCACTGGCTGCTTATCCACCGTCAGAAGGCCCAGCATTACCCTTTTATGCCTTCCATCTTGGTTTTCAGGAAGAGAGGATTGAGAGTGGGATCCACTAGGATCCCTGCACAAGTCCACAATTCACAACACAGACTGTCTTTGTGTCATAAAAATTAATCATCGATGTGATTGATAAATGTTTGAATAATTGACAAAGTTTGACTTTATGTGTGTAAGTGTGTATGTGTATATATGTGTGTGTGCACCCTAAATGAATCATTGGGCAGGTTGGTAAGCAGAAATACTCCTAATCTTATTAGTCACATTATCAGCATTATATAATTAGTCAATTAAATAATTATGACTACTATTTATCTGTTCATTTATCTCAGTGCTTTAATGCTAAGTCCTTTATATGCATTCGTGCATTTTATAAGCAAATCTTGGGTAAGGTATTATAGCAATAAGTTTTACACAAGTGAGCATAAAGGAGTTAAGTATGTTTCCAAAGTTAATCAGCTAAAAGAATGGTGGATGGAGGATTTGAATTCGAGTTTTATTCAAGGGGGTCATGATCTTAAATATTAAAAAATATTAAATATTAAAAATAATACAGATCTTAACATAGTCTCCATAGCTGTGTTCCCCAGGAGGCAGATTCTAGACTAAGATTTGTGTACAGGAAATTTATTATTGAGTGACTGTAGGAAAAACACCTGTGAAGGGGTGGGGGGTGCAGGATGGTACAGAAGGAGGTGAACAGAATACATTTGCAGCACAGGTCTGCCTGGTGAGCTCTGAACATGGAGTAGTTTTCATAACTGTCCTGGTTTTGAGACAAGTGGGTCAGGCCTTTATGCCTCCACATCATCTAGACTTTGGATTGCATCTAGTCCTAGATAGAAAGTGTAAAAATCTTGCAGGAAGTAGTTCTCTTTCCACAGAGGAAATTCCTAGGAGGGACTTGGCTGTGACTCATGAACAGCTTTCATTCCCAACAGCTCTGGGAATAAGTGTCTTCATCCCGGAGAGAGGATTTGGGTTACATACCCAGTCTCCACCTATTGGCCATTTCTGTATCTTCTTTGGGTAAATGTCTCTTTAGATTCATTGCCTATTTTTCAATGGAGTTATTTGCTTTTTTTGCTATGAAGTTGCATGAGTTCTTTGTATGTGTCGGATATTAAGCCCCTATCATATGTAGTTTGTGAATATTTTCTCCCATTCTATAGGTTACCTTTTCAATTTATTCATTGTTTCCTTAGCTGTGCAGAAACTCTTTAGTTTGATGCAGCCCCACTTGTTTGTTTACTCATGCTTCCAAGGAAAACAAAACAAATCCAATTATATTGACTCAGTCTGATAAATACATTAATCCACCTTAGTTCAGTTGTCTATGCTTTGTTCAGTTACATGAGCAAGGGGAATATTCACATAGTACAAATAGGGCCTTCAGGGTTGAGAGCAAGAGCATTTCAAGGGAGTTTTAGAAGGGGACAAATTAACATCTCCAGTAGATCAATCTTAATCTAGATACTAGGCATTCTCTGCTTTGGCTTTAGTAGCCTCTTCTACAAGGATTAACAATTAAAATGCATTTTTGATTCCCTATTATATTTGGCCAGGCTGTAACTGCTACATGGGATATAATCTCAAGGTTGATGTATTATCCTCTCAGGTAACTTTGTTTCTGCATGGAAATTTTAAAGTCTTACAACTTGAAAATCGGCTGGGTCAAACATTTGAGTCGAGAGGGCAATGAGCAGAACAAAAAAAAAAAGAAAATATTGGGTTTGAATTTAGTCATGCTTATGGGTAGATCACAAATCTGTACACTAGATGCAAGAATGTACAATGTGCTGGCAGAATTGAGAGACTTTCTATCTAACGGCCACAGCAAGGGCCTAAATTGCAGCCAGCCATGTTCCAACAAAGGGTCCATAGTTTAACATTAATTTAACATTAAATGATTGCAGAAATGTCTTTTACAAGTTTTCAATAACCCAAATTTTCGACAGCTTTTACTTTAACATTTTCCTCCTATTCTGCAAGGCACAGAGTTTTGGCGATGAAAGACACTTTTTAATTTCTTTTAATATTTTAAGGGAGAAAAAAATAAGAATTGATTTACAAAAACCATCCAGATTAGCCATAGATATGCAAATAACTTAAAGTATAACTCTTTTATATGTTTATAAACGTTAAAAAAAACACTTTGAAAGTATCCCTGATACTTAAATTCTCTAAATAGATAATTAACTTTAGCTTCATAGGCAATCCTTTACATTGTTGTTGTCCTGAATGTTTGCTGGCATTCTGAACAAAAGGGATTATTACTTTATTTAGTAAGACACAGTGACCTGTCTTCACAGAATGATACAGATGACACACACAGAAGCAGGGAAGCCAGGCTCTCATGCGGCCGGTGTTGAGTACAGGTTTACAGTCAGCACTCCAGTATTTTGACCATGTACATTCAGCTGCTTCTTTACTTGCTGCACTCTACTTCAGCCATAAAATAGAAGAGAATGTATTCTGTCAACAGAATGAAATAACACTACTAGGTAATAGAGTCTGAAGTGTTTACCAACCTGTAAGTGAAGACTGCACCACTCATATGAATGAATATAATCAAATGCTTTTGTGATAATTGCTATGCACATAGCATAGCATAACCTGGCTATTTTCAGTATAGTAGTTGTAGGTTTTATAATCAAGGAGAAACCGTTAGTGCTCACAAGCGCTAATTTTCGTGTTACAAAGGATGTTCTTGTAAAGCCTTTCCATGTCAACATCAAGGCAGTTATCGTAGGTTTCTATGGTTCCTTATGAACTCAAACACACTTGTATCATGACACATCTAATGTAACCAGTTTGGAAAGTAGACTAGGCAATCTAAAAAAACTGCCCAGTCAAGATATCAAGTCAGGTGGGATTCTTTCTATTGGATCCTGACCATATGCCATGGTCTGGGACAAATTCCACAATATCACCTGCAGTGTATGAAAGAATAGGTTTCGCTGAAGTAAAAGGAATCTTACAGGTTCAACATAAGTGCAAAGAGCCGAGAAGCTTCAGTTCTCCTGTGATGGGCAGAATCAGGCACCGTGGAGATGAGCTTTCAGGGAAGCAGTCTTAGGGAGTGTTATCAGCTTTAGCTCTCAGCTGCTCCAGGGGCTGCATAAATTGTGGAGAGACTTCTCACCTAATGTCAGACCCTTGCTGAACCTGCTGGCATCCTATGACTAGTAAAGGCAGGAATGGGGATGTCATTCAGAGATTCTCTGAAGAGACCTTGACAACTGTGGAATATTACTGCCCCCATCCATGTGGACAGCCGAGCTCGGAGGCTGCTCCAATGTCTAAATACAGATGTACACCTGGTTCCAAAAAGCCAACTGTTCAGTCAAACAGTGAACATTCAGGGTCTTTATCAGGTAGAGCTCGATGCGATACATAAGTAAATTATTCAACTGAACCAGTATGTCTATTCACTTAAAGAATGAGAAAATATAATCAAGCCAGACATAAATGAAGACATAAAGAGTATCAAGTTTACATATTTAAGCTTAAATAGATAGATACCTGAATAGATACATAGATGATTTACTCTTTATTAAAAACCTAAGAATGAAAGGGAAATAGTAATGAAAGTACAGGAAATTGATGAAGATTGTTTGATAGCAATAATAACTTTGCATATAAATATGCATAGTAAATAATTCATGTACTAACATCAAACATTAAGAATGACTTCTAGGGGCGCCTGGGTGGCGCAGTCGGTTAAGCGTCCGACTTCAGCCAGGTCACGATCTCGCGGTCTGTGAGTTCGAGCCCCGCGTCAGGCTCTGGGCTGATGGCCCAGAGCCTGGAGCCTGCTTCCGACTCTGTGTCTCCCTCTCTCTCTGCCCCTCCCCCGTTCATGCTCTGTCTCTCTCTGTCCCAAAAATAAATAAATAAATAAATAAATAAATAAATAAAAAAAAAAAAAGAATGACTTCTAGAATTCTGTAGAATATCTAAGGACTTAATATATTTTTCTGAAAATAAAACACATATACTGAGACTAATAACATATCTTTTCCAATATATGACCTACTATTCAGTGAAGGATTTGGTACCATTTACTCCTTCACTGTGGACATGATTTGGATACTGTAGAGCATCTTTACAAAACCACGGCCGAGTACAAATCATAAAAATAAATACGGGTCATTTCATTATGTGAATTCATTTGACTTAACTCTGGATTGAATCATACACTATTACATATATCAGTTCTAAGCTCCCTTTTTTAAAGGTCTGGTTCTCCAAATGTTTTGTTTGGTCTTCCCTTGATGGTGGGTAGAAATCTATTAAATGACATTATAAACATTGTAACTTAAGCAGGGACAGGGGAGTAATGGCATTATATCAAAATAAGTGACCTGGGCCTGGGGCTATGGTCTTTATGTAAAGCTCTTACAAGCATTTTGTGACCTTAAGCAGTAGGATTTATGAGCTCTTAGTCTCTGCTTGGCTAGTGTATAAGATTCTTCCATTCATGTCTGGTTTAGCAAATAGTAAACACAACCTCAAAGGAAAGAAATCCAGCTTTACATTGTGAAATACACATTTGACTTTTCTTTCTTTTTTTTTTTTTTTGCACTAAAAATGTATAGAGAAGAGAATCATTATACATGGCATTGTTTTCAAAATAGAAAAAAATTATATCTATTGGAACATTTCTTTAGGCTTGTTCAAAAAGAAAATATTCTTCTCTCTCTCTCTCTCTCTCTTTTTAAGTATAAACAAGGGAAATGATTTCTGACTGTCTTGTTACTATAGGAAACTATATTTTCAGCAGGAGAGAAATAAGATTGCTTTCATTATTTTAATTGTATGACAGTTTTCCCAATGCAGAAAAGAATTGACTTTGGAGGTTTAAAAAAGCACTCATATGTAATGAAAACTCCTTGTCACATTGTAAAAGCATATGATATTGTCCTACCTTTCAAAAAGATGTGAAACTTTCTGCAGCTGTCTCACATAAAGTATTGTGACACTGGGTAATTTAACTTTTGAAATATTTCATCCATAAAAAAAGTTTTTTGAGACAGAGTTACAGATAACCCAACTGCATTCATTCATACGTACAGTTTGCTTTTGTTGAATGCATAAATGATTTGCCCAATTGTGTAATGAAGTTGATTCCAAGTTTTCCCTAAACTCTCTCCATTTTCCTTTTTAATGGGGTGGATGAGTTGTATAAAATCTGCAATTTATGTGCAATGAGGTAAAATGCTAGCAATGGAAGTGTTCTGATTTAACTACAAGGAAAATATTTTGTTGGGGGCAGGTATCTATTCTATATTTGTAACCTCACTTTTCTTTTTTAGGTGTTGTTTTTATTAGCACACAGTAGCAATGAAAGAGTAAATTGTAAACATTCATCATCTAAACATTGCATTTATTGATTTTCTCATATGCAGCACTTTGCGTACTTGGTGATATATGTAAGATCCCAAGAAAAACGAAAGGTTGTAACTGTTCACTGATTATGAATCTCCCATGAGAGTTTAAAAATGAGTTAAAAAACCCTCTGTAACAGGAAAATACTCATTTAACATGCTTTAGATGCATCATCTGTGGCTTAAAGGGACAAAGAATTTTGTGCGTGTTAGCATGTGTATGTCTTTACTTACTGAAAAGCCCTCTGTCTATCCCATATTTATGTACAACCTGTCATTCTCAAATCAAGAACTGCTGGCATTAGAAGGTGACAGTGATTTCCAGATGTTAAGTGTCCATACCATAAGCAGATATTGAGAGTAGCTGTCCACTTTTAATTTTGTTACGTTGACAGAAGAAGCAATGACATAAAAATGTAAAGGTGTTAATGACCACTTTGGGCTTACACTTGATTTAAATGAAAAGATGCTGTGGTTCCATTTAAATGGATTCCCATTTAGATTTGAAAATTCATTTAATTACCATGCGTAATGGGTGCACAGCAGAATTAATACATTTAGGCATTGATTAGTGATTGATAGAGATTAGGACTGAAATACTACATTAAAGTTAAATTCCACCCCTTGTCTTGGGAACAAGCTGTGTCCAATATGATTATCATCTTTTTATTTGAAAAGATATTCTGAATTTTTGTAGCTTTTTTGAGAGTAAAGACAGGAAGAGAAAAAAGTGATATTGTTTCCATTTATGTAAAAAAACACATTTTTAAACAAACATTGTTTTCCACAAAACATGTTCCATTATTTCCACATTGTTCTTGTAAGCCTAAAACGTTGTACTGCCTTATTAAACATCTACTAAAGTAGTTCTTTTTTTTCCTTTATATAGAAGTAAATCACAAAAAAATGTGTAACAAACAGAGAAGAGTTAAATTCATTCTGAGTATGGCTTTCTGTAACTTACACATTTTTTTACCATACGATGATCAGAAGAAATCTGTTTCATGTTCTCAAATCATGCAAACTAGACTTTTTTTTGAGAGTACGTTTTTCAAATGCTTTTTAGAATCTAAATAAATGAGATTAAATAGTGGAAATGCACATATGTTACAATTTATAAACTCAGATTGACAAGAGGAAGTTAATGGCAGTCAGCACAGGAAGGAGTAGCTGAGAATCAGAGGGCCCTGGGTGGTCCATCATCTCGTCTGTGACTTTGGGAAATGCATTGCTTTTATTTTGCCTCTGTACTTTGTAAAAGGTAAAAGTATTTCTCTATTTCACGTAGTTCTAGATTTCAGGGGAGGCACTTCGAAAGCAGAAGTACTGCCTAAGTAGAAAAAACAGTACTATTAATAAAAAGTATAAAGACAGTAGGCACAATTAACTGGAAGATAAGAATCTGGTGCTTTACTGGTACAAGTGACAAACTAATCTGATTTAACTTCTGTCCATTTTTTCTACTGGATGCTACATAAAATGCCCAGCACTAATTTATACTGTATACATTCTCTGAAAAAATCAATGTCCAATGCTATGCCACTTTTTCAGTGGCTTGTTTTCCAGAAACTTTCTCTAGCAGAGTCAAACATGAGAAAATATGCCAAACACCTAAAATAGCTATTGCCAAGCCCACCTCTAGAACTATGCTATTGTTTTTGTCTTCCCTCACAATTGTATTGACTATAGATAATTTAACATATTATTGTTTGCCAGTTGGCTATTTTTCTCACAATTCACAGTAAATAAGAAATAGTTGAGCATGAAGGGTTTGAAAATGGTGACAGGTGAAAAGCTCAGCTCAGGGATAGCAGAAATGTCAAACTGACAGGTATCAAAGAATGAGACAGAAAAGTTACGGAAAAAAAAATTGAAGCAGTGTGGTGAGCTTTACTACTGTTGACCCTGGCTTTCCAAGAACAACAACAAAAAATGAAACTATCTTTGATGTCCTCTGATTACATAAAGTTTATAATCCATTTCTAAAAGATGTCATAAAACCACGGAAAAATAAACCAGGGGATGACGTGAGAGATTATCCAAGACTACCCAAGGTTATAAATACAGATTAAAATTAATAATAACATTCCTGCAGTATTTTTACAATATTTTTTAAACTCACATTTGAGGCTGAACATATTTCTGCTATTAGGATTCACCCTACATTTGCAAGTCTATATCTAGAAAATAAACCTAATTAGGTCCAGAGTCACTTAATGGTCCGTGTTGGAGTGGGAGTAAGGAATTGTTCCTGTTATCTTACAGATACATGATAACAGATGGAATTCACTTGGGTAAATCTATTAGGTATATGCCAAATAGCAAGCCACAAAAAAGGAAGAGAAAACAAAAAGGTATTGGAAAATTTCATGCTATGTGTTAGCCCCTTATTATTGTATGGTTCATACTTTCCACATGTGATGCATGAGCCACTTGCATGAGAATCTCTGCAAGCTTGTGCTAAAGATGTAGCTCTGATATCTTTGCAGGGAGAGGAGGAAATAATGAGGCATGAGTAGCAAACATCTCACATTGCAGTGGAGGTCTGAAACACTGTGACCAGGCCAACAAATGTGACTATCCAGAGCAAAATTGACCATATGGCCCCACATTTATGGAGAATAGAATTCGGCTTTGGGAGACTTTTAAAAGGCAGAGACCTGAAAGATGAGTAGAAATTATCCAGGGGAAGAGAAAGAAGTATACAGAGAAAATAATGCTTCAATAACAACGATTAGATTTAGTCCATGCGCATAGATGTGGAGGTGAAATAGAAAACTTTAGCATATTGGAAGAACTGAAAGCTATTCAATCTGTTGACCATGGAGTATGAGTAAGTGATTGTGGATGCCAGAGGATTAAGTCAGCTTATATCAGAAAGGTATTTATCAGCCTGGGCTTGGAGTCAGGGTTGTCAAAGACATCGTTTAAAATGACAGAAATTAAGTGTGTTTAAATACTGATAGAACCTCAAGAATAAAGAAAGAGAAAAGATCAGTGACAGACCATCTCTTGTAGAGATGCCCTTCACACTGACCTTCTGTGCCCTTGTAACTAGAAGAAAGCTTCTCCTTATTCCTTTTCTCTCTTGAGAGCCAAACTTCATGAAAGAGTTGTCTCCATTCCCTGAATTGTTTGTCACTCATGAGTCTTACTTGTCACCCCATTAAAATTTGCTGTTAACTCTATGCACCCCACAGAGGTCGCTCTAAGAGAGTCATCAGTGATCTCCTTTGAATAAATCCGATAGTCTACAGTAGTCACTACATTTTCAGTGACCTGTGACCATGCTCACCATTGCCTTCTCAAAAGAGTCTCTTCATAATGTTTTCATATCTGCACAAGAACGTTCATGGCAGTATTTTATAATAGCCTCAAATTGGAAGTACTTCAAATATTAATCAGAATTATAAAAGATAAATCATGATAGTTTTAGTTAATGGATCATTATACACTACTGAAAAGGAATGACCTTTAGTTATTTATATGCTTTGACACGATGACTCTCACAAACATTAATGTTAAATGAAAAAAGCCACAAACAAAATATGTTTCCAGTTATTTAAACCTCAAAGTGCAGACCAAATTATATTACGCTTAGGAACTCAGGAGAATCATAACTTTATGAGTATGAGAGAGGTTGAAGGTAGTAAGGAGCATGTGAGTTTTTATCAGGGGCACTAGAAATGTTTTATTTTTTGACCTGGATTTTTTTTGTTTACTTATTTATTTTGAGAGAGAGAGAGAAACAGAGAGAGAGAATGAGTGGGGTGAGGGAGAGGGAGAGGGAGAGAAAGAGAATCCCAAGCAGGCTCTGCACTGTCAGCACAGAGCCCCACGTGCAACTTGAACTCACGAACTGAGAGATCATGACCTCAGCAGAAATCAAGAGTCAGATGCTTAACCGACTGAGCCACCCAGGTGCCCCTTGACCTTGATTTTTGTTACATGAGTTCACTTTAAAATACTTAATTGAGTGGAACGTTTGTGTTTCGTGAACAATTATCTATGTGAGTCATATCTCATGCTTTAAGAAAAAATGAAAAGCATCAAGTCAAGAATGCTAAATGGGACTACCCTCTCCCCCCAGCTTCATGACATTAGGCTCTTGCATTTTTCTTATTTTTCTGACTGCAGCTTCTCAGCATCCTCTCTCTGTAGGGTCTCCCATCCTTCAAGTTTTTATATTAATCAGGATTTTCACTTATGGCTGTTTTCAGAATTCCCCTTGGTCATCTGCTGCTTTAACAAGCCTCTGGTTTTTATCCACTGTCATCTCCACAGATTTCAAGTTCAGACCACTTTCTCTTTTTTTTTAATTTTTAAAAAAATGTTTATTCATTTTTGAGAGAGAGACACAGAGTGTGAGTGGGGGGAGGGGCAGAGAGAGAGGGAGACACAGAATCCAGAAGCAGGCTCCAGGCTCTGAGCTGTCAGCACAGAGCCCGACGAGGGGCTCAAACTCTTGAACTGTGGGATCATGACCTGAGCTGAAGTCGGACGCTCAACAGACTGAGCCACCCAGGCGCCCCTAGACTGCTTTCCGAAGCCCCCAAACCCACATGTCCAACTCCACAATTAATATCTCTTCTGGAGTGCCTCACAGCCATCTCAAATTCAATATGCTCCTATCCTACATACTGGCCTACTAGAACATCCTCCTCAGGATTTCCTTCTTTCAGTGAGTAACTATTTATACCCCATTGTCCAAGCTGTGACTTTGGAAGTTATACTAAATTCACCCACTCCATGTATTCCCATCCTATAAAATGCCAAACCCTGTGGAATCTATGTCTTAAATAAGTTCTAATTTGCCTGTGTCCCTTCAATTTTCTTGCCAGCAAACTGTCCAGGCAACAATTAATTGCTTGCATTTCTGTGCCAGCACCCTTAGTGCATTCCTGACTTAAGCACCGCCTGCCCCCTATCAATCTAACCCACACAAGGACCCCAGCCAAATAAACATTGTTTAAATGGAATCATGAATTCTGATCTTGTCACTCCCCTAATATATCTAGTATGTTTCTTTAATTTGTGTAAATACATTTTTTTTCCATTTACTAGATAAATGTCATTAGGATAGTTAGATTCGCATCCACTTCTCAAAGGACACCCTGCATACATACATTAAATTAAGGACTGAAGTTAGGCCCAACTTAAAATTACCAAAGAAAAAATAAAATCATGTCTTATAAACACCAAAGTATGCATGACCAGTAGTAGATCATTCATTTCCAGAGCTCGTCCTTAGCATACCTTATTCTAGTAGAAAGAATACCACCTGTGATCTCCACATATTTTCTTCCATATGTTCTTGCCAACTCCAAACCTAACAGCTTGAACAGTGTTGGGAGCTAAAAAAAGAAACAGTTCTTCCTTTAGCTTCTATATCGTGACACTGTAGCGTTTTGTTTGTTTGTCTAGACCTTCTCTTTAGGCTTGAGTTGGAAACCAGCTTTTATTACAGAAACACAAAAACCCAAGACTGTGAATGCAGAGGATGTGTTTGTTGTATCTACAGCTCTAGCCGTAACCCCGGAAACAGTGGTGGACACAGTAACTTTTCTCTGTTAAGAGTCTCCAGTGAAGGAGCACAACTAGAATCTGTCCTGCCAGGTTCTCTTTTGAGAATCTTTGCCAAAATTGGCAGAAAAACCTCATCAGTCGACAGTCGGCATTTAAAATGAAAAGTCATCACGTAGAAGGGTAAGGAGAAGGTGGTGATCAAACTGAAGGGATGTGGAGCAGACACTAGGAAAGGACAGAGGAAGTCAGATTCATGGGAAGTAAATGAGCATAGAGTGTAGCCGAATCCTGTGAACCGATTGGTGGTAGAGAAAGATCCCGAACATCTTCCAGCTAGGGGCTGTCTTTTCATGTTCTTACCTACTTGAACCACATGTTTGTGGAGTCCCCCTGAGCCACTGTTTGGCATTTACCCGTGGCATTCTCTCTAATAAATGGTGGCTAACTCAGGTAGTGACCGAAACGCCCAACTTACACTTGGGTCGAATCGCGTAGCCTGGAAGAAAAAGAAGAAGAGACAAGTGTCTCTCTGAAGCAGGATGGAGGAGATGACGTTGCTGGAGATACTCTCGTCCTCTGTAGAGGAAATTAAAATCAGTAGATGGTCTGAAAAAGCATGGCAGTTGAGGCGGCACATAGAAGATAAAGCAGTGAGGGAAATGGGTAAATAAGTGGATTGAGAGCAAGATCTTTTGGATTTCCTTCTCAATCCTAATGCTTCCTAGCAGCGAGGCCCTGGGGAATTCACTTAATTTTCTTGGGTTTGGTTTTCACATGTGTAAAATGAGGATAAAAACTACCTTGTCTATCTCTCTCTGAGGCTTTGGGAAGATCAGGCAGGATAATACTCATGAAACAGCTTTATGAAATTTATAGTTACTTTTAAATCATCGTTTTTGTTATAATCATTATCATAAAGCACTCTACCACGTACGGTGGGACTTCCTTACTGAAACTGTGTCTTTTGTCTTTTAAGAGAAATTCTAAGATGAGTCCCACCTTTGTATTTAGCGGTAACCGAAGAGCTCATCCCTGGAGTCTGCAAAGTCAAAGCAAAGCATTAGAAACCGCACGTACAGGTCTGGAAACCCGACTAAAGATCAGGGAACTACAGAGTACAGTTCAAGATAAAGCTGTCTCTTGATCACTTTCTCTGGGGAGAAAAAGAGAAAAAAAGAAAAGGAAAAGGAACAAGAAGAAATGACACTTCCGCTCAGAATGGAAGTCTTGATATAATAATGCCTGAGCCTGGCTTCTTGACAGGAGTTTAATCACTGCTTAGTTAAGGAAGAGGGGGGCTATCACCTCCGTCTCTGAGGAGACAGGTCAAAAATCTGCCTCGCTTTTTGTGACAATTAATCCCGCCATAAGAGACCCAGAGAATGGCAAGGGTTTTATGTGTAAGGAAACTTTCTCATGGTTACACATCCACATTCCAAGGAGAGTGGCTGTGTGTCCATCACGCTGGATAGTGACAGTATGGCTAGAAAATACTTAACACACACACACACACACACACACACAGAGAGAGAGAGAGAGAGAGAGAGAGAGAGAGAGAGAGAGAGAAGAGGAAATAATCTTAGCATCTAAGTGCTTAATTACAGATGCAATGTGTTTACATCTGTGGTTGGCATTTTGAAAATATCTCTATGGTATTGTCAGCGAAGGCTGAATTTAAACAGTGTGGTTCATCTGAAATTTGGGTCCCCTAGTGAATTAAAATCAGAAGGGAATCCAGTTGCTCTATTATTTCTTCTTCCAGAGAATACAGAATTGGGAACGGGGATTTGATTTGGGAAAAATAAGAACGTCTTGACCCATCACACACGTAACAAATTAAAGCCCACCTAGTTTTACGTCCTTTGTACACTTTTAGTTGATTCTAAGTAAAAGCGAGGAAAAAGGGAATTGTTTGATTTTGGATGGTCTTGCACTTCCCAGGTCTCAATGATTTACCACATCTTTAAGCCATCACCCTGTGTCACTAAACAATTCAGAGTTTTTCTGTATATAACAAAGTTACAAGAAAAGGCAATTGTAATGGAACGGTGTCTAAAGGCACATATTTCAATATCACAAAGATGTTGGAGATCATTTGTTTACGTCCTTTTAATTTGCAGTTCACAAGAATGAGATTAAGAAGAATTAAATGGCTTACAAGGTCACAAAAGTGATTAATATTCAAACAGGATGAGAACCCAAGTTTTCTGACTTCTGTATCAGAGAAGTTCCCTATTTGAGTTGTCTCTCTCTCCCTCTTGGCCAGACATCGTTCTGGGCTAATGCTTCCAAATGAGAATTCAGTGCTCTGTAAACATGTCATGTTCTTTAGGCGGCAAGAGTAAAACTATTGTAGTAATATGTTTTCATTTTTGTATTTTGACTGTATTGATAGGTCCAGAACAGGTAAGAGAAAACACATTTGATGCCTTTCAAAAACATCTGCTGTAAATAAACATCATCTTCTGAGTTGCAAAGATAGTGTTGAAACTCTGAACAATCAAGCCAGCAACAGTCACTCTATTCTACTGTTTTTCTATATTTTCAGTTATTGATACCCTTTTATAAATAAGCTGATTCAAAATTTTAAAGAAGGGAAATAAACATAAGATGAAGTTATGGAAAACGTAATGCTTGAAAGTACAAAATAATATTAGAACAAAAGCATGAATCCTAAAATGAGCCCCTACTGCAAATATGGCCATTATTAAATTTAATTTTAAAGAGTTTAACCTGTTCATAATAATATATATTTTCACAGATAGACACAAAAAACCCAACAGAATTATAATCATTTGTGTGTTTTATTGTAATTAAGGAGGTTGCTGGTTTGGGTTCATATTTTTTAGGGGTGAACATCTCAAAAGACTAAAAAGGAATAAAAAAAAGTGAGTGAAAAACAAGTGTTTATATACTTACAAATATTTGGCTTTTGTTAAGCTGTCAAATCTTCTTCACCTGACTGGAAAGTGAAGTAGGGATATATGGGGTTTATTTAAGTTTTATTTTAATATAAGTGTATCTTGAATGCCTCAGGTGACTGGATACATAGCTATGGTAGGCAAAATGGCATCTCCCCCCCACCTGCCACCTCCCACACACATAAAAAAAACCCCAAAAGTATCCACATCCCGATCCCCAGAACCTGTGAATGCTATCTTCTTTGGAAAAAAGAAATTTGGAAATGTGATTAAATTAAGAATGCTGAGATGGAGGGTTCATTCTGGCTGATGCCTGTGGTCCAATATGTAATCGCAAGACTCTTTGGGCAAGGCGGGCAGAAGGAGATTTGACAACAGAGGAGCAGAAAGCCATGTAACCACAGGAGCAGAGATTACAGTGACTCGGCCAAAGCCAAGGAATATGGCAGCCACCGACAGCTGGGGCAGTCAAGGAAGGGATGTTGTTTCGGAGCTTCCAGACTGAACCAGCCCTGCCACCACCCAGTCATCTGGCCCCTAGGACTGCAAGACTATAAAGTCTGTTGTTATAAGCCGTTGAGTTTCTGGTGATTTGTTACAACAGCAGTAGGAAACCAACACAATAGCAACAGATAAATTTATTCCATTTATTCAGATAGCAACAGATAAATTTATTAAGATAAAGAATGATGTCATCTAATCAGAAAAATAATAAAATTAAACAACGTCTTTGCCCTGGAACTTTGAAGGAATAATCTTACCAAAAATTTTCGTATCTTCATATGATCATCTTATTTCCCTCTTATTAAGTTCATCAGGAAAAGGAAATACATAATATGTCATCTAACCTGTGCTCTGGATAGAGGAGGATTAGGCATTGGCAGAACTATGAGGCAATTCCTCATAACCTCGAAGATGGCCCTTCCGGGATACCTGTAAATAAATTATTCAGTAGGAGCTGTTTCCAGTGGAAGTTAGTCCTCCTGTATCGCTTTCATAGCTAAATATTTTGTCCTCTGATATTCTCTCTACATCTTGTCATGCTCATTTAAAGTCAAATTATTATTTAAGGTTATGTACTGCACTAGCCTGCACTTGGAAATTTCCAGTAAGTGGGAATCTTGCAGGCCATAGTATCATGAACAATGCTTACCAGGCTCGGGGGAGAACATCAATGAAAGCAGGTGAGATGCCCCAACCTCTTGCTCTCACATCTGCTCCCCCAGCACCGTCTCCATCTGTTTACCGGGTGTTACTACCTGGTGGTAGATGCCAAATTCTAACCAATACCGAGAACTCTCTGGGGAGCAGTAACTTGAATTGGAATAAGGTCAAGCTGTTTACAAGAATGCAAAGGTGAAGTTGTCTGTTCATTTTATCTTATGGACTCTTTCAAAAATAGCCCTGGATAAGACAACAGGAGATGAAATCAAAATAAGTTTTAATAGGCAGAACATAGAATTTCGAAGCCAACAATCTGTAAGTGAATACGAACTTTACCATTTTTGCTTTCCTCATGTACTGTGGGCAGATACGCATTAAGGTGAATCCCAATGAGTCACACATATGTAAAATACCCACCGTCTCGCCCTCCCCCTCGCTGGGAGGATGGGTGGAAGCTGATTTGCTTTGGGTCAATAGGATATGGTGAAGGTGATAGGATGTCACTTCACGATTGCACGACATTGTATGAGACTCCATCTCGGCAGACCAGACAGATTCTCTTGCTGGCCTTGAAGACAGTAGGTGCCATGTTGTAAGGTCTGTGGGAGGGTTATGTGGCAAAGAACCGAGGGAGAAGGATAACTCAAAGAACTGAGAGTAATTTGTGCATGCCAGCCAGCAAGAAATTGGGATCTCAGTCAAGACAATAAGGGAGTGATTCTGAGGAGCTAAGAAGAGAACACTGACCCTAAGAAGAACATAGCTAGTCATGGGGGACCCTACAGGACTCATCCAAACCATGTCTTAACCCCTGACCTGCAGAACCTATCAGATAATAAATGTATGTGGAATTAAGCTGCTTGGTTTATAGTAATTTGTTAAGTAACAATAGAAAATTAATACATCTATAAAATCTATAAATCGGCTTCTTAGAGTTTGGCAAATAATGTATGTAGAATAGTTTGTTCATAGTGAAACTCAGTGAATATTAGTTATCAACATGCTTAATTTACTATTTTGAAAATAAGGATTAAAACCTTGTAAGATCTATAAACCTATAGTGCTAATAATTTTTTTCATATATAAAGGTGGTAGACTATCCTTAAGCTTTGAGAGCTTTGTTAAACCTCCTAATTCCCAAACCAAAATAAATAATCTAATCAATATAAAGATTGGAGGACAAACATTTTGCTACTGTTGTCAAAATGTATGCATTCCACCGTTTTACATTTTGATATATTATAGTCTTTGAAACTGACATCACATGCTTTCAATAGAAATTATTTCATGTAAATTATTTTAAAAGAATCATCTTAAAGCCAATAGATAATTGGAAGTTCATTATTTGGGGAGAAGGGTTAGTAGCACGAGCTAGACTCTCTAGATCTTAACTTGTACTTGGATACCACTTTGCAAACACATCGCTTGTATAGACTTTGCAGTCAAAGACTTACATTTAAGTTCTGTTAGTATGTTTTATGTGACCTTGAAGGCCCCTTACCTGGGACCTGAAGTGTCCTAACTTCAAATGAAAGTATCCCTCATAATTATTGCTGATGTCCATGAAGATATTTTCTAAATTGCAACCCCCAATAAAATGTTACTTACTATTTACTTTCTCATTTAACTGCTTTTTTATAAATGTAAAAATGACGAAGAAGGAAAAAGAGATAAGTCTCTCTTGTGTTCTCATTTTCTGCAATCTCAATAATGTAGTTAAATTTTTGTTCTGTGGTAGTCATTTTTAAAAGAAATTATTTTAACTCTTTTTTCTTTCTTCTCTGACAGTTGCTTCTGCAGTTCTTGTCATTATCCTTTCCATCTCCTTAGTTTCTTTCATTCAAGTGAGAAAATCCATCAAGGTGATCAAAGAAAATGTCAAACATGGTAAAAATGTTGAATTAGATCATCAGCACACTTCAAAGGCTTCTGACTATGGCATTATCACAAGAAAGTAAGTGCCTAGCAAACTGTTATCAAAATCACTGATCAGGTCTTAGAAATTAATTGTGCTACACATTAAAATTTGTGATAAAGAATCCCAGCTTTATAACTCCTGAAGAGCAGCATTGCGTGTAATGTAGCATTGTGTGAAATGCAGCATGTATTAGTAAATTTGGAAAGCAGGGCCTCCAATTTTATGAGCGGCCAATCGCCATAGGGATTACTCAGTTTAACTTGGAATTAGCACCTAGAAAGGCATTTACGACTATTGTCCCTAAGGAAGAAACCAGTAAATACTTTTCTTTCTAAAATATCGTATTTCTTAATCATGTGGAAGAAAATATAATTCTAGAGGGCAGGTAATGAACCTATTTGCTTTTTGTTTGTCTGTTTTACGTATCCCCAGGATCCCCAGCATTTAGTGCAAAGCTCTGCACTTGGTGAGAATCCAGGGAGTTCTGTGACATAGAAGTTGAGAAGCACAAGCTTTGTCATTAGATGATGGGGGTTTTGAAGTCTGACTTATGGCAAGCTACTCATATTCTTTGAGCCTCGGGTTTATCAAATATAAAAGATAGGAAGTAATATTACATACCTTGTTGATTATTGTGAGGATTAAATAAAATAATGCCCGTAATGTGTTGGCCCTGTACATGGTAGATAGCAAACAGTAAATACATTTTACAACTATAATCTTGGTTAACAAGAGAACAAAAAAAGTATGTGGTTAGATATTTCAATTTAGGTAATCCTTATATTGGTTAGAGTTAGAATTGGTTCAGGGTTTTTTTTTAATGTTTATTTATTTTTGAGAGAGAGACAGAGCATGCGTGGAATAGGGGCAGAGAGAGAGGGAGACACAGAATCCGAAGCAGGCTCCAGGCTCTGAGCTGTAAGCACAGAGCCCGACGCGGGGCTCAAACTCATGAGCCTTGAGATCATGACCTGAATTGAAGTCAGATGCCCAATGGACTGGGGGGCCACCCAGGCACCCCAGGATTTGTTTTTAACAGTGGTTGAAAGAAGAGAGCATTTGGGGAGATGGTGGTTTCATCGTGCGCTTGTTTGTTTTCTTTGACTTACTATCTAGAGGCAGGCAGTCTAGAACTGTCTGTCTGCTGCTCCGTGGAGTCTCAACTCAGAATCCTGTTTTCATTCCCCAAGTCAAGTCACCCCCTTCAAGTGGATTTCCCAGCTACCAGCTTTGATGATCACACCCAAAACATTAAGAAGAGTAAAATGGAATCAGAAAGACCAGCCTTTCCCTAAAGGAACATTCCTTAGAATTGGCACGTACCAACCACTTCCTTGCATTATCTTATTCTAGTCCTTAGCAATCTGGCCACTGCAAATCATATTCAAGGGGCCTGGAAATTGTCATCATTTTCAGAGTATACACATGTACAGCTAAAATCTCAGTTTCTGTCACTTTGGAAGAAGGGGAGCATGGGTCTTAATGGAAGATAAACATTAAGGGAAGGAATATCAGTTGTATTTTCTGTACAACTCAATGCCTTCAATTGTTGCATACATCTAGTAAAAATTTAACTTGATGTAGTCTTTCTGCTGAGCCATTTTAAATATATTTCAAAAGGTTAAAAAAGGAAGACTCTCTTTTAAGAAATTTTCCTTCTAGAGATTTATAGTTAAAAAAATTAAAGGTCCACATACATATTTCAATAATATTTCAATAATATTTGCTGTTTTGTTTCTGTAAGAAGAAGTATACCAAAATGTTTTTGCTCCTTTTGTCCCAATGATCAGATATTTCTCATAGATATTTAATATAAAGTAATGTTTTCTCTTGTAAAAAATTTATCAGAATAGAAAGACGTACAAAGAAAACCAAAATCTTTTCTCCCATTCCCAGTTCTTCTTCACAAACATGACTAGCCTTAACCTAGTTTGTGTTTCAGGTGATGCCCCTAGCAGGGAAGGACACTTACACTGAGACCAGAAACAAAGGTTAGGATGTAGCCATTGCATAACATGAAATAATACTACTATTAGAATGTAAAGGGCCCTAGAGGATGTATAAATGGTGTTGAGGAAAAGTAAAGAACTTTAGATTTCTGGAAGATATATGTTAAAGAGGAAAGTTGTAAGAAAAGAATCTATGAAATTAGAAAGGGTTATGGAATCTCATGAACCATGTTGAGGAGGGCAGACTAACCTAATGGGAAAAAGGTAGTCAGGTAACCTTAAGGTAACTTAAGGATGACCGGGGGACAGACCTGTGTTGTCCGCTAAAACAAAAGAAGACTTCAGCATTTTGCTTTTGACAATTTGGCTGCTTAGATATTCCAAGAAACAATCAGCTGGAACCATTGTTTTAAAGGTAAAGATGAGATCACAAAGACAAAGGGAAGCCTACAGGGGAAAAAGTAAAGAAAGCTTAAACCAGAAAGTTATCACAAAAACCACAGGAGACCTTGGGAGCCCACATCCTTATAACACACTGAATTTTAATTGTCTGGGTGGTGAGAGAGAAGTTTAGTAACGTTGGAGAATCACAGACATATCCTCCATGTACAACTAGGACCACTGAAAGGCTAGAACCTTAGTGTCGTGTAGGTCAGAAAACCACCCATTCTCTGGTAAAGAAAGTTGCCAAGAAATATTTTGTATCTCAGACTTTGAGTCCATTGAAAAATGCAACGTCTCTACCAAGAATCTTAGTTATGATTGGGTATAATTTAGCAAAACTGAAACAGCTAAAAACTCCTAAGAGACAAATTAAACTTAAAATTGTCTATGGTGAGTAGTGCCATTGTCTTTCTCACATGAATAAATGCTGTCCTTCTGGAGGAATATATCTTTAGCACAGGACCTATATCATTTCCACAGCAGACTTCTCAGAAATTTTGGAGGCCAGAAAGCTATAGGCTCATGTATTCACAGTGTTTAAAGCAAAAACAAAACAAAACAATGAAAAACCTGTCAAACAAGAATCCTATAACTGACAATGGTCCTTCAAAAAATGAGGGAGAAGTTAAGGCATTCTCAGGTAAACAAAAACTGAGGGGGTTCATAACCACTAGACCTATCCTGCAAGAAATCCATGTTAAAGGATTGGTAGACTTAATATTGATAAGATGTCAGGAGTACCCACAGACACCCACAGATTCAGTGGAATCCCTACAAAAATCCTAGCAATGTTTTTTGCAGAAATAAAAATCCATCCCAAAAGTCATATGGAATCTTAAGTGACCCTGAATAGCCAAAGTAATCTTGAAAAAGAAGAACAAAGTTGGAAGACTCGCATTTCCTAATTTCAAAACTTATTACAGTTATTACATGGTCATCAAAATGGTGTGGTACTAATACAAAGACAGACATATGGATCAATGGAAAAGAACAGAAAGCCAAGAAGGAACCCCTTGAGTATATGTTCAAAGTGTTTTTGACAAGAGACCCAAAACCATGCAGTGGGGAAAAGGACAGTCTTTGCAACAGATGGTGTTGGGAAAACTGGCTATCCACTGGCAAAACAATGAAGTTGGACCTTTACCTAACAACACATACAAAAATTAAAAATTCATCTGAGACCTAAAAATAAGAGCTAAACTGCACAAATCTTAGAAGAAAACATAAGGGAAAAGCTACATGAAAAGAGATATAGCAATGATTTCTTGGATATGACATCAAAGTCACAAGCAACAAAAGAAAATTATAAACAAACTGGATTTTGTGAATATTAAAAAGTTTTGTGTATCAAAGGACACTGTCAATAGAGTGAAAAGACAGCCTACAAAATGAGTGAAAATATTTGTAAATCATACCTCTGATAGAGATTATTATTCAGAATACATAGAGAACTTCCAAATTCAATAACAATGACAAAAAAAAAAAAAAAAACAAACCAAAAAGGTTAATTCAAAGATGTGAGCAGAGGATTCGAATGGATGTTTTTCCAAAGAAGGTATACAAATGGTCAACAGCATATGAAAAGATGCTCCACATCAGTGATCATTAGGGATGTGCAAATAAAAATCATAATTAGATAACATTTCACACCCATTAAGATGGCTACTATCAAAAAATAAATAAACAAAACAGAAAATACAAGTATTTGTCACAGTGTGGAGAAATTCGACCATCTGGGCATTGTTGGGAGAAATATAAAATGGTGCAGCCACTGTGGGAAACAATATGGAAGTCCATAAAAATGTGTATACACACACACACACACACACACACACACACACACATAGATAGATAGATAGATAGATAGATAGATAGATAGATAGATAGATAGATAGATATAAAATTACTACATGATAATTTCCACTTCTGGATGTACACCCAAAATAATTGAAATCAGGATCTTGAAGAGATATTAGTATCCTTATGTTTATAATGGCATTAGGCACAATAGCTGAAATATGGAAATGACCCAAGGATCCATCAAAAGAGCCAAAAGCATCCTGATTTTAGATTGTAAGTGCTTTTCCTTAAAGTCTTTCTCAATGATTCAAGGGGAAAAATAGTCCCTTAAGCTACATTCACTTTGTTAAAAGCTGGGAATCCAAAGATTAATCAGATATTCTTTCTTACCTCAAATGGATAAAAAGCATGCAAGATGTTTTTCGCAAATCTGCGTAACACTATAACAATGTTAATTTAAAAGAAAAGTTAAATCAAGGAGTGGGGACCTAGTGCATCTAAATTTCATTCTTCTCATATCTAACATAGTCAATTATCTTACTCCATTGGGGTTACTGTACAGAATACTACAGACTAGATGGCTTAAACAAGAAGTACATATTTTTCATGGTTCTGGAGATTGAAAGTCCAGGTCAGGATGCCAGCATGGTTATGGTGGCAGGTGAAGGCAGTCTTCCTGGTATATAGAGAGCAGTCTTCTTGTTATATCCTTAAGTGGCTAGGAAGGAGGGATAACTCTCTGTTAAGATACTAATCTTGTTAAGATACTAATCCCATTATGCGGTGGCATCCTCATTGTCTAATTACTTCCCAAATTTTCCACCTCCAAATACCATCACATTAAAGCTCCAACATATGAATTTTGAGGTGGGGGGGGGGGGGCACAAACATTCACTCCACAGCACCCAGCAAGTCCTGTGTCCTTCATATTTTTTTGTAAATTGTGCACAAAAACTGAACAATTCCTTCATTATTTCATCACTGTCTCTTAATTTGTCATAGGTAGCAAGAAGAAAATATTTGGAATTTGCATCATTCTGTCTGTAAATATCATTGGCCAGTTCTCAGAGATCGTTAGTTCCTATTTCCATCGTTCTCATTACATGTTGATGTTCTTTCCAGCCTCAAATAACGTTTTGCTCACCATTCTAATATTTCTTATCATAATGTCCTTGAGGCTCTTCCAGCTTCCCCTGAGTCTTTTCAAGGCATGCCCAGCTTTCAAAAACAGCCTCCCAGAGCCCTCTCAGCTTCTATCTACCCGTCAAGACTCGGGAGACAGAAGATAAGCCTTCCCCTTGATGGGAGGAGTATTCAAGAATGTGTGGCCATTTTTATTTTGTAATGTATGTTTGTTAATACAAACACAAGGACAGCCCCAACCGTTGAGCACATTTTGTCCTGGTCACTTTATATCACTTCTGCTAACATCCCCTTTGCCAACTCCAAAGTCAAAGGACGGGAAAATCCATTCCTCTGTCAGTGGGAAGAACTGCAAAGTTATGTCAAGGGCAGGGAGGATGCATTTTTGCGGTCAGTAACTCAACCTCCCATAAGAGCTCTTAGTGTGAAAACATAGTCTAACTTTTCTTTTAAGTTCATATTAAACCCTAGTTCAGTGTCCTTTTATAGTACGAAGGCAGCACATTTAACAGGCATTTCAATAGATATGTGTATGGAATGGGGAAGTGTTTGGACCAGGTTCCACAGAGGGGAAAGAGTCTTACTTTTCACCAAATCTGTGTTCTGTCCTTGTATATCTACCACATATTTCAGTTCTGTCAGAAGAGAACACTGAAGAGAACACGTGGAAGCAGAGAGCTTTTTTCAAAATAGGTGTCCTGTCTGTTCTACTTCTCTAAGGCTTCATGTGAGCTAAATAATCATACCATTTTAAGTAGAAAGTAATTTTAGTCATGAAATGAGGTTTCCTTTTGCCAGAGGGAGGCAAGAATGGAAAGAGCACAATTTGTAACAATCGCTTTTTAATGGTAATAGAGGCATATGTGGGTATATCAGTCGTACCCGAATATAAACCGTGATGTTCAGGAAAGAAAAACTCATGATTATGTGCATACTGTGCTACTGTCCCATTAGGAAATAGAAAATCACACTTCTAGAAGAGCTTTCAATTAATGCCAGTTATGTATTATAGTATATCTAGTTTTTTATTGTGTCATCAATGTTAATATGGTACAATTAGTTCTTAAGCATGTGATTAATATTCTACTAACTGCTTAATGCTATTTGGCATTCATTACCAATGAATAGATATTTAATTAATGCCAACTTATTCCTTAGCAACGACACAGCAGAAGTTCTCTCATTTCTTGTGAATATACCCCACTTTTCCTATCTTCTCCTCCCAAGAAGACTTAACTTTTATAGTGGCACCCATTTAAAGAAATATCAGTATGTGTTAAGCGTATGTTAACTTATAGCTTATTTTATTAACGGCATTTTATAAATAAAATTGGACTATAAAATATTTTAGGACGTACATAATTTTTTTAACCCTGAGAAATCATGAACAATGTCTGTGCTTCCTTTTCTTCCGTAATTCATAAACTACAGCTGCTCTAGAGACAGCAAACTAAATTCCCTAATTAAAGATCAATATACGTGTGTCAAGCTGATGTCACCACTTCAAAGGACAATAGAAAGTTCAACAGTTAAACGAATATATCAGAGAAAAGTATTCGCTTGAGTCTAAAATACTGTGAATAAACAATTTCTGAAGCTTATTTTCTCTGAGGAAGGATACAAGTTGCTCAGCAAAAGGCAGAGAGGAGCATGTATGTATGGTCATAGAATTTTCATGTTCTGTGAATATAGCCAACATGAGCAAGGTGTTGAAAATCTGGGGGATAACACAATCAGTCCAAGCCTTTATTATTATCCTTCCTTATTTTTAATTTATAATTCATTTCATGGAAAATATTATCATTTATAAATATCTAGCATTAGGACTGACATGGAGTATGAAAACCTCCAGGTAGGGGTTAGAGGATATTTATTTATTTTGAAAGAGGCAGAGACCGTAAGGGTCGGGGAGGAGCAGAGATAGAGAATCTCAAGCAGGCTCCACACTGTCAGCACAGAGACCGATGCGGGGGCTCAAATTCAGGAACTATGAGATCATGACCCGAACTGAAATCAAGAGTCATATGCTTAAATGACTGAGCCACCCAGGCGCCCCAGGGGTTAGAGATTTTTAAATGATAGTCACTGAGCCACCAGGGCACCCCAGCATTTAGAGATTTTTAAATAATAATCACTATCATTAGGTTTTTCAATCTTTACAGGCACTTTGCATCAAATCAGGCATGCTGATTTCTTGACACATTTTACTTATTTTACTTTCAAGCATTTGTAACTTTGCGTACATATGTATGCAACTATTATTCTGAGTAATTAGATTGTAAACAGTCTTTTTTATTTCCTGGCTGGAAGCTAAAATCCAATGCAATTTGACCCCTCCCCCCCCCCCCCCCCAGAAATCCACACAATTCTTTTAAGTCTATAATTTAAATAAATGGGCAGAAGGGAGCATTTGTAACTCACAACACTAGCAGTAGTGAAACTCAAAAAAATAAAATAAAAAAAAAGAATCCTCCTCAAAAATACTTTCTCCTTATTTTTCTACAGCCTTGATTTCAGATGTAGTCTTGAAAAACCTACTTGTAAGCACAGTATGGTAATGTGCAAGTTCTAGGTTGTCCATCTCAAAATTTTCTTTAGTATCTATCGTTTTTCACATTTTGATGCATCACTTAAATTTTCTATTTTATCATCCTTTTGCATACTATAAAGTTGACATCATTGAGGACATCTGAGAAAGTGTAATATAAAAGATTAAAATCCATAAAGCATCAATATATACTTGTGTATAAATAGGGGAAGAAAAATGTTCCTCAACTGTCTTTGGGTTTATGGATAGATCTGCAAATTAAACTGACAAGGAGAGAGGAATAGGAGGAAAGCATATGTATTTACTTTATACAAGTTATATATGCCAAAGGAGCCATTATAAGGAAATGAAGACTTGAAGAAGTGGTTGAACGTTAGTATTTTTATGCTAGGTGTAATGAAGTTTGGGCATCTGGGGAGAAATATGGTAGGTCAAATGGTATGAGGTGAGTGTAGCCAACTTGGGAAAATAGCAGGGTCTGTTTGTTCAGATTCATCTCAGTGTTCCTTTGTCTTAGGGAAAAGGATGCTCCTTTCCTCAGCGTATAGAGAGGCACCCTCCAGGTAAAGCCTTTCTGACCTCATTTAGGAGAGAAGGGTGAGGGGGTGACCTTCTTGCTTCTGCCATTTTATCAAACTTTTTCAGCTTAAATTATTGAATATGCTAAGGTGCTATGTTTTAGGGTAGTGCGTTCTAAATTCCATTGATTATGTATTAAGTAAGCTAATTATTAGCGTACACAGAAAAATAGTAAGTGATTAGAATTACCTGTATTTACTTCCAGTTGAGGATGCTTTTTTCTTCCCTCCCCCCTCTCTTCTCAACACACACACTCACTCACAAATAATCTTTTCTTTTTTTCTGCTTTATGATGACCTCAGAACAAAGAGTAAATACTTTATCTTTCACACCTTCTTTATGGTACAATAACTCAAATCATTTTATATTTTGAAATTAACTCAACAATAGCCAAATATATGAAGAAAAATATACTTTTAACTTTGTATAAATAATTATGGCATTTTAAAAAATATAAAAATCTCTGTTGTACCATATAACACCATCCAGGACAACGTGTGTGTGTGTGTGTGTGTGTGTGTGTGTGTGTGTGTATACTTGTGAATGCATATATGGTATGTTTATATATGCTTGTTTGGATATGTATATGGGTATGTGTATGCACGTGTTTAAGGATATATAGAGATATAGAGATAGAGATATTAGGATACATAGATATAGGTAGATATTAGGATAGATCCTATAAGGGCATGAGGCAGTAAGTAACTCAACTAGCAAACTCGGGCAGCCCTGTCAAAGATAAGTGCATTAAAAAATAGGCTATGGGGGGCTCATTCTTTAAATGTGTGTTTTGGCATACCATAAAAGACAAAAAAAATCATACTGAGTTTTACTGATTTTCAGAAAAGTGGTAGCCCCAGTAGTCCTCTTGAAGATCAAAATAGATTTGTGTTTTCAGTGGGGGAGTGATGTTTGTTTTCATATTAATAGAATTTATTAGATGATCTCAGCAGAATGTTTTTTAGTTTGTCATTTAAATGCATGAAAAACAAATTCATAGTTTCATACCTCTGGGTAGATGTTACGAATCTTGAGTCATGAAAAAAAGACAATTTTCTTTCCCACGATGGTAATAAGACAATACAGGGGATCCTTTGACGAAAAATGCCACTTTTTAAACCTGGGTTTCTGTTCAGTGTCAAAAAACTGAGGAAAATAGGTAGAATATGTTATTAACGTATCTATTCTTTCCATCAGTCTTCGTGAAAGCATATTTTTTACCTTATGTTATCTGGACTCTTCTGCTCCCTTTAATCTACTAGTTTAATATGATGGAGGTTAATTGTCCCCTGCAGGGCACGAAATAGTTAAGAAGTTACTGGAGCTCAGTGCACTTACACTAAGTGAAAAGAACAGCTAAGATACTTGCAGAGTTTGGGAAGTATTGTTCCCATGAAGTACTCCACACTTCCAAATGGCTAAAAGCATTGAAACATGTGCCCATACGCAGCAGATCGCCAGAGCTATTGATGTTTCTAGGTGACTGTTGTCAAAATAACAACTTCAAGTCATGGAGAAATGATGTACACCTATGCAAATCATCTATCTATGAAAGGGACACATTTGTAGTGATCGTGGAAATAAAATGGATTGTTTTTTAATGAAAACATGGATTTTGTTCATTTTTTCCACATTTAGTGTTATAGTTTGTGTCAGTTTAGATATTGTTTAACTCTCCTCCAAAGAGCTAAATACGTGTTCTCCTCTTGAATTGCTGTGGGTACAGACAAGGCAGATAGATAGTCCTCCCTCTCCACGTGGGTACGATGGATGGTTCAACTCTGACTCAGAAGGAATTTCAGTGCCTGAGATTTATCTCGAGTCCTCTCCATGGAGAATGGCACCCGTTCCTTAGCAAAGATTGCATTAAATGACACGTCCTCCCTTCTTCCCCCTTCTCTCCCGCAGCCTCCACCTTCTCTCTCTAATTTAAAACCTGCTTCCTTCCTCTAGTTGATCCCAAAGTATAGTTTTCTGAATGTTTGAGTTGAGAAGGTGTATAAGATTGGCTAAATTAAATTTACTGAAGGGAAAGATGTGACTTTCTCTAAGAGTAGGTTCCCTAAATTTAATTTTCCACCGTTATTTTTAATCATATTCTTAATTATGCCTTATGAAAAATATAATATTCTTACAGGAAAAAATCCAGGATATTCTGGGAAACTATTGCTCACGCTATTATGTAATTTTAATGCTAGTTTTTAAAATTTCTAAAACAAAAGTATCTTATTCGCTTCAAAATAGGGGCCTGGGGCATTTACAAAAGAAACGGGAGTTCTTTACATAGACTTGTCTTCAAACAAAGAGACTGTGAATAGCTTCTGATTCCATGAAAATGTGGGAGAAAGGAAATGAAAGATGCTGATGAACTGTGTGCTGCTGTAACGTCTTTGACGAACATGCTCGGGTCACCTTGGACATTCAGCTGCCTTTGATTTTGTGCTGCCATTTTGTAACAGACATTCTGTGATGTACTTCTCCACATAATGAAATAAAAGCATATATGTCTCCATTTTCATGTAATGATGAAAAACATATGTAATATCTACTAAAATAATATGCATTAATATGTAAATAATTGTGATCAGCAAAAGTGGATGAAAATGGTACTTGACGTTATTCCTCACGTCCAGAGAATCTGCTTTAAATAATCTGTGAAGCAAGGGAGCTAGGATTTGTTAAGAACTTTCCAGAAGATTCTGATGTACAGATAATGTTCAGCTCGCTGGTTTAAAATATATGTAGAATTCCTTTAAAGGTGACAGCCACAAGTATGTGTGTGTATGTGTATGTGTGTGTATGTGTGTATGTGTATAATCTCACATTACACGCAATTTCAAAATTCTATATACGTATGTATGATAACTCTCATTTTAGTAATGATAATTTCTTCAGTAATTAACATCATGTGGTTAATTGTCTCTTCAATATGGCAGTTCCTAAGAAAATGTAAGAAACAATCTGGCAAATTATGATGCACATGTGTATCCTTCCTCCACTGATGAAGGACCAGGACTGAAATAGATTTCATACTGAGATGCTAGCATAAAATGAACTGCAGTGTTCAGTGACTGATTTTTGTCTTAGACTTGATCCTCAGTGGTTTCTACTGTACTTACCATGGAAAGAAAATGTGCATGTGCAGATTAACATAATGCACTCTAATACTTAGCAGATTGCAGTCACTTCATAGTGTTATTGGTTATTTTCTTGTACATTAGCATTGCATTGTTAACATCTTACTGGTTTATAACTTTGATTTTGTATCTATTCTCCTATAACCAGTGCAGAATGATCTATTAGAGGTTCCTATTTTAGAAAGAAAGGATTGATTTGAATTACCTCTCAAATGGTTATTTAACAAGTTAGTTTGTTTGTTAGCTGCTTGGTTTACTGTTGCCCTTTTTTTCCTTCTGTTTTGTGCCACATTCCAATATCAGTTAGATGATAACCTATTTAATAGATTTGGTAAAGCGTGTTTTCCTTGGAAACATTAAGCTCTGATCAAAATACACAATCTAGAGATTGAAAAATATAATTCTGGCAAAAACAAAGTGATCTTTTTTTAAATGGAAAGCATGTAGGCTTTTAAGTCAGTCAGACAAAATTTCATACTCCAGCTCTCTGGAGGCTAAGAACATACACAGCCTTGACAAGTTTTGTAATGACTCTATTTTTAATCATTTTTTATTCTTTTAAAGTAATCTCTATGCCCCGTATGTGGGGCTCAAACTCACGACCCTGAGATCAAGAGTCACATGGTCTGTTGACTGAGCCAGCCAGGTGCCCTTGTAATGACTCTAATCTTCATTACCTCGAAAGTGAAGTAGGGATAAAAGTAGGCTCTGTGCTGACAGTAGCGAGCCAGATGGAGGGCTCTAACTCACGAACCCTGAGATTGTGACCTGAGCCAAAGTCGGACACTCAACCTACTGAACCACCCAGGTGCCCCAGTAAATTTTCAATAAACTAATCGCTATTAATTGATATGTATCATAAATAACGCCTGTTGTGCAGCAATGTGTATTTAAACATTATAATTGCTATTTGAATGTAAAAACTTATGATTTGTAAACTTATGTCTATTTTGTTTAAATGATAATCCTTACTTAACGTTTATTAATTTATATTTTCATTTATTTTGCTTATGCTCTAATCCTTCCTAGAATTAGAATCTCAGGCTTTTTAAAGTTATTATGTTATATAGAACAGTGCTATTTTTAAATAGCTCATAATCAGTTGATTGAAGATTTTAAAGTACTATTTAAAACATTCATTATTTAACCCTCCTTCAAAAAGTCCAAATATGGCAGGTTTTACCAAACTACTTAGGTCATTGTTTATATTTATTTTCATTGAGTAACTATTTATTGAGTACTTATATATGAAAACCTCTGTGCTTGAAATTCCTATATACCTTCCATTTCTGCTTGGGAGACAGATATTGAACAACAAAGAATGAAATTATTTTATTAAAACTGTAGTAAATGCTTTTCAAGAAAGCAATGCAGGATGGCATGAGAGGTTTACAATGGAGGGCATGACATAATTTGGGGAGAATAGATAAGGCTTCTCTGAGGAAAATATATATGAATTGAGCTACCAATAATTTGTAGATATTAACCAAGTGAAACGTAAGCGTGTTGAGAGGGGGCAGTTCTAGGCAGAGGTACAACATGGACCAGTGTCTTGTGGCAAAAAGGACGATAGAAAGATTGAATAATTTCAAGAAGGCTAAGGTGACTGTGAAGCAGAGAGTGAAGTTTATAGTTGTTTCAGAAGAGGCTGGTGATTTTTCAGGCAAAGGATAAGTAGGCTCACATAATATTTAGGATTTCTTTTTTCTTTATCTCATGAACAATACTGAGCCATTGGAATGTTTTAGGCAGGGGGAACAAGAAATCTTAAGAATGAAAACAGAAAGGATATTTTAGGTGTAGCTAAAGAAGAGTAAAAACATACAAGAACTATTCAAATAGAAAATTGATAGAACTCAATTCATGAGAAAAAATGGTGTACATACAATTAAATAACAAAAATTCAACCAGGTAAAATTTGAAGGTCTAATTGGCTTTCTTAAACAATTCCTGCATCTGGCAGCATCCCATCTAACCAATAGAGGGGCGCTCCAATGACTTGTACAAAATGGAGGACATTTAGAGAAAGAAGGTAGGGCAAGAAGGTTATTAGCAAAAGGATTTTTTCAGGCGAGGTAGCTTTCCTACATGGGGGGGGGGGGCGAAGCAAGCTATTTTCATGCAGATTGTCTCATCTTTGGGGGCTGGCAGATTCATTGGCATGGCGATTGAAAACTTCCTGACTGACCAGTTAAGACTACGTTTCTGGGAGAGGTTGAAACTGAAATTAGATTAGGTGTTAAGCCCCAGTTTGGGAGCTCCATCTAAGTGCTACCATTTGGGGCCTGTGGTTTTAATTTTAACGCTACTGAGGGGGAATCAAGCTTGAAGAAATCCAGTCCACACATTGAAGTTCTGTCCATGACTTTTGGACCATTGACCATCCCTTGGATTTAGTTAGCACTGCCCCCCTAGGTAATATCATCTCTACTCTGGATGAAAATCCTATTGAAAAGCTCCATGTTTATTCTGAAAGCAGGCTCCAGGAATTTTGAACAGAGAATTTGGGGCTCAGGTAGATAATGCATAGACTGGAAGCAGGTGGCTGGCAGACTCTGGGTGGATACATACCTTTGGCCCACAGACTTCTTGCCCTACAAAAGATACAGGACCAGACAAGGACCAGAGTGGAGTCTTGTGAAGCATGGTTCCCAGGGAAAGTGCTACTTTTGTCACGGTTATTTCAGCCATTTTGACAGTGTGGAGCGATATTAGTCTAGGGTTGTTGTATAGCATTCTGCTGATGAAGTTGAAAAAATTTTCATGTTTATTGGTCTTTTGGATAGTCTCTTTTGAGAAGTGGCTATTCAAGTTTTGCCCTTTTTCCCTGAAGGAATGCCTGCTTTTTTTTTTCTTCCTAATTTAATTATGCGATTTCATTCTGGAAATAATCCCTTTGTTGGTTATTACAAATACCTTCTCCCAGTCTGTGACTTTCCTTTTTTGTCTCCTAATGGTGCCATTTTGATGCAAACCCCTTCATCACTTTCTTTCCATCTGACCATTGAGAAACTTTTGATTTACCTTTAATGCAAAGGTATCCTATGGAAATCATATGCCTTGAATGAATATTATCTGAACGATCAAGTTCAACATATTCCTTCACCAGCTTTTCCAGCAGTTCTCCTATATGTGTTTGAATTGCTGTCCATTGCACTTAGGTTACAATTATTCTGTACTCACGTGATTCTCTTGTCCAACTCGGCCTATAAGTATCATATTCCTCTTCCACACATTACACACACACATTCATGCACACACGCTCAGAAACTCACATACACCTGTTCTCACACAGGCACAAGCTCATATGTTCACTCACATATTCCAACCTTCACGCGCATACACACACTTCCATACACACACACACACACACACACACACACACACACACACTGTGTTTCCCTAGTTTATTTTATTTTTTCATGTTTCCCTAGTCTAGAGCAACAGAAGGATTATTGACTCTCAGTAATTTTTCTCTTAACACAATTTTTAAAGATCCCTTTACTTATGAAATCATATTGCTTTTGAAAGTTGCTTCCATGTAGGAAATCCCTCCCATCACTCACTCTAGTGAATCTGCTGACGTTGTCAGACGTACTGATATGGCCAAAGCATCAGCTCTTTTCTAAAACAGCCTCTGTCTGAGACAGAGAGTATTGTTTGGACATGAGGTAGGAAGGACTCAAGAGAAAATGTCTATATATTACATTTGTTACAAATGAGTAAAATTGAATTACAAAGGTAGTTCAAGTTATACCGTGGGTTAAGTAGACTACTTCTGACCTGTTCTGAGAATCAAACATTTTAAAACGTCTTCTATAAGGGAAGATGTCCTGATTTCCAAAAAACAGACTTACAAGTAGACATTTTTTATATACAAATAAATATGTCCAAAGAATAAACTAGTTGCGATCTCAAAAGCATTCAAGACTTAGCGACTCTACATTTTGTCATCCTGGAGTATTAATTATCAAGGTGTTATTTAAAGTGCAAACGGACATTTCTCATAAATCCAAATGCTTCTGAAAGGAGGCAGCAGCGTTATAGAAGATAAAAAGAGATGTAAGAACATGGCAAGGGCATTCCGAACCCGAGAAAAGACAGGTTCCAAATTTCCATTCTGAAAACATCCCCTCTGTTCATATCTCTGCCTGGACTCTTGAATTTACTGCATGGGTTTCAAGACAGATGTAAACAGCAAGGTTAAACAGGGGTGGCAATTCGGCCTGCATTTCATGATAGATTGGTCCTAGGATGTTTGCCTTTGTTCGGTTGTTTGCTTTTGGTTAAGAGCTGGACCCTTGAGGTTCACCAAGATATGCCCTAGAGTCTCTTGTCCTTCCGACTTATCACCTGACAGCACTGATTGTACAGTGTAATTAAAAGTCAAAGCTAGCTTTTGGGATAGAGACTCTAATGAAGGAGCCATCTGAAATTAGGACTTAAATAATGAAGGGTTCAGGGACATGGAAACTGGTATTTGTTATGCATTTTAATAGCAGAAGTTTGCAACTAATTGGAAGCTAACTAAACCCCTTGGACACATTTCAAGTCACGTCAGTTAATTTTGGTCCCCAAGGAACCTGATAGGACATGCAGCTTAGTCCTGCTTTTTTCTATCTTAATTACCACATTGAGTTGTGCTAATATAGATTTACTTTGGAGACATGTTCTATGATTATAGCCAGACAAACATTGTTGGCATTTGTTTTTAATTCTAAGAGCATCAGATTCTAACTCAACATTAAAAGTAATTGTCAACTTAAAGATAAATCCCAAATATTTTGAAATCATTGAAATATCTTTTAAATATGGAATTGGTAGAAATTTGTATTTATTGAATGTTGAAATAAATTCAAAATATATAAATGGAACTCAAATGTTACTTCAAAGATTAGGTTTGCATGTTTTCATGGTTTTGATGTTCAGTTGATTCTAAGCCATGATATAACAGATTCGGTTTATAAGCACATGCTTAGATAGAGCATATGAAATTTTTAAAAGGGAAAACTAAAATTGAGTTAGTTTAACTCCGATAAACATTCTATATTCTCCTTTAAAGCAGAATTTTATTCAGGAAATTGTGTTAATTTAATATGCTAGTTGAAATTTCTTACATTTTTTGTACAATATTTTGCAAAGCAGGTTTAAAGCTACATGAACTAATGCATTTGAAACAAAAACAGATTTTCTGGAGTGAAAATTCTGACTATAAGAATAATTTATATTTTAACATTGAAGAACATTTTTACTTGTATGTATGTATGTATTTTTCTTTTTTCTTTTAATTCTTGTATAGTTAATATACGGTGTTAACACTAGTTTCAAGTGTACAATATAATGATTCAACAATTATATATATTACTAAGCGCTCATCAAGATAAGTGTACTTTTAATTCCCACCACATATTTCACCCATTCCCCCAGGTAACCAACCCTCTGTTCTCTATAGTTAAAAGTCTGTTTTTTTGGTTTGTCTCTTTTTTTCCCTTTGCTCATTTTTTTCTTAAATTTCACATATGAATGAAATAATATGGTATCTCGCTTTCTCTGACTTATTTCATTTAGCATAATACTCTCTAGAGCCATCCATGTTTTTGCAAATGAGAAGATTGCACTCTTTTTTATGGCTGAGTAATATTCCTGTGTGTGTGTGTGTGTGTGTGTGTGTGTGTGTGTGTGTGTGTGTGTTCTTTATCCATCCATTAATGGATACTTGGGTTGCTTCCATAATTTGGGTATTGTGAATAATGTTGCAGCAAACACAGGGTTGCATATATCCTTTCAAATTAGTGTTTTTGTATTCTTTGCATAAATATCCACCAGTGCAATTACTAGATCATATGGTAGTTCTATTTTTTTTTAATTTTTTGAAAAATTTCCATACTGTTTTCCACAGTCACTGCACCAGTTTGCATTCCCACCAACAGTGCACAAGTATTCCTTTTTCTCCACATCCTCATCAATACTGTGTTTCTTATGTTTTGTTTTGTTTTGTTTTATTTCTGATAGCCAGGTGTGATGTTGAAGAATATTTTTAAGACTGATATCTCTGCTAAACTTTAATAATTTTTAATATTTGGTTTTACTTAAAATACTTGCCTCCATTGCAAAAGTAAGAAGTTTTGGCTTAAAAGTAGATTAAGATAGTTGAACTAAACACTCTCATTTTTGGTGTGGTTTATAGATATCTGACGAAATATCACAAAACTGAGCACTTAAGAAAATTGTCCTTTTGCCTTATTTTTTCTTAGTTCTATGCCTGGGCTACATTTCTTGGACAGAGGCAAGTGATGATTTTGCTTCCAGAAGTCTTGTAAATCCAGAGGACCAGGAATCATAGCCATCACTTCCTCTGAGCCTCTTGATCCCTTCCTTCACTTTCAAAAGTTATGAGAAATATTAAGGCCTATAAATGTCATCAGTTTTCTGATGCCATTTTGTTTTCTTCTTAAAATGCTATTTTGTTTTCTTCTATTATAAGCATGTAAAATGTCCTATTTTAGTATTGTTTTTATAGAGCAGAATGAACTCTTGATCTTAAGACAGATATAAGCAGAATAGGTTATTAAAAGAGATTAAACTCTAAAGTAAGAAGAAAAACAACTAAAAGTTTCAATATGTGTTCAGTCTAAATTAATCCTGTCTAGTATATTCAACAGTGAACACAGATGAATAATCCCACTCACTATTTCTAATCAGCACACCCATTAAAATACTACCAGCAGAAGAGCCACAAAGAACATAGCAAAAGAGAGAAAATGGATTTCAGAAACAAGACATATCTTGGTTCAAATATCACCTCAGTATGAGTTTAGAAAATCACTTATTCCTTTATCTTTGATTTCTTCATTTGGAAAAAAAATGGGTAAAAATACTCAATGCATGGACTTACTGAAACTCTAATGAGATCATGCAAGACTTTTGGAAAATATGTCAATCCCTGTTTCTCTTCTAGATAACAAATACATATAGGGTCCAACATAACACTATATATATGTGTGTGTGTGTGTGTGTGTGTGTGTGTGTGTGTATATACATATATATATATATATATACATATATACATATATATACATATATATACACATATATACACACACACACATATATATAGTATATATGATATATATTCCATATATATATGTGTGTGTGTATATATATATATATATATATATATATATATGGTATAACATAACACAGAATCTATCATCTATCTCTCTCTCTCTCTATCTATCTATCATCTATCCATCCATCCATCTATCTATTATAAAGATATTTTGGACCATACCTTTATAATATAATTGCTTAGTCAACATGTATGTGTTCTAGAAGACAATACATTATACATTTCTCACTGGAATCTAGCTTCCATATTGCACCTCAGTATAATTCCCAATATTTCCTCTACTAACAACAGCAAAAGAGCATAACTCTGCCTTCAAAACTCTTTATTTTCTTTAGTAATATATTTAGGCTTGTCATATAATTTAAGTTATACATTTAATTTTTTTCATGGTTGTAAGTTCCAAAGAAACAGGAATGGCTTTCAATAAAAGGGATATTAAGAAATTGTTGCAAGATATCCTCATTTTTAGTGAAATAATATGAAGAATAATACACAAAATTTTCTAAAGCGATAGCAGACATTTTCTTGGTATGAAACTAAGGTCGTTTTTATAATTCAGGCTTTTCTGCATGTTTCTTGTCATTGATTTGAAACTATTATTTAAAATCCCTGATTGGGCATTGGTATCGTCAAACGACTTTTCAAGCAATGATTAAAAATTTATTTAATTTCATGTGGAATATTTTGATGATCCAAAGTAGTTCTGATCCTTTTCCAGATATTAATATTTCAGGATCAAATAAGGATCTATTCTTTATGACACATTCATAGAGCTACTTTAAATTTACCCTGCATAGTTTAAGTGCTTTTAAGGTCACGTACTCTTCTCAATGTTTCCAACTCATGCACTCCTCTGCTGTTCCCTCCAGGAGACTGTCCCCCTAACCCCCAATTTAACATCAAAAGCTCACCCATGTGTTAAGGAGAAGGTCAAAATTTACTTCCACTGGGCTTTCTTCCCTGACTCACTGAAGAGGCAGCCACATCCAGAAGTGATTTTTCCCTCTTGTGAACTCTTATAACATACAACATAGTATTTGGTGTTTCCCTTAAGGATGTTTATCATGTTTGTAAAATTTTCAAACTTTGTTTAGTGCATAGGCCCTTAGAGGGCCATTTCTGTCTTTCTTTTTATTGAAATGTAGGTGGCCTACATTATTATGTTAGTTTCATGTGTACAACACAGTGATTCAGCATTTATATACATTACAAGTGATTGCCATGATAAATCTAGCTACCACCCACCACCATATGAAGTTGTTACATATTATTAACTATATTCCTATGCTGTACATGGGATCCCCATATTCTATGGTTTCACTTGTATGTGGAATATATATTAAAAAAAAAACAAAACAAAATAGAAACAGACCCATAGATACAGAGAATAGTACCTTGGTTGCCAGAGGGGAAGAGAATGTGAGGATGGGTGAGTCAGGGGAGAGGCATTAAAAGGGGTCATTTCTTATTTAATGTGTATCTCCTAGATGGCCTCACCCAACACTTCATACAACATCATGGGTACTTAGGAAATTTTGGTTGAAATAAATCATTGCAAGTATAATACAATAACACTTTTTAAGACATCTTGAAAAGTTATTTGATATACATTTATCCAATCATTATCTACACATACAACTATAAATCAAGTATCACTACTTAATATGCAAAAACATTTAAAGAATAGAAAAACTCTTGGATGTATACGACTCTTTATTAAAATATGTCTACATTATCAGATTTTGACAATTCTAAAGAATATAAAACATATTTCATTTTTATGGTAGGATATCCCTAAATGCAATGAAATATTACTTTGAAATTTGAGGATGCATAAAATGATACTTACCATATCAACATTGTCGATCTGTAAGCAACAGATTGCGCTTTGTCAAGAGCATAAATCCAGCAAATATTCATGGGGAAAGTTATAGAGATGTAACATAATGAAAAAATTATTTGACCTTAAAATTTAATTGTATACTTGATCAGGATCCCATAAAAAAAAGATGGAGAAGAGCCAAGAAAGAAATAGAACCACTTTTTTTTCTTTTTTTTCTTTATGTTTGCATGTGAGATTCTGGACAGTGGAGCCTGAGACTAACACTAAATAGGGTAACTCATATGAGGCACCATAGTACTAAAATGATAAAGCATTTAAGAGAAAAAAAATCAAGGTTAATGTTGTTTCAGTTGGCAAATAGGGTAGTCATTTTATCTTGGCATGTACCATATACTAAATATTTAAAATACCAATAGTTCAGGGTATGGGACTAAATAACGGGCTGAAATTTAAAATCTTATTTAATTACATTTAAATGTAGCTTACATATTTTGATAGGGCAGACAGTGGTTAGTATTTTCAATCCCGTGATCAATGCAAACATTCTATGGATATGGTGAGGGGCCAACTTCATATTTCTATGTATTTATCTCAATGGATTATGTATATCATATATTTTAAAAAGCTACAGGGCTAGAATAGAAGGCTGTGGATTGAAGGGCCAATATATCAAAACACATAAGTTTGAATATTAACCCACTTTCATGAAAGTGACAGATGGTGTCTCGGCCAGTGCCTTTAGTTAGTGATATTACCAATCCAAACCCAGCAGTCTTGCTCTGCATGATGATAATTCTCACAACTGCTTTGTGTGTCTTTCTGAAAAAAAGCTACACAAATGTATAAAATATTTTTTCTATTTGCTGAAACTTTCAAAAAAACGTATTTTTTTTGGTTTAGTGCTGACATTTTTTACTGCATATTAACCAAGTTTAATAATATGTTAGGCTATTTATCAAGTAGAAAGGCAGGATCTAATCTGCTCACCAGGTTCTGCAGCTGAGGCATGAGAAAATGAATATTATTATTCTAACTCATTTATATAATCATGCTAGTTCAACTCTGGGAAGAAAATATGGAAAATCTATATCTTTTTTTCTGTACTCTCAAGATTAATTTTGGGTTTATTTTATTAAAAATTTAACAAGTGTTAAGGAAATACTTTACATGATAGAAATATTGAATTAATTAAAAAATGCCATCAGGATCAGAGAGCAATACATATGTTGGGGGTGCCTGAGTGGTTTAGTTGGTTGAGCTCCTGACTCTTGATTTTGGCTCAGGTCATGATCCCTCAATCATGGGATTGAGCCCTGTGGCAGGCTCCGAGCTGAGCATGGAGCCTCCTTAGGACTTTCTCTCTCTCTCTCTCTCTCTCTCTCTCTCTCTCTCTGCCCCTCTTCCACTCCCACACCTCCTCTCCCCCTGCCTCACAAATTAAAAAAAAGCAATACGTAGGTGATTTCCTACATTTGCTTAATAGAAATATAGTAGTAGACCATCTTGTTCTCACTCCAAAGAGAAATGTAAGTGGGTCCCAAGAATAGAGGCAGATGAGATGATTGAGTGTTGTGGAAAATGATTGGCTACATCTTATGAAGTGTAAGACACTGAACATATAAATGCAATCAGTAAAAACACATACATATAGTATATTTATATAAGTTTACTTATTTGAGAGAGAGAAAGTCTGAGCAGAGGAGGGGCAGAGGGAGAGAGAGAGAGAGAGAGAGAGAGAGAGAGAGAGAGAGAGAAGCAATCTTAAGCAAGCTTCATGCTCTGCACTGAGCCTATCATGGGGCTTGATCTTATGACCCATGAGATCATGGTCTGAGCAGAAATCAAGAGTCATATGCTTAACCAACTGAGCCATCCCCCCACACACATATTATTTCCATATCTATTTACCTATCTGTATAGATTATCTATACCTAGAGAGAGATAAAAGGAACATATTCTTTATTATGTTGGCCTATACCTTCTTTTTTATAATGTTACTTTTTTATGAGTTGAAGAAAGCCACTCAAGGTTCCACACATTCCCATTTTATCTATCATGGCTTCTTTATATTTTAGTTTGTATCAGTTGAATTGGACCCCATAGCTTTTCTCCTTATGCCACCAGTCAGTGGAAATGCAGATCTACTGTCACTAGCCCCTGGTACTGCCCATTACTTGTGTTTGAAAGAAGACTTCAAACAACTGATGAGATCACACCCCCAGTCGACAACCTGAATGCATTTGAGAAACCAATCTGAGCAGAGAACTTAGTTATGCTGTGCCTGGACTTCTGATAGATGGGTATTATTTTCAGTCACTAATTTTGTGGGGATTTGTTATGTAGCAATAGAAAAGCAATGCAGTTTTACTTATACCTAATCCACAACTAACAAGTGTCCACCTTGCATTAGCTTAGTGAGAGGAAATTTCCCGGAAGTCCCAGGTAACCACGGAAAGGGTAGGGCTGCTCATCTGAGATGCAATTGGGACGTGACCCTCAAGTACTGCCAGGGCACAGTTGGAAACCATCGCCACTCTCTACCTTTGTTGCCTTCATTGTCTCAGACCACTTTCTTCCACAAAATAAGCAAAACAATTGCTGGGTTCTTGGCAGCATTGTTCAGGGCTTCATCACCGGTGAAATGATCCCTTTCCTCAGCTTTTATGGAAGATTTTCCAGCACGTTGGACTCATCTGAGTCATCGTGGTTTTACAACAACTAGTCAAGTGTGGTGTCAAGGAAGATGATGGGCGGACCACACCCTTGAGAACCACATGCTTAGCATGTAGGCAAGATCCTGAGGCAAAAAAGAAAAAAGAAAAAAAATCTGTTTATAGAAGTCCAGGGGAATGCTGGGAAAAGAAAAATGATAAAAACAGTAGAAGAAACAAATATTCATTCAACAAATATTCATTCATATATGCCAACAACTCTAAACCCTGAAGGTACAGTTCACGGATCTTCTGCCATCAATGATGCTTACTTTTTGGAGAGTAGAGATACACATTACACACATCAACAGAAAGAGGTATAATAAAATAACATTAATAAATTCTCAGGAAAGAAACAATAGGATTCAGAGGTACCGTGGGTGACAGGGAGGAGTCCATTTTCTGTCCTGAGCGTTTGCCAAGGTTCAGTTTTCGGAGTATGGCTGAGAACTTCTGCTTGTTTGCAGATAAAACTTTTTTAGAATCCAAAGACTCATAAGAGATCCGGACTTAATATAGGAAGTTTCAATTCTGTATCTCTACCTTTAAGCTTTTATTCTTCTTTCTTTCTCTCTCTCTCTCTTTTTTGAGAGAGACAGAGAGAGAGAGAGAGAGACAGAGAAAGAGAATGCATGTGGTGGAGGGCCAAAGGGAAAGGGAGGGAGAGAATCTTAAGCAGACTCCGTGCTCAGCAAAGAGCTTGATCTGGGGCTTGGTCCTAGGACCTTGTGATCATGAACTGAGCTGAAATCAAAAGTGGGGAACTTAAACAATTGAGCCACCCAGGTGCCCCAAAGATGACTAAAGTCTCTGGCTCAACATTTCTCATTAAAATTTTTTTTTTACATTTATTTATTTTTGATAGAAAGCACAAGTGGGGGAGGGACAGAGAGACACAGAATCCGAGGCAGGCTCCAGGCTCCGAGTTGTCAGCACAGAGCCCAACTCAGGGCTCGAACCCACAGACCACGAGATCATGACCTGAGGTGAAGTTGGACGCTCAACCGACTGAGCCACCCAGGCGCCCTGTCAACATTTCTCATTTTAAAATTGGCATGATCATACCTATTTCATAGGGCTACAGTGAGCATTACATAGGATGATGAATATGTGTGAACCACACTGAGAGGTGCCTGGCATACAATAATTGCCTAAAATTTGCTCTTGTAATTCTGCGCATAGCTCCAGTTTGTCCTGTATATTATTGCTTCCTGATTATTAAAACATGCATACTTATTAGAATTTGCATATCCAAAACCATAATTTCATTTATGTGCCTCAAAACAAAATAGAAAAATAATAAAAAATAAAGTCCAATGAGAATATATGAAAAAAAATTCAACTTAACTAAAATTCAAGTGAATACTTACATTAAAATAACAAATAGTTCCTCCTTTTCATCTACCCAAATATAGAAGATATTTGAAAAAACTTTTAATGTTTGCTTGTTTTTGAGAGAGAGAGAGAGTGCAGGCAGGGGAGGGTTAGAGAGAGAGGAGACACAGAAACTGAAGCAGCTCCAGGCTCCAAGCTGTCAGCATGGAGCCCGGTGTGGGGCTCCGACTCACGATTCGTGAGATCATGACCTGAGCGGAAGTTGGACGCTTAACAGACTGAGCCACCCAGGCGCCCCTAGAAGATATTTTAAAAGAGAGAATAGTCTTAGCTAATACACAATAAAATAGTTTAAGTTATGATATGTTTACAGAGTAAAAAAAAACAGTAATGAAAATAACATTTATTATATATTTTCAAAAATATTAGCCTCTAATTATGTTATTATGGTGAATATAAGTAAATAAACTATAAAATTAGGAATTCAGTATGATTCCAAATACTTAAAAATATAAATTAAAATAAAGCACACATGATGAGAAATAATACAAGATGTTAAATCACTTGCTACTTTTTTCTGAAGTTATTTTTTTTTACCATTTCTATATTTCATGCCTTCAAATTTATTACAAGAAGTGTACCTTATTTTATGTTCAGAAAAATATTTTAAAAATTAAATGTGAACTGTTTTCTTATAACCTACAGAATGCCAAACATTTTGGTAGAACTTCCTATTTTTTTATACTTCCGTGTACAGATATTTCATGGAAGTCTTTCATTTCAATCCTTTCTTCTAACATGGAATTATCCTAGATGCTTTCAGCAGGATGTGAGTCAGTGCAGAGAACCGTGTTTATGAAAGTCATCAGCAAGGGCTTGCAGAGACGCAGGTCCTTTTCTGGAGGTCCAGAACCGACACACGTGGGAAGCCATAGGAGTCTCTGAAGCAGCTGCTGGAGGACATTAAAACAAGGAGTCGCCCCAGGAGAACAGCAGCTTCTCTGTTCAGAGGCTGGAGTCGGAATGCCTGCAGTTCCAATTCTGAGATCAGAAAGTCACAGTCATCCCCATGCTACTGAGCACCCAGAGGGATGGAGAAGGGTTTGGGTATGGCTTTCTTGGCCATTAAGACAACATTTACATTTTTCTTCTCAAATGTTTGCTATATGTAAATCAATTTTTGTATTATTGTTTTTAGTGATAGTCTTTAGAATGAAATTCAAAGGTATTATTTTTTTAAGTTTATATTTGAGAGAGTTGGGGGAGGGGAAGGGAAGGGAGGGGGAAAGGAGAAGAGAAGAGAAGAGAAGAGAAGAGAAGAGAAGAGAAGAGAAGAGAAGAGAAGAGAAGAGATGGGAAGGGAAAGGAAGAGAAGGGAAGGGAAGGGAAGGGAAGGGAAGGGAAGGGAAGGGAAGGGAAGGGAAGGGAAGGGAAGGAAAGGAAAGGAAAGGAAAGGGAAAGGAAGAGAAGGGAAGGGAAGAGAAAAGAATCCCAAGCAGGCTCCACGCCATCAGTATAGAGCCCAAAGCAGGGCCCGATCCCATGAGCCATGAGATCATGACCTGAACCGAGATCAAGAGTCAGTTTAACTGACTGAGCCACCCAGGCACCCCCAAAAGTATTATTTTGATATAGATGTGTACCCACACATAAAATCAAATCACATCATAGCCAGTATCAAAAATTGTAAGGCAAAATATAGAGGTTAAAATGAAGATTTCATTAAGTAATTTTGTCTAAATTATAGCAATTAGAGCAAAATTTACATTATGGAATTATATCATCGGTTCAATCAAAATTTAAAAAACTTAGCCATTCTTTAAAACACAGTATGTTAGCATGTTTTTCTTAACTATGCTCTTATTTCCCTTCATTTACCTCTAGATTTTGTTCTATTCTGCTTCTGTCTTCTACAATTCCCTCTATCTATATTGTCTTAATTCTTTGCATTAAATACTCCAAAAGAGGCAAAGGGAGCTTCTAAATTTCCCATTATCTAAAGATGAACTTCTTATCCTTTGTCACTAATACCACTATTGGACACATTACAAGACTACCCTTCTATTTCAGGTAACTTTATAAAATTAGTGTTTCTTAGCTTCCTCCACGTGTATAGTACCCTCTTATATATAGTGCCTCTCCCAGCAAGGAAACTTGACCTGAAGGGAACTGTATTCTTGCCTCCCACACTCAACTTGTTTGATCACACATACTAAATAAAATACAGCCTGACCTCCATCAAAACACATTTCTGCAACATCTCCTTGACTTTGGGCTAAAGGCAATATGGCTAACACTCCACTGATTTCCAAGATTGATTTGGCTGGCTGATCAAGTGTAAAGGTAGCTGTCTCCTTTTCCCTTCATTGCTTCATGTGTACACATGAGGTCAAGAGAAAGGAAAGCTTTCTCAATAAACAAACTCTATCCTTCAGTAATTGGACTTGACAAACACCATCTCCTGACAGAGCCTTCAAATACATTCTCATCAACTATGAACTGGCATAAACACACTCATGGTTTCGTTAGTTTTTATTTGCATTAGACATAACATGTAATTTGGAAGACATTCCAAATCACTGACATAACTTTGTGTTCACATGCTTGTTTTAGGCAAACATGTCTATGCCACATTATGCTATAAAACATGATGGGTAAATTTCTGATTTTTTTCTAACTTATTTCTAAGCATAGTAACATTCACAATTGGTGAATATTTTATTTTTATTTTTTTAAGTTTAATCAGTTATTGAGAGAGAGAGAGAGAGAGAACGTGGGGGGAGAGGCAGAGAGAGTGGGAGAGAGAATCCCAAGCAGGCTCTGAGCTATCAGTGCAGAGCCCCACACGGGGCTTGATCTCACAAACTGTGAGATCACGACCTGAACCGAAATCAAGATTCAGACGCTTAACAACTGAGTCACTGAGGCACCCTTATTTTTTTTTAAATAGGCTCCACCCCCAATATGGGGCTTGAACTCACTACCCTGAGATTAAGAGTCACATGCTCTACTGACTAAGCCAACCAGGTGTCCCACAATTGGTTTATTAATGACTTCCTTTAAGAGATATGCAAAAAATTCAAGGATATTTATACATGCTTAAATAATTCTCAACATAAATGAGCTTCCAGTCATTCTTTATATGTTTTCCCCTAAAAGTATTACAATTTACTGGTAGTTCTAAAAACTCTACTTATGTATACCAAAATTGCATTTGGTCTCCGATAATTATTTTTAACAGAACTACATTGCCTTTTTCACCCCATAAGTAGTAGATGATATGGTGGAACTTTTATATGGAATGATTTCAATACTAAAAATTTTTGATCTGAAATAGAATTTTGTTCAAATCAGTCACATGGGTCAATAACAACACATATATGTATTGAGTGCCTACAAGGCACTGTTCTAGGTACTGATTTTTTTAAAAAATGCCCTTTAAAACACTATTTTGCAAGCTTATAATAGTGCTATATTACTTTTATAATTTAAAAATTGCCTATAGTTTTCTCATAGTTTCTAGAGATCGGAAAGTAGGATGTCATTATTATATTATTACACTGATTCATTTTATTTTTATGTTATTCATCACCCTATATACCACTTCTCTAAATTGTGAATCAGCACTTTTAATGATTTAACCCTATTTTTCCACAGGAGATTTTTACACCACTAAATAGATGCTACAACTATACAGCCAAGAGATATTTCTACATTGTTTTATTCATTATAGCATGTGCAGCATTTTAATTACCGCACAGAATGCAGATTTCCCCCAAGGGCACCCACTGTGGAAAATGTTTAAATGTGATCACAATAAATCTTCTTATCCTTGTTGTTTAAAACCTCCATCATTAAAACTCTGGGTTTTCCTGCAATACTATTCCTCCCAGATCCCATTTCAGAAAAGTCATGCTTGAAGAGAACAACAATAAAATGGGTCCAAAAACATTTTTAGTTAAAAGTTGTGAAGACACTTTCATAGTGTGCCACTTACCATTGTGTGTGCAAGTCAAGGACATTTTTACGATTTGACAGTTATCTAATTTACTGTTTATAATCTACGGAAGTTCATTTATTCTCTAGGCATCTGGGCTTTATCTGTCTTGGTGAGTTTTTTATGATTCACGCAACAAATTAAAATATTTCAGGAAGAACAAACAATGAAATATAGAAATAAAGTAAGTCTGAAAAATCAGGAAATAGTAATATAGTGGTTTGGGTAAAGTGACTCTAAGAAGAATGGTATATATTTTGTATATAATATTATGCATATACTATTATGAGCCATCTACATTCAATTTGAGTTATCTTTCTAAATAGCAATAATAACCCATAGTAACATTCTGACTTCGCTTATCAAGCTATTTTCAAATACAAACACAAAAACAAACAGAAATGATAAAGGTAAATAGTGAGAGTGTAAGATTACTAAACACTAATGATAATTAAGTACACAGTAGTAGCTGGGGCGCCTGGGTGGCTCAATCAGTTAAGCATCCCACTTGGGCTTGTAGGAGGATTCTCGCACAGACAGTCATGACCCTGAGGCTTTTCTTTCCAGGAAGCAACTTTATTCGTGCCGGCATTGACTCAGTTGGGTTTGTACCCAAAGAACTGAGCCCTGAAAGCCACTTGGTGTAGTTTTTCATACGCTTTTTACTTCTTTGTCTCCCGTATATGGTAACACGCAAACAGGCAGTCTGGGTGGTCTCCTGTTACAAGGTCATGAGGGATGTCATGTATGCATGTAATCAGGTTGCCTTGGCTGTTTTGTTTGTTTTTCCTTCCTAAGGGAGTGGACCCTATCACAGGCTCAGGTCATGATCTCTTGACTTGTGGGTTTGAGCCCCGCGTCGGGCTCTGTGCTGACAACTCAGAGCCTGGAGCCTGCTTCAGATTCTGTGTCTCCCTCTCTCTCTGCCTCTCCTCTACTCATGCTCTGTCTCGCTCTGTCTCTAAAAAATACATAAATATTAAAAAGAAAATTAAGTACACAAGTAGCAGATATTTCAGTAGAAAAGTAAGCATTTTCTGAGGTTATTATATTTAAAGATATGATATGTAAGTTCTAGAAACCATGTGAAATTTAACATTGTGCTAGACATTAAATTTAAGTTCTTGTGTGATTTTGAAGAACCTATAAAATACAGCCAGAATATGTAGTGTTATGGTGTTAATGACCTTGAGTTGGAAAGCAACCAGTGTCCACAGGTTTGGAATTAGAGACAGATTTCCAGGCTCTTTTTATAAATTACTCTTTCCTTTCTCATCTATTAGCTACATTTTGCAAAAAGTCTAGGTCACCTGATGAATTAGTTCATTTATTTTAATGAGGTACATACAGTAATGTATGAAAAATAAAAACCCTTTAAGCATTGCAGGATCCTAAGCAGAAATGCTATTCCTGACAGCAATCTAGTAATCAAGGCTTGCAAAGCTGTAGCTTGGAAAATTTGTTGTATTTCTTCCTCTTATGGACATTTTCAATTAAATATAAAGATTTTTTGCTTCACATGGTGGTTTTAAATTGGTATTTCATCATTTTATGTATTGCTGGCACTGGCTCTGGGTTATTTAGCATTTATTAATAAATTCCATTTTGACCTTTCCCAGGTTTTGCTATTTATTAGGTGTTTTTGCACTATTGCAGAGATGACTGAGCAGAATTGGGGAATTTTTTTTTACCCCTTTTAAAACCTCATACTTTATTTTTACATTGACCTTTAAAGTTGGTATGTAGCTAAGATTTGAAAGTTCTGTTTAAAAACCACCCTGCTGAAACATCAGACAATCCCAAAAGTTCAAAACAGATTGGCTAGCGGATGGCTGAAAGCTGAAAGCAAAGGAGTCCAGGAAGAAGAAGAGAGAAAAGAAACAAGGAATGTCGGGAGAGGGAGGACTTTGGCATATTCGCCATGACCGCTTGTTCCGTAAATCATTACTGACTTAGGAAGGCAGGAAGTACACTTTGCGTAAATAAGTCATGTCTGATGGAAAGTGACTTCTGAATATGCTTGAGTATATTTGGAGAAGGGACATTTTGTTTTTCCATTTGTTTATTCTACCTTGAATAGACCACCCTAGTTTTATTTAGTTGATTTCATAAAACAGGTCAAATTTATCCCACGTTAAAATCTGTGGGATGTTTAGTTTTTTAAGGATGCAGTCACTGATTGGTTTATGTTTTACGCTTGGTTCATACTTGGAGTTCCAATGCCAGAGATTACAAAATGGCTTAAAGAATAAAAGCTGTCTGACATAAGGTCAGAAGGATTATAATTCTCTTATTGCTTGTGGCCAATAAAAGCCATAAACACGACTAATTGTGTTCTGCAGAGTCCCATAAGCTAGTGGAGTAATGCTCTTCCCCATTTGGAATTTTTCTGGACTGCTCGTTTTTTATCGAGGCCTTGGCATCTGCAAGAAACTATTTGTTACCTGCGTTTTCTAATGGACAACAACGTTCTCTTTTTCTTCATTAAAGTGTCATCCAGTGAAAGATGAAATCTCATTTTTAATCAAGCAGCAAAGTGTAGCTGATTATATGTAACAAAATAGTTTGATGTTTATAGAGCTATTTAAAATAAAAAGGCATCATTGACTGAGATAAACTATAGTGTAAATAACCCATGTGTAGTAATAAAATGGCCTATTACATGATGAATGGTGCCAAAGAGTTCAAGTTTTATCAAAGAGCTATATTTCAAATTTTAATCCAACTTACTCTTTCTTCTCCTATCTTTGAAGTATGGAGACTATCTCTTTAGTTAAGCTTAGAAATATGCCATTGAAGCATCATAGCTAAAATATTTGGCAAAACTGTGAAACATAGATCTTGACTTTTTAAAAATTAATAATTTATATTGATTCTGGGTTTCAAAAGTGAATTCTCCAAACTTTGCTAGAGTGTTCTGCCACATATTGTGTTACGTACTTAGGAAGATGCAGATATAAATCAGGAGTCACATGTAGAGTTCCCATCCTCGGGACAGCCTAGGAGCCCGTGTTCACCCTCCATTCATATTTGCTCTATTATGAAAAATCTTAACGTTGATTATAACTTTTGGAATGTGTGCGTGAAGAAGAAGGGAAGGGTTATATTTATTCGAGTGAATTAACTGTCATAATGGTAGAACAGAACTGGAATCTAATGTACTTTGTCATATATTTTCTTTTTTAAAATAATGTATTAAGATAATATTTACACAACATGAAGTTAACCGTGTTAAAGTGACACTTAAGTAGCGTTTAGTACATTCACAAGGTGGTGCAACTACAATCTTTAGTTCCAAAAGATTTCTATCACCAAACTCATTAATCAGCTTCTCCTCATTCCCCTACACCCCTAACCATAGCAACCAGTCTCTATGGATTCACCTAGTCTGGATATTTCATGTAATTGCAATCATATAATATGTGACTGTTTTGTGTTTGGTTTCTTTCACTGAACATATTATTTTAGAGGCTTATATTTTCTCCTAAGAAACACCTGTTCAGTACTAAATTATGTTTATCCTTGAAATGTTGGAGAGCAGACAACAAATGTTGTTAGTCCAGAGAGACCGGGGCAAAATTTTCAAGTTTCCAATTACAATACTTGAGGTATAGTGCATATTATTTAACTTTTCTGGGCCACATGCTCTTGCACATAATTAAGAAAGAAATAACTATTTATTAGGATGATTTTGAATAATAAATGACATAATGTTTAAGAAGTTCTAGAACGTAATATGTCCTCGATTTTTATTCCATTCGACGATGGCAGAGATAAAATTGTTGCAATATCTTCATAATTCGATGATCGAATTGATATTTACTCAAATATTTCTGTTAATATTTATTGACTTGTAGGTGAGTGAATAATAAATACAACTCATCTCACATATATCAATTTTGTCATTGCTTTGATTCCATATCTATAAAGATATTCTGTTTTTACTTCATAAATTTTAGTAAAAGTATAGAGCTTAATGGAAATTACCCTTAAAAAATCACAACATTGTTATGTTTGGTCTGCAGCCTATTTTGCCTGAATTGGAAATTTTTTTTTTAATTTTGACCCATTTTATAAGATTTCTATGTTAATGATGAAATTCTTCTACAGAAGACAATGTATTCCTTAGTAAAGAAGTTTCAACAAAGCAAAGCAATGTTGGGTCACAAAGCTGTTTCTGCCTTACATGGAGATTGTTATTCAAAATTACACACACAGTTAAGCTGCTTTTATCTAAGCTGAAGAAAAAAATCTATTTTATGGACTTGATTATGATGCAAAGGACAGCAGGGTTTTATTTTTATAAAATGGAAATCTGATATTTTGTCTTGAATGTGAAAATGGTCAAGCCTCAGCCCTAATGTTGTTTATGACTCCACAGAATATCAGGGCAAAGGATTCTAAATGTAGACTGAAATTATAAAGAACAAACGAGTTAGTTATCTGTCTTCATCAAAGGGAGATTTCACAAAAACTAAACTTAAAAAACAAAAGTGTCAGGGACTATTATCTTGAATTTTTAAGTAAGGGAGTCTCTCCCCACTGTGTTAAGCTATATGTATCTTTGTTGATTTTGTTGTTCTTATTAGACATTCCCTTAGTTAATTTTTATTTTTATTGCTTCTTTTTTCTTACAACTATTTTAGTTCATTTCTTATTAGTTCACGACTTATTTGATACATTTGTGGAAATTTAATCTGTCCTATGTCATTTTACATGGTAATTTTATTGAAATGTTTCATCTGAAATTCCTTTGAAGCCCATGAGAAATAAGATATCTTTTTTGTGATGCCATTTTATCAAATTTTATGATGATCCTCCCTTAAGGAATATCACACACACACACACACACACACACACACACACACACTCTCTCTCTCTCTCTCTCTCTCTCTCTCTCAAAATAAATAAATAAGCAAAATAAACTTGCATTCCCTAATTTCTAAACCAGGAAGTAAAACATAATTTCCCTCTTAGCTTGGTTATATGCTGTCTGTGCTCCAGTCATTTTTCTGTAAAGTGTCATTTCTGTGGGATTAATGACCACCTGTAATCAAATTATATTTCAAAACCACAGTTCCTTAATAAAGTATTTAACAGGTTGCTTTTTAAAGTGTGGGAAATAGTTATGGAACATATTTACTGTTGGCATTTACTCAAACCTCTCAGCTCAAGATTTTGTTTCTAAAATAGAAATAATACCATGCAATGTGACTGTATACAGTTACTAATATAAATAAAGTGTGTGATCTATCTTCCATATGTATGCACCAGATGCATACATATTACAAATATGTTAATTTTCTCCCCTGGAAGAATATTTTATATATTCCACAGCATACTTCGTTAAAATATGTGTAATGATAAAATATATGTACAGGTTTAAAATGAAACTTCAAAGGAAGATTATGCTAAACTCAAGTGTCTGCATGCTTATTATGCTTGTCACTGATCTAAAAATTATTTAAAGGTTAGTTTTCTAATCTAATTGCACAGCTAAGAGTTTAAGGTCATCATAATGCTAGAGAGTTGAAAAAAATACTCTTCCAGCCTTGACAGATACAAGAGGCAGAGAAGGGAAGGAACTCATTTGAATCATACATAAACACAAAGTAAAATAAAATAAATGGTCTTCTTGATGGTACACAAGCAATAAGATCAGTTTTGATGTCCCAAGTTAGGGGAGAAAAAAATCTTTAAAAAGAATTAAGCTGTCATTTTGAATTGTATCCAGAGAATGTTCCCCTTTCACTTTGAATAAAACTACCAAACCAGGAAGAGAAAGATGTGAGTCTCAACTGGGCTAACAATAAGGGGAGATTTATCAGGATTGCATAAAAGTGGGTTATCTCGCTTTTAAAGACGCAGGGGATAACCTTAATATCAGGACTCGCAGACATATACTACTACTGTATTAAAATGATCCCTTAATTATGGATCCTGGATTTTAATTCCAAGGGCATTTTACAGCTGAATCCATAATGGAACCTTATCATAATTACGGGAGGAAAAAAAATCACATTGTCAACAATTGCCTGTGTGTGATGAGGCACTTATCTTTTGATGTTCAGTTACCTTCTGCTTGTTAACCTTGTCGTGGAGGGCCACTGCAGAGAGCAGCGACCAAATGCACCCCCCAGTAATTACTGTAATTCAGTGGGAGATGCAGTCACTTGAGGCAGGCAGCTCTACCCCCACCATCAACCTTATGTAACTCAAGGAAAACACAAACATGGCCGGGCTCGGACAAATTAGGCATGAACAAATGTCTCACATTAAGTGAGTTAAAGGACCTTGCTGAAAATTACAAGGGCTGCTTAGGAAAGCAATGAATCCCATTATGGAAGTAATAGGTCTAAAAGAAAGCAGCTTGTTGGAGACCATATACAGCGGCAGGATGGAGACACCTTGGTGGGAGCGGACCCCATCCTGGACACAGTTCTTCAGCATGGCCCCCTCTGGGAGGAGTAATCAAAGTCAGGAGTTGGAGACTACCGTCCTAGAAATGTAATTAGAAAATAAAATGCTGTTTTGTATTACCTCAAGCAATTTTACTATGGAAAACCAGGAAGAACACAATCCTATGTCTCACTCTGAGTTTTAAAAAGCTCTGTCTTTCTGGCAATACCTGATTTGAATTCATAGACTGCACATTGCAGGGCGTACGTGGACATTTATACCTCTATCAGAAATTATTTCCACATTACGATAAATAGGCTTGGGATATGGGTACTTCTAAATAACTATCTTTATGAAATATATTATTTTAATATGCATTTTCCCTGCCTTCCACTTCACTGGCAGGTGGGTGAGAGGTTCCTATTCTTTAAACACGAATGAGACTGGGCAGTGCTCCATTTAGCTCTTTCTCCTGCTTCAGTGATAATGTAATTCATAGGAAATTCTGCCTTAACTCTGCTTTGTAGTATTTTCTAATGGCTTGCTACACTCTGAAAAAGTGCAGTTTTATTCAAGTCTATTCCGCTGTGGAAAAAAATAAAATGGAAGAGGGGAGAGCAGGAGTAAGGATATATGCAACACGCAAGCCTAAGTAGGTAGATAGAGGGGTGTAGTAGAAAGTGAAGTCATTAGGAGCCTGTGCTATGCAGCACCATGAAAAAAATATAAGACAAATCACCACCACCCTATGTTTTGCAGGCTTCCATTAAGGGAGTCTGTGTGTGTGAGCAAATGGCCCTTAAGTTCGAGACTTTTTTGTGGGTTGACTTTAAAAAGTGCTGGTGAGGATGCGGAGAAAAGGGAACCCTCTTGCACTGTTGGTGGAAAAATGCAAACTTGTGATGCCACTGTGGAAAACAGTATGAAGGTCCCTCAAAAAGTTAAAAATAGAACTACCCTAGGATCCTGCATTTGTCTTCCTAGGTATTTACCCAAAGAGCACAAAAATACTAATTCAAAGGGATACATTAGCCCTGATGTTGGTAGCGGCAGCATCGACAATAGCCAGATTATGGAAAGAGCCCAGGTGTCCATCAAGTGATGAATGGATAAAGAAGATGCGGAATATTACTCAGCCATAAAAAGAATGAAATCTTGACATTTCTAATGACGTGGATGGAGCTAGAGAGTATTATGTTAAATGAAATAAGTCAGAGAAAGACAAATACCATATGATTTCACTCATGTGGAAACGTAAGAAACAAAACAAATGAGCAAAGGGGGGAAAAAAAGAGAGAGGGAGGCAAACCAAGAAACACACTTAACTCTACAGAACAAGCTGATGGTCACCAGAGAAGTGGGTGGGGAGATGGGTTAAAAGGTTATGGGGATTAAAGAGTGCACTTGTCATGATAAGCAGGGGGTTGTTGTATGGAGTGTTGAATCACTGTATATACACCTGAAACTAATATTATACTCTATGTTAACTGGAATGTCAATAAAAACTTAAAAAAGTAATATGTAGACATCGGTCCAGCCTTATCATTCTAGTGATGTTATCAGTCCAGCGATGCTGCCTGTTTTTAAATACATCGCAATTTTTTTTTACAATGTAAGGTGCCTGTTTAATATCATGAGTCATATACCAAAATGTTGTTATATTTTTTAATGGTAAACTGAATCAGTAGGAAAAACAGTCAAATGGAATGAAGAATTGATTACATAATGTATCCCAATTTCATCGGTTGCTTATTGGATATAAGATTTATAGTCTATACTTATGAATGTCTCTCTTCCTTTTTTCTTCTGATCTGTGGGCCCACTTAGGTGAGCAATAAAAACATCCACCTTCTCTTCCCATTTCACATTTCAGTTAAAACAATTTTCGTGATAAAAGTGTTAGATCTATCTTTTAATGAAGTATAGACTACTCACATTCAACTTGCATTGAACTTGTGTGTCAAAAGTTTAAATAATTGGGAAATACTGGTCCAAAAATATAGGTGATGCAAACATACATACACTGCTGTAGATTTAACTTAAACAACCTCCAACTAATGTTCATACATTTCACTGGTATGAAATACACTAATAGTAATTTATAATCAAAAGGCAAATATAGGAGTAATGAAACATTTGTGACACGCTTAGAGGCACATTGATGATACCCTCATACTGGCACTGCCACTATTCCTGGGCCTGCATGGTGGGAGGTGACATGTTCCCTTGTCAAACATTGTCTGGCCACTATGTTTCTTACTAGGATGTTTTTATCAGCTTACTGAGATATCTTTGACCAATAGACATTTTTATATATTTACAGTGTACAATGTGGTGATTTGCTGTACATCGTGAAATGATTACCACAATCAAGCAAATTAATACAGGCGTCACCTCACATTGTCACCAGTGAGTGGGGGGGATGGGTGGGTAGGTGGATGTTCACGTGTGTGTGTGGTGAGAACGTTTAGAATCTGCTATCTTAACAAATTCCAAGTACGAAATATAGTAGTATTAACTGCGACAACCGTGATGTCCATTGGATCCTCAGAGTTTATTCATCTTGTAACTGAAAGTTTTTACTCTTTGAGATCTCTCCACTCTCCCCAACCCCCAGACCCTGGCAACCATCATTCTATTCTCTGTCTCAGTGAATTAGACTTTTAGACGCCACATATAAGTGAGATTATACAGTATTTTTCTTTCTCTGTCTGGTATATTTCACTCAGCATATTGTCCTCCAGTTTATTCCATGTTGTCATAAATGGCAGGATTTCCTTCTTTCTCACGACTGAATAATTGCATGTAAACACCACATTTTCTTTATCCATTCATCTGTCTATGGGCATTTGAGTTATTTCTGTATCTTGGCTATGGGATACTTTAATGAGCATGAGGGTACAGATTTCATTTCCTTTGAGTATGTACCTAAAAGTGGGATTGCTGAATCATATGGTAGTTCAATTTTTATTAATTTTTTTTGAGGAAACTCCATACTGTTTTCCATAATGGCTGCACCAATTTACATTTCTGCTAACGGCACACAAAAGTTCCTTTTTCTTCCACTCCTCGCCACTTCTCTCTCTTGTCTTTTTGATAATAGCCGTCCTACCAGATTTGAGGTGATATCTCATGGTTTTGATTTGCATTTCCCTTCTGATTAGTGATGCTGGGCACCTTTTAATATACCAGTGGCCACTTGTATGTCTTCCTTGGAAACATATCTATTCATGTCCTTTGCCCATTTTAAAAATCAAGTCGTTTGGGTTTTTTTGTTTTTTTGTTTTTTTGTTTTTGTTTTTGTTTTTTTGCCATTGAGTTGTATGAGTTTATTACATATTTTGAATGTTATCCCCTTATTGGATATGTGGTATGCAAATATTTTTTTTCCCAATTCTGTAGGTTACCTTATTTTGTTGATTGTTTCCTTTGCTGTGCACAAGCTTTTTAGTTGGATGAGATCCCACTTGTCTATTTTTACTTTTCTTGCCTGTGCTTTTGGTGTCCTATCCAGGAAATCTTTGATGTTTTCCCGTAACCCGTGTGTCCTTCCTATCCACAGAATGTGGAAGGATCGCAGAGAAATCCTTTGTCTAGTGAATTTTTCTTGCAGTAAATTATTATTACTAATATTATCATCGCTGATGATGATGATGATGATAATGTTGTAACCTAGCCTTTTTTGGCTTCTGCCTATCTGAAGTTTTCTTGCTCTTTCTCTTTTTCTCTAGAAATTTCTCTAGCTGCTTATTGTAAACAGTGGATGACTATCCATGTCCTTTTAAAATGTTCTCTTCCCTGCCACTCTTTAGTGTATAATAGATTTCAGTTGAAGTCTCATGATCAAACTTGGACTCTGGACTCCCCCACTCTAAGTAAAGAACTATTCGTTTAAGCAGTTAGAGCTCTGCTACTTAATTTGTATCTTATATATTTGAAGAGGATTTGGTTTTCAGGGATTTGTTTCAATCTGGACAAAACTGTGTTTGACTGTTAGTCCCCCATAGACTTTTGGTTGGGATTGTGATAATCTAATATTTTTTTTCTTGATAACTTGAATTTGGTAGCGTGGGTCATTTTGTGTGGCATAAGAGAAAGAATGCTTTTTCTTTACCATTTTCAATGAAAAAAATGAAATTCTTATAATACTACATTTACTAAAATCAATAAAAGAGATTTAATGGTTCTATATTCTTTCACAAATAATACTTATTAATGCCATATAGTATGAGCCTCTTCTTATACGTATTATACCCAAACCTATCCGTAAAATTCTGAAAATTATTTCTGATTTTTTTTCTATTTTATATATATGAATGGACTGAAGCTTAGAGGAACTAAGTATCTTGGCAGAGTCAAATTAATAATTAAGATACACTAACCTGGTAAACAAGTAATTTATAAGCTTTGCCTAAACTTCCTCTTGGTCTACTTTTTTTCTCAGTCTCTCATGTGTGTTATCCAGTCTTGCTACAAAAAATAAGAACAATTCTCCGAATGGGTGATCTCTTATGAGTAACTGTTTTACATAACCCCTAATGGCCACTAAATCTAGTAGCCAGTATTTTCCCTCGTGCTGTATGCCCTATAATTTTAACACAGCCCAAACCCTTTTCTTTGGCATATTCAGAATATTGGGCTTAATTTGCCCATTTACTTGATATAGGCTGCACCATTTATTTCTTGAAACTTTTTACCTGACTTTGAAGAAGCAAGATTATGTCATCAGTAGAAATCCCAATTATTGTGTCTATTTTGTCCTAGTTTATTGTCTGTGCAGGAACTGTTAAAGGATTTTAGTTAGTATCACTTAATTTGTTAATTATTGCTCTCTTTTGTATATTTTTTATTGCTTTGTAACATTTTCTTGCTTCTTTGCTGGTGTGAACATTTTGGTTCTCGTTCTGTGACCTCTCTTGCCTCATTCTTTTCAACTCTAGTCTTCTATGATATCAAAATCTTGACTTTTCAGTGAGGGCTTCTTCTCAGCCATGAGGGCAGATGGAAATTGAGACCGTCTGCTCTTCTTGATATCTGTCATCTAAACACACTACGAAATCAAGGATCTGTGTAGTTTTTCTGAGTTAATTTTACCTTACTTTCTCCCCCATAAGTAAGAAATAGATGAGCCGCCTACCATGAACTGAGAACAAAAAGAGGAGACAGGGGTTACTGGTGCCATGTGCTTGTGATGCGGTAACCTGGGAATCAGAAAACTTACATTCTCATCTCAACTCTCTAATTGGGATCTTAATTAAACATTTGTTCTAACATTTCTTGGTAGGAAAATGAAAGGGGCTGGCTTAAATTACTCAGAGGTCTTTTTTAGTTAAAAAAACAAAATAAAAAAACTTTAATTTTTTTTTTTTTTGTATGTAGAAATCTTTGAAAAGGGTGAAGTTGAGCTGGAAACTAAAATATGAAATCTAATGTGTCTGGGGCACAGGATGAATCCAGCCCAGAGTGAGGGTTTAGTCTGGTCTAATTAGGCCAGGACTTCACTGATAAATCTTGATGAGTTTACAGTAATGGGCAGAGTATCATTTTGAAATTAGTACTGACCAGAGGAAATGAAAAGGATACTTTAATATCTGGGCAGTGGGGTATAATTGAATAAGAAACAACTAGAAGCAAAAAGAAATAGAGAGAAATAGCATCAAGTATTATGTATAAAAGCATCCATAAGGTTGAAATCTTAAACTTTTTTTTAAACGGTCATCCATTTTTTGAGAGAGACAGAGAGACAGAGCACGATCAGGGGAGGGGCAGAGAGAGAGAGAGAGAGAGAGAGAGAGAGAGAGAGAGAGACAGAATCCAAAGCAGGCTCCAGGCTCTGAGCTGTCAGCACAGAGCCTGATGTGGGTCTCGAACCCACTAACTGTGAGATCATGACCTGAGCTAAAGTCGGACACTCAATCAACTGAGCCACCCAGGCACCCCAATAAAGTTGAAATCTAATGATTTATAGCATTTGTTTTGCAGATAATAAAGAATTCTGAGTAAGTGATAGACAACACTACCTAATCAAACAATGTGACACAGTTTTAAAAATCGTGAGTTGTAAGGACATCCTAGAAGATCTTCCTTAAGAACTGGACTCCCACCCACCCAAATAAATAAACCCCTATAGTAATATTATGCCAATACATCTTCCTACCTTTTCTTTCTGCACCCTGCCCACGGCACCTCCAACACCAGTAACAGGTATTTATGCTAAGAAAAGTCTACTAACAAAACTGGGCCAAATAATCTCTCTTAGGAATCTGGGCTACAAAAAATGACTTTTGTTATTAAGTTTTGGATGATTAAACTGGGAGAAGACATAGCTTCTTTCTTTTGGCAATTTGCAGAGGGAAGCAAATATTACCTGGATACAATAAGGCCAAATGGGGACTAGACTCAGCATGGTGTCACTCTAAAATAAAAATATTACAAATCTAATCCCTAAAGCAAAGAAAAGCACTGTAATGCTTTCATACAGGCCTTTGTGGGTGCCTGATGGGGGAAGGATTTTACTACATAAAAAATGTAGAGACTTTCTAATTGCCTCATTTCCACACTCTCCCCAACGTGACACTGATCACATCTGTAGCTACAAATCAATCCTCCTTCTCCCTCCATGATTTTCCAAGATGATTCTGTGCCACATGGCTGTCACTCCATTATTAATTCTTCCCTTCCCTCTGCAGCACCATTTGTATGTAAAATGCTCTAGTTCTCAAGACTTTATCAAATCCTTTGATTTTCTTCCAATTTCAATAAATACAAGGAAAGAGCTGCAAGTTACAAGTTTGGAGGAAGCATTTCTGTCTGGGGGTTGGAGCAGGACGTGAGGACCTGGGCATTAGAACAGCCAATATAGAAAACTGTCAAAATATATGAAATTTGTTTTACCTGACCCACAGAGAAAAATATGTCTAAAGGGAGAGCATGTAATAAAGCAGGTGCACAGAGAAGAGGGACTGTAAGATGCAAGAAAGAGAGTAAGAGATCCCTTTAATTGATGACGCCTCACCCACAATTGCCTTCTTACTTTTCTGAGGCCCAGCTACACATCTGGACTTGGGGAAAGTGAGATACGCTCAACTTCTCATTTAGTCCCCACCCCTCCTGCCTTGTGACTCACTCTAAATCAAAGGTGTTCAGTTACTCATAATTTATTAATTATCAGGCCAACTTTCTCCACATAGAAGTCTCCAAGTTTGTCTTTCAAAAATGGAGAGATTCAAGTAATTCATGAGTTGTAGCAATTATTCTCCAAGTTCAACTATTAACCACACTTAAATCGAAAGAGAAATATAATTAAAACTGAGAACAGAGGAGGAAATAACTATGTCATATAGGTTACTTTCTCATAAACTTTTAGCACCTACATTTCACAGCAAATACGTTTATATATAAACCATATATTTATGATACTGCTATAGTGCAGAATTTAATATAAGCTACATAACAATAACCACTCATTATGTTTACATGTTTCCTAATATGATACTTGAAAATGTAAGAAATTTTATCTTAAATGTTTGAGGATTTTTTTAAAAGTCACCGTGAGTCTAGAAATGTCATTATATTGCTTATTTAATGTTCATATTAAAATTTTGCATAACAAATTTTATGATAAGCTTACATATTGTTTATGTATGTGATTAAAATTATAATCATCATGGAAACATGCTTGCTACAAAACTCATATTTATTATCATCACCGTGTACTATTTTTATTCACTTAAGAATACTTGAAATTATCTTATTTGCATATTTTCTACCTCTTCCTACTTGATTTAGAGTTTTGTGAGAGCAGGGATCATGTCTGCCTTATTCTGTCTTCACACCTGAAACGGTTTCTGAGACTTGTTGAGGTTCAGTATTCAAACAGTCCTAAAAAGATAATAGGAAAACCAGTCATTGTGTGTCTCTGATGTTATACAATATAAATAAATAGCCTATGAAGTATTATAAAAGTGCGTAATTAAAATATAAACAAAGCTCTAGATTTAATTTTCAATTTACAGAAATATAGAGCATAAGTTAAATGAAATATAGGCACAAGTTAAATACTATGTGGAAGCAATCATAAATATAGAATAAAAGACATTCCATTAGACGAATTGTCTGGGATCCCCTGAAACTGAATGTTTTGGGTATAATGGTGTAACTCTATTTGATTTAAAATGGCTAAAAATGGAAATATAACATACCAAAATTTGTGGGAGGTGGAAAAAGAAACTCTAAGAAACAAGTTCATAGTGATCACTTCCTACCTCAAGAAAAAAGACACTCAAATAAACAACCTAACTTTACACTTCAAAGAACTAAAACAAGAACAAACGAAGCCCCAAGTTAGTAGAACTAAGGAAACAACAACGATTAAAGCAGAAATAAATGGCATAGATACAAAAAAAAAAAAAAAAACAATAGAAAAGATCAATGAAACTAAGAGCTGGTTGTTTGAAAAGATAAACAAAATTGACAAGCCTTTACCCAGGCTCACCAAGAAAAAAGAACCCAATAAATAAGATCAGAAATGGAAAAGGAGATATTACAGCTGATACCACAGACATACAAAGGATAGTAAGAGACTACTAAGAACACTTATATGCCAACAAATGGGACAACCCAGAAGAAATGGATAAATTCCTAAAATCATGAAGAAATAGGAAATCTGAACAGACCGATTACTAGCAGGGAGATTGACTCAGTAATTCAGAACCTCCCAAATAACAAAAGTCTGGGACCAGAGAGCTCTATTGGTGAATTCTACCAAACATTCAAAGATTTTATACTTAACTTTTCTCAAATGTTGCCAAAAACTAGAAGAAAAGGGAACTCTTCTAAATGCATTTTATGAGGCCAACATTACCCTGACACCAAAAACAGACAAGGATGCCATAGGAAAAGAAAATTACAGACCAATACCACTGATGAACATGGATGCAAAAATCCTCAAGAAAATATTAGCAAACCAAATTGAAGAATACATAAAAGTATCACTCACAACAATCAAATGGGATTTATTTCAGGAATGGGAGGATGGTTCACATCCACAAATCAGTCAATGTGATGCACCATATTAACAAAATGAATGACAAAAATCATATTATCAGAGTGCCTGGGTGGCTCAGTCAAAGCGTCTGACTTCGGCTCAGGTCATGATCTCCTGGCTCATGAGTTTGAGCACCGCAGCGGGCTCTGTGCTGACAGCTCAGAGCCTCGGAGCCTGTTTCGGATTCTGCGTCTCCCTCTTTTTCTGCTCCTCCCCAGCTTGTGCTCTGTCTCTGTCTCTCAAAAATAAACATTACAAAAATAAAAAAAAAATCATATGATTATCTCAATAGATGCAGAAAAAGCATTTGACAAAATGCAACATTCATTTATGATAAAATCACTCAACAAAGCAGTTACAGAGGGAATGTACCCTCAACATAATAAAGGCCACACACAAGCCGCAGCTTGAGTGCATCTTATGAGAGACATTGAGTAAGAAGTATCCAGCTTAGCTGCTCTTGAATTTGTGATTCCAGAGCCTGTGAAATAGTAAATGTGTATGGTTTTAAGTCTAGGGTACTTTGTCACTTTGAATAGATAACTATTCCAAACCCTTGATTTTCTGCAGTAGATTTGCTATGTAAAGCTCCCGAAAGGAAGAACGTTTAGTTCTTTGATAGTTTCTAGAACACCAACAATTCCATTGATCTGGTGTAAAACTGTTCAAAAGAAGTCTTATTTACTGTAGAGCTATTAGGACATCCATGACTCAAATCAAATTTCTAGACAGGAACAGAGACATAGAGTAAAAGGGACAGGGAGAAAGAGGCAACAAAATCAAAGGGAAATAGAGAAAAATAAATAGGCAAAAGGAAACATGGAAAAATGTTCAGAAAAGTCAGTAAAATGTTTATCTTTGGTGTTCATTGCTACCACACTTAATTCATATTGCTTTTGTTTTATTCTTGAGCCAGACATTTGTGCTTTGTATTGCTTTATTTTATGTTAATTTTTAAAGTTTATTTATTTATTTTGAGAGAGATAATGTGTTCACATGAGCGTGGGAATGGGGCAGAGAGAGAGGAAGAGAGAGAATCTCAAGCAGGCTCCATGCTGTCAGGGTGGAGCCCAACGCAGGGCTCAGTCTCACCAACTGTGAGATCATGACCTGAGTCAAAATCAAGAGTCAGATGCTTAACTGACTGAGCCGTCCAGGTGCCCCTGTTTTGTTATTTTTTTACTTGCCTCAACTTTTTTTTAATGTTTATTTATTTTGAGAGAGAGAGAGAGAGAGAGAGAGAAAGAGAGCAGGAAGGGGAGGGGCAGAGAGAGAGAAGGAGAGAGAAAATCCAAAGTAGGTTCCATGCCCAGTGTGGAACCCAAGGTGAGATTGATCAAACGACTATGAGATCATGATCTGAGCCAAAATCAAAAGTCAGAAGCTTAACCAACTGAGCCCCCACTGGCCCTACTTGCCTCAACTTCAATGATGAAAATTTAAAGACCCAATGGTTAATTGGTCTCTGACATGAATAAAATAGTAGGTAAAATGTTTATACTTTCACCATTTTAACTTACTGTTTGTAATTGGCAAATACACATTTTTTTTAAAACACCATCACATCCTTTAAACTCTTAATGTTATGTTTTTCCCAGTGGACAAATTTTAAGATCACCACTGCTACTCATCTATAAATGTGGGGCATATTATAAGAAAAGTCAGGCATTCACTTTGTGCCTTTAACTTGGAGGGAGTTTGGCAGTGTTTGCACCATAAACAAGTATTCTGTTTGGGAACTGAATTCAAGACTGATGTCCTTTTCTTAGCCTTTCAGACCAGCAGAAACATCTCCGGGGTAGCATGGAAGATTGATGGGTTAGGAGTAGAGGTGCTGAAGTGACTTCAATGTGTATATGACTTCAGTGTGTATGTGACTTCGATGTGTATGTGACTTCAATGTGTATGTGACTTCAAATTTATTTTACTTCCCCAAAATGTAGAATTAATTCCTTGGTATCTCCTTGTTGTCATTTCTTTGTAAGACCTTGTATGGAGAGGTTAATAAGGAAAATTGTGTCTTCTGAAATGATTAGGTCAGCAGTATAGAACAGAAATAAGTTCTCCCACGTTTCCAAATATAGCAGTCTTAACATTTCTGAAAACGATAAAGACAAATAACATGAGTACACTCTGAAAACTCAAACAAGAAAATAAATATAAGTAGAGAAAGGTCATAGATAACTTCTAACCCTCTTAACGTGTTTCAATTGCATCTTATTGGGCATCTTAATAAAGGAGACATTTACTGAGGGTAAGGCATTGTGGAACATTAGTCCAGGGACTGTACCAAAAGAAAGATTTCCGGTAAGTTATTTTTATTGTTAATAATATCATACAGGTAATCTCCAACATACCCTCCAGTGATTTTCCTAGCACTAATATGAATGTTAATTTCAATAATCTAATTAACATTCTGTGTGCCTGCGCACGTGTGTGTATGTGTGTGTGGTATGTACTTGGTCAAGGAGAAACGGTAAACACAAAAAGAAGTTAAGGTATTTTGTTGTGTTTTGTTTTTTACATACAGATACTATTTCCCATGGAAATGGCAATATGTTAGTCCACAAATAGAGCTTCATGCTCTTCCTTGCTTCCTGTCTCCAAGGAAAGATACAGCATTTTATGTGGCCAGAATTCCACAGAATAGATTGAACTGACACAAGAGAAGAGCTTTCTAAAGGCTGTTTTTGGCCGGTAGTGCCCTGAGATTCCACTGCAAGGCTCTGTTTCTCATGGATTTTGCAGTCAGTGAATTAGAAACCAAGACCAGCTTTAGAAATCTGCCCTGGTTGGAAAGGGCATGGAACATGGGACCACGAGGAGCTTTGTGAAGGGCTCTGGGGAAGATCCCACCTGAGTGATTCTTTGTGCTGCTGTGTTCACTTCCTGCACCAGGTTTTTCTATCACAGGGAAGTTATATAAAAAGGGCAAGATTTGGCTGTTATGTTAGAGAGTGAGACCATGTTTGGTACAATGCATTTGTACCACAACCCTGAGTTTAGCCTAAACACAAGATTCCACTATAAGCTTTATTCTCAAATACAGAAAATTATACTGCCAACGGAAGTTAGTGCCTCAATTTGAAACTGATTATAGGACGTCTGTATTTGGTGGTGTTGGGGGCGGGGGACTAAACCAGTGACTCCACTCCACAAACCGGTCCATTAATTCCATTGAAATGGGAGTTCTGAGCACATAGGGCCAGAATCTAATGTGGCCACGTGAGGAATATTTTCCTTCTCTGCTGTAACCCTGAAACTAAATGTGCATTTTTCTTACTGACTAGTTTCATGAACGGGGCCAAAAGGTAGTGAGAGCCCATCTCTCTATGAGAGAAAATCCTCTCTGATCAATAGTTCCACTCTGATCGTGTCTGTAATGTATATCACAGCCCAGGCTGCAAGCGGCTGAGAAACTCTGCCATCCACTGCATGGCTGGGAGCCAGTGGGGCACTTAACGGAGCTCTTTGTCCTCTCTGCCAGCCTTTGAAGGCATTTGATGCATCTGAACATTGGGAGTCTTTTTTTACTTCCCCAACAGGAGACGAAGATCTCACTCTGATGTTGTTACACAAGAAAGTCATTTAAGAACCCCGCACCTTTACTTTTTGGTCAGTCAATGATAGCAAACTGTTCAAAAGGACTTTTAGTGTGAATTGTTCTACTCCAAGAAGTGCAGTGGTAATTAAAATAAAAACGGAAAAGTCAGAATACAATGCGATATAACCCAAAATTACCCCATGTGGCCTGGAGCTTTTTTTCATTCTTGATAGTGTAGTACCCCAAATCACAAGTCATATTTGCTCTTGATTAAATGGAAAAGCAAAAGTTTAAGTCATGATATGTCAAATGACACCAGCCACAGACAGGCGAAGGAAGAGAAAATGCTTGTAAAATCCCTGGACAGCACTGGAGGAAAAAGATACAGCCTAACTAGTGAAAGAGCCTAAGTTTTGAATACAGATGAAAACTGTACGCCTCTTGCCTCCACCCTACCAATAATGAAGCAAATGATCTTGCTGGACGTTACTTAAAGCTTGCTTAAATTATCACTCTAACTCATAAAATCCATTTATTGTAATAATGCAGAAAAATTCACCCGCACCGAAATTTGCTTGTAACAAAATAATCTAATAGTGTTCCATTATTGTGTGTGTGTGTGTGTGTGTGTGTGTGTGTGTGTGTGTAAATAATGATTTTCATGAGTATCAATATCTGGTATATTGGCTTTATCTCATACCACTTCATTTAACAATTAGTGTTCATGATATAAAATGGAAAACTATAGCTGACTCTGAATAAAACTTACCCACTACCTCCCACTACTGCTTCTGCTCCTTATATACAATATGAGAATATTTACCTGTGATTCAATAGACAGTGAAAAGTATTTCCTTTTATCTTCAGAATTCTACTTGAATTGATGTCAAGAATCATTCACTTTTAAATGACATGTTTCATGGCCAATCAAACTTATTTGAGGGGGCACCTGGATGGCCAGTCGGTTGGGCTTCTGACTTCAGCTCAGGTCGTGATCTCACGGTTTGTGGGTTCAAGCCCCGCGTTGGGCTCTGTGCTGACAGCTTGGAGCCTGGAGCCTGCTTCAGATTCTGTGTCTCCCTCTCTCTCTGCTCCTCCCCTGCTCATGCTCTGTCTCTCTCTGTCTCAAAAATAAATAAAAATATTTTTAAAAAATTAAAAAAGAACTTATTTGATTAAGCAGTGGTTCTCAAATATAGTGTTTGTTATATGTGTATATACACACAGACACAGACACACAGACACACACATATGTAATCACCTTTTATGTTCATAATATGAATTCAGTGGAAGAATAAGATATTTCCCGTCCCTTTAAAAATCATACAGTGTGAGACTTAAAATAGCTGTTATCACTAAAAGATTTTATAATGTAACACGGTCTTATTTCATAAATTTCACTAGTAAATAATAGTTTATTGTATGAATAACCCAAAATATATTGATCTATTCTACTGAAAGTGGACATTCAGTGTTTTTTGCTGTATCTGGATACTCGTGCATGTGTTTTTTTATTATTAGCAAGGTTTCCAAAAGGGACGTTATTTAATATGTCATCTGATAAACACGTACATATCCTGTGGTATGTGTATATACATGCAAATGTGTATACGTGTATACATAAGCACATGCTCGTATGTGTAGTGTGGATGTGTGTACATATGTTTTTGCCTATATTTAATTGTTAGGTTGTAGTATATGTGCATGTCTAACTTTACTAGGCAATGCCTAATTGATTTCTAATGTGGCTGTATCGTTTTATACGCCCATCAAATGTAGATAAGTGATCCCATGGGTACTCATCCTTGAAAACACTTGTTATTATCAGGTTTTAAAGTTTTTGCCATATGGTTAGTATACATTTCATTTTACATTTTTTTGTTTGTTTGTTTACCAGGATAGTTGAACACGTGTTCACATTTAATGGCCATTTGTAATTCCCTTTCTATGAAATTATATTTACACCTTTATTCACTTTTGATCTGGTTTATTTTGTCTTTTTCTCTAATTTGTGGAAAGTTTTTATATATTCTGGATATGAATAAATTGTAGGCAAAACGGGTTGCAAATATTTTACCTTTTTAAGGATTATGTTTTTATTTTTTATTCTTTTGGCATTTATTAATACATAGAAGTTTTTAAGTGTAAGATTGTTAAATTTATTAATAGTTCCCTTTTTTCACTTTATCATAATTAAAACATCCTTTTAATCCTTGTTATAAAAAATCCTCTTCCATTTTACTCTAGAAGTATCTGTTCTGGCTTTTACATATAAATTCCTCAAGCTGCTAGAGTAGGCAGTTAGTAAGTTCTAACAGGATGCCTGGAGGCCAGCAGGGAGGAAGTCAAGGTAAGCTGTGAGGACACCAGAGGCTCCTTCTGGGAGCACTCCAAAACTAAACCACGAGAAACCAGATCAAACCAGACAGGCTTAAGATGGCCCACAAAGTAGACCAAAGCTCACATTATGCCTTCATTATACTACTTCACCGTACAAAAATCTCTCTAAGGGTGCCATGGCAGGAAACCTCTGACCAAGTAAGGAAAAAGAAAAACATAACCCACGTTCCTGGAAGAGACCACCCTACCTCCAAGAAAACCCTACCTCAAATAATGAATATTCCACCCCTTAGTTAACAACAGTCAATAAAAGATAGAAACCCAAATCCCCCGTTTGCCCCCCAAACCTCCGGGGCAAAACTCTCCCCGGAGTTCACCCACTCTTACATCTGGAGGGTGTACTTTTCAGCGTGTGTTGCTCATCCATTGTGTTGTGTCTGTCCCTCAATTCTTTCTTGTGACACAACCAAGAGCCTCGAGCGACATCTTTTGGATGGACTGATCAAGGTCTCCCCTGTGCACTTAGCAACAAAACCATTTTAGATGGTTGTGGGCTGAAAATTTCAATTCATTTAAATTGCATTATAAGAACCATTATACAGGATTTGTTTTGTATCATAATTTTTCTTCTCTATTTTTCTATTTTTTTCTCTCTTTCTTCATTTTTGGCCATTTATTTGGACTGAGTTTCTCTTTCCCTTCAATATTTCATTAATTTTTTTCGTAACCCATATAGAAGTTATATTATGTCTTCATTATTTTGTGATTGCCTTCAGAATTTTAACGTTCATATTTAGCTTAAAATGTTCAAGCGTAAATGATATTTTTGCCACTTTTTCCTGGAGAATCCAAAGATCTGAAAATTATTTCACTCCAAAGCCCCTGCTGTCTCCTCCCCCTCGTAATCACACACAAAGGCTTATCATCCTAGAGTTTAGTTCTTTCTACCTTAGTTCCTTAAAAAAATTTTTTTTTAATGTTTACTCATTTATTTTTGAGAGAGAGAGAGAGTGAGAGAGCATAGGGAGAGGGGCAGAGCGAGAGAGAGACACAGAGTGTGAAGCAGGCTCCAGGCTCTGAGCTATCAGCACAGAGCCCAACGCAAGGCTCAAACTCATGAACTTCGAGATCATGACCTGAGGGGAAGTCGGATGCTTAACTGACTGAGCCACCCAGGTGCCCCTCTACCTTGGTTCCTTTAACCACAAAACCTAGATGCTTTCTTTGTCTTCTGGATCCATGCTGTGTTTAGCTATGTGTTTTAAACTCTCGGTGTTAATATATTACCCAGGGAGGAGGCGTTGGACTTCACATCTATTTTGCCATTTGGGGAAAAAAATGGAAAAAAAAAACCCAGCATTTTGAAAGAAAAGAATGTTAAGTAAGTATTTCAGAGAAATATTTACTGCGTAAGATGCCAATATACATAACGTATTTGAAAATTTGGGGAAATCAAACAATTTGAAAATTTTAGCAAAAGATAACGTGTAAGTTTTCCAAAATACCCCTATGACCAAGTGAGTTGGGAAAGATGAAGGGAAAAGGTGGTGTGTATACTTGGGTATTAGTAACAGACAGAAGAGTGTCTGTAACCATGACATCTTTGGAAAGCTAGTAAGACCTGGGCTTATGAGAATTAAAGTAACTCTCCATTTGAAGACATGTCACAATGAAGTAAATTTCATCCGTAAACAGAGTTTAAAATACCATTTTCTTGGAGTTGATTCATATTTTGTTTCCCTGGACTGTCATAACAATTACTGATTTCTTTACCTGACTATGGCTATTGATATTAAGGCTTAGGAATGGGATTTTTTTAAATGCCACTCATTTACATTGAGAAGGAAATAGAGTTGAAAGCTAAACGTTTCTCACTGAAAAAAAAATTCCTTTAATTTTCTGCCCACTAAAGTGTTGCCATCTCACGTCATTTTAATATGCAGTTAACCAGAGGATGGAAATGCTATGATTTATTGTGACAGGGTAAATAAAGCAATAAGAGCAAATCTAATTTAAGCATGCATCACTGAGCGTGCCTTTTCACTCCCGCTTGATGGCTACCCAAAATGATCCAACGAAAAATCAAAAGCGAGATGCATTAAAAGTGGGAGACTGGCTTTGGAGCACGCTAAAAGCCGTTGTGTAGTTAGGGGTTCTCCTCCTAAGTCACTGAAGTCTGGCCGGGAGCTAAGAAAGGCTTATCATGATCTTCTTAAGCCTTTTTGCTTCCTGCTGCTCTGTGAACCATTTAGTATAGCTGATCCTTCCGTCAGGAACCCCCATTTGAAATGTATCTCTTCTGTGTACTAGCTGGGGGTTCCTGGACATATTTCTTAACAGGCCACACCTCCATTCCTACATCTATAAAATGGAAATACAAATCATATGAAATTAATCCAGGTTTGTGAGTGTTGAATGAGAATACACATGGAGGACTTAGGCATTGTCTAGTCGTTACAAAAGCTCGGTAAATACTAGTTATTGTTAATATTAAGCTTAAGTATAAGTAAAAACAAGTGCCTGAAGCAAGTGAAGTCACTACATTGAACACCTTGCTCTCAAACAGAAAAGAGTATGAAAACAAGCAGCTTGTCTTCCAGGCTGCCAGTTAACTAGATTCAAGGGGTAAATATATAACATTCCATGTTAAATGTGTGTAACTCTGATGGCTCCCACATTCAATCTGGCTGGGGTCAGTCTTTCTTTCGAAAGCCCCAGAAGGTGGTTCCAGGATCATTCCCCTTGTGTTCTCCCTTCTGTCATGTGTCTGCTACTTTTCTCTTCAACATGTTCTTGATAACATTAATTTCTGTTTCCAAACACCTTGAGTAAAGCATCATCATCATAAACAAACAAAACAAAAAACAAAAGAAAACAACCACAAGTTTTTTCTCTAAGAAGAATTCTTTTGTTTCAGAGCCAACACACTCCAATTCCACATGCATTTTAAAAATCACAACATACTTCTTCTCATTACATGTTTTGTGCATGCAAAAAATGAATAGTAAAAACACATTTTTCAGGGTGTCTGGGTGGCTCAGTCAGTTAACCCTCTGACTCTTGGTTTCGGCTCAAGTTATGATCTCACGGTTCATAGGTTCAAGTCCTGCACCGGGATCTGTGCTGACATCATGGAACCTGCTTTGGATTCTCTCTCTCCTTCTCTCTCTGCCCCTTCTCTACTCGCTGTCTCTCTCCCTCCCTCTCTCTCTCTGTCTGTCTCTGTCTCTCTCTCTCTCAAAATAAATAAATAAACATTAAAAAAACAGCAACAACACTTTTCGATGTAGGCCGAATTGGATTATTGTGGTGGCTGTTGATCTTCTTATTGAGAGCTTAGAGCATAATTTTGGCTATTTCACATTCTGGAAATGATTGGAAAATGTGATAAGACAGTGTTTTCAAGGAACCCTATGGCTTCAGTGTTGCAGCATGAATAGAAACATGGGGCAAGGATTGAGTGAGGAAGGGCTCACTGTGTGCCAGGCCCTGGGCCGAGAGGTTTATAGACATTTGTTTCACACAACAATCATGTGAGAAATATTAGTAATTGCATTTTTTACAGAAGAAACTTCAGGTTTAAAAGCTTGCTCAAGGTCACACAGCCAGAACTGGAAGCTGAACTTAGGACTGACATTAACTGCTGCTAGTTCTGAGAATGCTAACAGTTCTGTTGAGTAGCTTGCATCGCTACTGAACAGAAAACCACGGAAGTCTGTACAGCTAACTGTCTAATGAGTTTGCTATCTAGTGAAAATATGTGGCTTTATCAAATTCCGTGATTTGATTCTATACGCATGTACATGCAAACTTCGTTCCTACAGATTTTGTTTGCTGCTGCAGTTGTGATTGATGAAATGTTTTAGTTACAAATAGATAGCTTCATTTACTTCCATTTTCCAAATAAGTACACGAAAAACTCTGATTCACCAATTTTACTATCAGTCTTTCAATATCTTGGTTTTTAAAAATTTTTTAATGTTTATTTATTTTTGAGAGACAGGGAGAGACAGAGCATGAGCGGGGGAGGGAGAGAGAGAGAGGGAGACATAGAATCTGAAGCAGGCTCCAGGTTCTGAGCTGTCAGCACAGAGCCCGACGAGGGGCTTGAACCCACGAACCATGAAATCATGACCTGAGCTAAAGTCGGACACTTAACCTACTGAACCACCCAAGGCACCCTTAATATCTTGAGTTTTTAATTTTATATTTAATGTGGAATATGGGTTGGGCTTCAAAATAAAATTTAAAAACGAGTTCAATTTTTCAAAAAAAGGATGAAAACACAAAGTGGCTGAAGTCATTTGAGTTGTGACACATGTTAATGCTCCTGTAGCTTTCTGACATGAACAAATCAGAAAAAAAAAATGAAGGCAAATACCATCCACTCCCAAGTATTTGGCACGATATTGCATTCTAAGATGTGTAGGATGCAGGGGCGCCTCGGTGAATCGGTCGGTGGGGTGTCAGACTCTTGGTTTTTGCTCAGGTCATGATCTCATGGTTTGTGGGTTTGAGCACCACACTGGGCTCCATGTTGACAGTGTGGAGCCTATTTGGGATTCTCTCTCCCTCTCTGTCTCCTCCTTCCCCACTTGTGTGCACTCATTCTTTCTTTCTTTCAAAATAAACTTAAAAAAATAGAAATAAAATAAAATGTGTAGGATGCATTTAGGTATTGAAGGGATAATTTTACCATTGTATTTATAATATTGCTGTATTATATTGCAGTGGAATCTACACCCTATTGACCTGGTAGACCAGATATCTTTATTCTCCAGTGCAGGTCTCAGCACAGGAGAGACTGAATATAAATATTTCCTAAAGGAACTCATATGTAACTAACCAATGAATGAGTTAATTTCTAGATTGTGTGATTATGAGCAGATTTATTTTGCTGTTTTTCACATTTTTGCCACTAAGTTTGTATTTTTTTATATGGAGATAATAAACTTTATTTTAAAGAGGCCCTTTGCTCGCAGAAGTGAGAACCCAGGTTGAATATCACGGAAGGGGATTATACACATTTATCCCCCAAAGTTCCAAGCCGTCCAAAGCTGTGATGCTTGGTAGCTCAGGAAGCTCAGTTTACACCCTCCCTGTCCTCATTAGCATTCCATGCTCTGGGTGGAGCATGAAGGGGACCTTTCCTTTTCTAACAGAAACATGAAAAGGAAGAGAGATAAAAAGAGCAGTGAGAAGGAAAACACTTTGCTACGAGGAGAAATATCCTCAGTTATATTTCTTGATCCTTACAAGAAGAATCTAAGCATAATTATGAAAACATCAAAAAATGTATATTTTAAGATTGTTTTCACCCTGTAGGCCATTTGATGACGAGTATAAGATTTACTGAGGAAAGATTTAACCAGTTACTCATCAACAACACAAGGTCATACATCATGAAACATCGTCTGCATTTGTAAACTCCTGGGGGCATTTTGTTACATTACTTTTCACTCTTTTCTTTGAGCTTACTGTCTTTTGTCCTATTATTAAAGAATATCAAGGTCAAATATTTTGTCACTGCCTTTGATGAATCACTCTTATACTCCAGAAATTCAACAGAGCCAAACAGATTTCTCTGCATGTGCATATAGATCCTTGTATGTGTGTGTGTGTGCGCGCGCGCGTGTGTGTGTGTGTGTGTTCCTTAAACTGTTTGAGAAACAAAATGTAATATGTATTAAGGTATTTAATATGAACTTTTTGCTTCTGGTGTGGACAACTGAATACTTAAATATTTATGATGAATGAATGAAAGAAAAATTCTGCCTCACTTGATAAAGGGACATTGGATTTAGATTCTGGAAGGTTTTATGATGTTTAACACATCCCTGAGATTAAATGCCCTCTGAGCTTCTGTAAAATGGAAAATGAAGGAATTTGTTCAAGGTCACATGACTAGCATGCAGCAAAGCTCTTTTTCCAACTGAGGTAGCAGGACTTCAATGCCCATTCTCTTTACCATTACATGATGATTTGGGGGAAGATTAAATGAGACAATGCATATAAAATAATGGTATGTATTTTTAAAAATAAATAAATACGTTTTATATCATTATAGTTATGTTGACAATAACACCTGACAGGGTAGAGGGAGATGTTTGAGGACAGGAAACAGATTGATCTGAGCGAGGAATACAGGATGCAGTAGAGGACATTACAGATAGTAAGTTAAAGTAGAAAATACTGTTGGGCCAGACATTGGAGGCTCTTAAATGTCACGTTTGGTATCTTTATTTTCAATGCAACCAAGAGGAATAGTTAACATATTTTATAAAGATGCAAAATGGGCCTTAACATAGTTACAGAAACAGGTTTGGCTGGGTGGCTTTGTCGGCTAAGAGGCTGACTCTTGATATCAGCTCAGGTCATGATCTCAAGTTCCTGAGATCACGTTCAGCATGGAACTTACTTGGAATTCTCTATCTTCCTCTGCCCCTGTCCCCCGCTCATGCTCTCTCTCTTTCAAATAAATAAATTAATTAATTAAAAAACAAAAACAGGAAGAATGTTATAGAAGCAACATGTTTGGGGAAGGGAGGCGACAGGTTAATCCACTCGTTTGCCATTGCACTGGTTGAGGAAGAAGTATTTACGTGATTGGTGGCAATGGTAGTGATAAAAAGAGCATGAATAAAAGTGTATACAATTGGAAAGAGGTATAGCAATTAAGCTTATATAAGCAGGATTAAAATTCACTGAGTGCCTTTTCTATCTAGACTCAAAAGAATCAAAATCAAGGAGATCAAAGAAAGACCCTGCCGGAGGAGTCACCTTCTTAAGCAAAGTGCCTTGCTCATTGACTTCAGGTAACCGAGCTCTAACTTCCTCAGAAGTGTTCATGTTTGGTACAGCAGGTGGTGTTGCCACAGCACAGAAACCTTCATGCTCAGTTAAAAGATAATCAAGGGCTATCCTATTATCAAGAGCTTTGGCCAGAGAATCTAAGGATCTTTGCTGGGAAGCTGTTGTCTTAGAAATGGATTCTGAAGTTTTAGGAATTAAGAAGTTCCTGATCATAGTGTCATTGACATTTATCCCTAGCTAGGGAAGTAAGGACCTGCCAGTACGACTGAATCCTGAATTGGGAATGCCTCCTGGTAGGCCCTTTCTAACTCGATGATGTGAATTAAGGGAAGACGACCATTGAGTTGATTAAAAGGGTAGAACTCTTAAAGAGAAAACCACGGGCCCAAAATGGTGTCACTTAGGCCAAGTCGCCAAACCTCAAGTTCTTATAAATTTTATAATCTTGATAATCTTGGTGTGGGTGAACATGCACACACACACACACACACTCTCTCTCTCTCTCTAAAAGTTATTTAAAAATTTAATAACTACTATCCACCAGATTTGAAGCTAGTTATAAGTCAATTGTTAACAGAATAAAATGTGTAAAAGTGGACAAAAGTTCTATGGGAAACCAATCCATTGAAATAATTCTGTAACTCAGGGATCTAGAGACCCTATCCAGTTCTACTATGTGGGGTAAGCAATTTTATTCCTCTCCGAGTTTCACTGCTCTTTTCCATGTGACATGGAAAGCAAACTAATAATGCTGTCTTCTGCAAGTTGTTACACAAAACAGAGGAGACTATATAAGCAAAGGTGCTAGTAATATAGTTAACACGTTTTCCTTATTGTCAATATCATGTTTTATTTAGTTGTACCTTACCTTTCTCTATAAAAGTTTGAAGTGGCTTATGAAAATATACTAATAAAGCATAGAAATGTAAATAATATTTAGACATTCAAAACAAAGAATAATAAAAGTTAGAAAGATAAGGACAAGATTATTGAATTATTACTATTAATAGAAGCATAAATAAAATAAATAAAGGGTAATTTGAGTTCTTCAATTTTAAAAGGATTTTACTTGCTACAGCTCTATTTTATATACCCGTAGAGTTGTGCAATCTGTAACAAACAAAGATTGGTTTATGGATCAAGGGGCAGCTTCATTAAAAAAAGGAAAAAAAATTCCCTTATGTTGATGGAAGGCAGTTTGCTATCTAGGTCTTATTTTATTATTTCAATTTTCTAGTAGAGGGAAAAATCAAGATCATTCTAATTTCTAATAGCATGGGATTTGGGATCATGAAAATAACAACAAAAAAACCCTACAGACATTGCAGTGGTTATTCCACATACTACTTTGTTAATACATGATGTCAGTTGCATGCCCATTTCTAGAAATGTAACAATTGCAAGGAATGTAAACGAGGATTTAAAAAAAAACCCATAACAGATGTTTGCAAGATTTTTCCCCCTACTTAGAACATAATAAACATATGGAATGGCCTATCAGGCACAATTGCTGAAGCAAAACACAAGGATCATTCAAGAAACAATTAGATTCTGTTCTAAAGAAATGGAATACTTAAAAAGGATGAGTCCTGATGGGCCTATAGTCCTGATGAGCAAATAGCTCCAACTAAACCCTTTATGATTCTATCTACATTTGAATGTAAATATCACCACAATCTACTCAGATCAAGATTGGGAGCACTGTGGAGATTTTTCTCCCCTGCAAGAGAAGAAAGTGTGTTGATAATAGCCCATGTCTATGTTGTAAAACGCCCACATGTGGTAACTTTGTTTGCATTCTCTTTGTTATTAAAAGGGAGGAAGATAGTTCTCATCATCTTAATGTCTTCATTTTTAGATAAAGTTTAGTGGAGCTAAGAAGATTATTTTTTTTAAGAGTAAAATCGATTGCAGGCATATTTCAAGGCACATATTCTGAGCTGCATTAGGAAGTAAATTTGGGAAATAAATCAGGGAGTAAATAAAAATTATGAATTGACAAGACAGATTACAACATAACAGCATATGCCAAAACTAAGAGAAGAAACCTTTGGTATTCAATGCCACACTGGTTTGTCCTCAAACAGCTAATTCTGGCGTAACATGATTGAACATGGCTCTGAGAACATGTAATTTTATTTATTATTTTCTAAACTAACAGTCTATCTGAAAAAAAAATGTGTATCTGTAGCTGGGGTTCAGGGGTGCAAGAACACCGGCATCCAGGGGTCCCAAACAATCCCACTAGTCTATCTCTTCCTTGAAGGGGGGAACAAGGTCCTTCCCTCGCATCACAAGAGGGCTGCAGATGCCCACAAATAAAGGTGATCTCACTCTGTCTCTTCTCTATGTGAGTAAAGCATTGTTCCTTGTGTAAGTCACATCTTTCTTGATGACCTTGAAACATGCAGTGGGTTGACATCATCAGACAATTGCTCTTGGTGGTAAACACGGTTGTGCTCTCTGCTATCCTCCATGTGGTGGGGCTCCTCCCCTGGAGATGGGAATGTGTGTTACTTGCTTGACAGTTCAAATCCTAACATTACACACACTTTTCCTTCTTTCTTTATCCCAATGTGCTCTTTGTAGCTACTTCTAACTTTACACCATCCTAAAGAATAGAAGTTATTCAATCTATTGTCCATACTGACCAGGCATGTAGACTTGGTTGTATTATTTCCGTACAGTGTATATTATGAAAATAAATAGCTTTGTGTTTCCCCAGAATTAAAATATTTGAGTGTATGTTTTAGATTATATATGGCACTACTATTCTAAGATCCGGATACTCTTTCCAGGAGCTGCTAATTGTTGCTTCATTCTCCTGTTGAGGATTAATGTCCCTGACTCCTAACATCAATATGTATGATGGATGTATTTTTGTAGACAACTATGATAGTGACATCTGAGAAAATAATTCAGTAATCAGGTAAAAGATATTAGCTGTTCAGTATCAAAGTTATTTTAATAAAGATTGTTTTTACATATCATTCACATGCTAAGAAGTGAGCCTAAAATTGCATTAATTTGTAATATATTCTGAATTCTTTGTTTTGTTGCCTAGTGAAGTTGGATTAAACATGAAAATAGAGACACTTAAAAAAGCACGAATTGTACCTTCTAAGTAAAGTAAAATTGACCAACTAAGTACTTATGTGAACTATTTAGGAATAAGGGGAAGAAATTTTAGTTTTCCTTATTCAATAAAAATTATTAGTGAATGTGTTTGTCTCTGCACTAGAAATTAACCTCTTGAGGGAATGGGCTTTGACCTAGTCAACTCTATGTCTCTGGCACATAGCATGTTACCAAAGAATGCTTGTGGATTGGAAATTAATTGTTAATGTAAATTTGTTTAACTTTATTGATGTATCTTGCTGAAGCATGCACCTTTATCTTATTAAGCTTTCTCAAATTAGATGCTAAGTCTGGAATGGCGAATTTTAAGGTTGTCCTTGAACATTTGTTTCTCACGATTTAAATCCACTTTGGCTTAATGAAATATGGTCTTATAAGACCTCCTTGTTTCAACCTGCCCAAACTCAGTTACTTGATGCCCTTTAACTACTAATTATTCACATTATTCACACTTATCTGTGTGAAGTCTTGGCATCTGGTCAACAATTAAAACGCACGCACACACACACACACACACAAAGCATGGAGTATATTTTTTCAAGATTCAATCTCTAAAGCCTCATAGGAGATATACCCATAGGATATTGAATTGGTATAATATTAAATATCCTGCCTGATCTCAAACATAATTTTCATTTTATAGATGCAAGTTATATGCAATTTGATTAATTGATTATTTAATTAGATTAAAAAACATATATTGTGCACCTAATAGTTACACATATTTGGGTCACCTGCTTGCAATTGGACAGTTAGGTTAAAAATATCTTTTTTTCTTGGGATACCTGGCTGAATCAGTGAGTGGAACATGCAACTCTTGATCTCAGCATTGTAAGCTTGAGTCCTATGCTGGGGTCTTTTTACCTCCCTTAATAAGCTTGGAGTTTATTTTTGTAATAGGCACAATATGTTTCTTAAGTCATTATATTACAAAACAAGTTTTTGTTCATGTAATTATTACTCTAGTGTTAAATTCACCAAGTACTTTTGATACTCATCATTCACAGAATTAAAAGAAAGACTATTCTACGGTGCATTTCTTCATATGCTGAAACAGGGTTTTGAGCTCCAAACATGAACTATTGCCATGAAAACAAACCAGATTAAACTAAGTTCATATGAATACATTGTGGTCCTCATGAACAAGTTGCCAACATAGGGTCAATATAATGTTACTGACCAAGATGGCTTTAACTTTTTCTTGAACTTGACTACATTTCAGACAGGCTTGTTTCAGGCTCCCGGTCCCTGACCCCCTTTTTTCTTAGAGAATTTACTGCAAAAAACTTAACATTGAAAATTCTTTCTCTACCTCTTCAAAATACGAATACTTTTAAAAGGTCTTGACTATTTTACGTCTCAGGAATGTCTCTCTCCATGTCCAGAGATCCATCCCTTAGAAATGTAACCACGAAAGAAGATATCCCTGCTTCCTAATTTTCGTGAGACAGTAGTAGTCTAACTTTAGCAGATACTTTGATCCAAGTTATGCAACTACGTCCTTTTGCAAAGATATGAGAAAGTTTACTTTTCCTTTGGGTAGAGAAAATTAGCAAACACAGATAACCTAAGATTACCCAACCTCAACTTCAAAAGCTCCCCAGTCCTTTGTTTCATTACAGTTGATCTCAGACAGAGTTCTGACCTCTCTCTCCTATTGTAATACCCTTGAATAAAGTCTTCCTTACATATCTAATAATTTTTTGTTTTGATATTACAGAGTATAGCAAACACATCATTCAATAGAAGAATGTTTACTCTAGTATTTTAGCTTCATTAAACTATGGTTCCCTTTTGAAAGACTTAAAAGGTTTTTTTGTTTAATCAAGTGAAATTTCAGTTATAATTTTAAGCTAATATATGTATAAGCATAAAATTAACAGGAAGTCTTTATGCTTATATGTTTATTCAACTTTAAAGCCAAACCCATGTGTACATTAAGTATAAGCAAAATAAAAATACAAAACCAATCCAATTAAAGTTCACAACATTAATGAGCTCTGACAGATTTTTGTTTCCTATAACTTAACCACCATTTACAATATGATTCTGTTAGTGATAATCAAGGCAAGACAATGATTCTTCTCAATCTGGGCACCTGTGCTACCTATATGCCAACATTTGGCCAATGCACTTCTTATCAGTACTTTCATGTAATGTGCTGTGAGATCATTTGGCTTTCAGTTGATCCAAAAATATGACAAGCTGTGTGACAATGAGCACAATTAAAAATTTTATCACTGAAATCATATGGTGGTTCCCAGAAATAGAAGAGTCAAACAAAGGATAAGAGTTTCATTGATGTGGTAGGAATATCCTTACCTTTTCCATTGTGGATGCTTCATGGCTGGCCCTATTAGGAAACACTGCTTAGGAGAGCCTGGGTGGCTCAGTTTGTTAAGTGTCCAACTCTTGGTTTTGGTTAAGGCCATGATCTCACAGTTCCTGAGTTCGACCCCCACATCGGACTCTGCGCTGATGGTTCCGCACCTGCTTGGGACCCTCTCTCTCTCCCTCTCTCTCTGCCCCTCCTATGCACTCTATCTCTCTCTCTCTCAAAATAAATAAATAAATAAAAAAGAGGGGCGCTTGGGTGGCTCAGTCAGATAAGCGTCCGACTTCGGCTCAGGTCATGATCTTGCAGTTCGTGAGTTCAAGCCCCGCATCGGGCTCTGTGCTGACAGCTCAGAGCCTGGAGCCTGTTTCGGATTCTGTGTCTCCCTCTCTCTCTCTGACCCTCCCCCGTTCATGCTCTGTCTCTCTCTGTCTCAAAAATAAATAAACGTTAAAAAAAAAAAAGAAAAGAAAAGACCACATTACTCTCATTTCCGCTTCCATTCATCCTTGGAGAAGATTTAGTTATTTATTGGTCTGTTCACCTGTTGGTTTCTTTGGTTATTTATTTATTTAATACATATCTATTTACTTATTTACTGTAATCATCAAAAGAAATGTTTCATCCTTCCTTTAGGTTCCTAGCATGATTGCAGTTATGAATTTATGTTTGGGAAACCAACAGCACAAAGAGCTTCAGTTACCAACTCGCCATTCTTGCTTCCCCCACACAGACATATATTTTCTGTGTCAATAAACACCCTGAAATGGGAAAAGAGAAAAGTTAACCTCTCAAAAGAAAAAAAATCATTTCATCTCTCAAATACAGTATGAAATCTTACAAATAAGTATCTCTGTGTACTTTAGCTCAAGAAAAAGAAGCTAAGTATTTATTTATGTTTTTAAATTTTTTCTTAATGTTTATTTATTTTTGAGACAGAGAGAGACAGAGCATGAATGGGGGAGGGCCAGAGAGAGAGGGAGACACAGAATCTGAAACAGGCTCCAGGCTCTGAGCGGTCAGCACAGAGCCCGATGCAGCGCTTGAACTCACGGACACAAGATCATGACCTGAGCTGAAGTCAGACGCTTAACCGACTGAGCCACCCAGGTGCCCCAAAATCTAAGTATTTAAAAGCTCTGAAGTTTCTTGTGTTTTTAGGTATCTAACATCTACCTAAACTATATGTGCTTCCTCAAGGCCTTTTTGTTATTTAATGAAAATATTTTCTTAAAGTTTAACAAGTACACAAGAAAGTGCAAAAATTGTTAGTGTGCATCTAACATATTTTTTACATTTGGGCGCCTGGGTGGCTTAGTCGGTTGAGCGTCCCACTTTGGCTCAGGTCACGATCTCGCTGCTTGGCGGGTTCAAGCCCTGCGTTGGGCTCTGTGCTGATAGGTGGGAGCCTGGAGCCTACTTCAGATTCTGTGTCTCCTTCTGCGTCTCCCCCCCGCTCTCCCCCTCATGCTCTCTGTCTCTGTGTCTCAAAAATAAATAAACATTTAAAAAAATTTAAAAAAAAACTGTTTAAAGTATGTGTTTACAAGGTGAGCACATTAATGTACCTTGCATCCAGATCAAAACCCAAATACCAAGGCCCAGAAACCACTTCCACTACTACGCTAACCAAAGATGCCTCCTACCAATTAACCCACCAAAGGTAAAGACAGTCCACTTCTGACAGCATAAATCAGTTTTGCCTGTTTTTATACTTGATGTAAATGAATCATACAGCATGCATGTGTGTGTGTGTGTGTGTGTGTGTATGAGTGTTTACTCTAACCTGTTCCTGTGAAATTCATTTATTTTCTTGACACTATCACAATTTGCATAATCTCATTGTTGTCTACAGTCTGATTATTTTGTTTGTTTATTCCCTTATCAAATTAGGACATCTAAGTCATGGTATTTTTCTTGTCAGTAATTTGTGTTATATTTCTTCTTTTAGTGATTTGATTAGTCTTACTAGGGATTTACCAGTTTTATTAATGTTTTGAAGCCACAAATTTTGGCTTATGTTGATACTCTTTATTGTGCACATACTTTCTATTTCATTAATATATACTCCTATTTTAATTTATTACTTCTTTCTAACTTCTGAGAATTTTATATACTTTTCAAACAACCCAGCTTCTTGAAATAAAAGCCTTGATCGTAAATCATGATAAAAGCCTCAAAACTCATCAGGCATTTTCAGATGTTTCCTATATACAGATCTGTGTTTATGGGTGTTTTATTCATTATATTTCTTTCTAAGTACCAATTTAGATTTTCACAAGCTGAGATATGTCATATCTAATTTCTGTGGTGATTTCTTCTTTTACCCATGGGTTATTCAGTAGTATATGGTGTGCTTTTCAACTAGTTAGGGATTTCCCAGTTATCTTTTTTATGGATACAAGAAAAATAGTATGATTTATATCAGTGCTTTGAGATTTGTTGAGACTTGCTCTATAGCTTAATAAGTGGTCAATTTTTAAAAATGTTACAGATGCACTTAAAAATAAAATATATTCTATGTTTGTTGGGTGCAATGTTCTATATATGCCAATTAGTTCATATGTGTTAATTGCATCATTTATAGCATCTGTGTCCTTACTCTTTGTGCATGCATAAGTTTGCTATTTCTCTTAGCTATTTTTAGAAGAGTGTTAAAATCCCACTATATTTGTGGAGTTATCTCTCATTTAGTTCTCGAAGTTTGATACACACACACACACACACACACACACACATATGTATATATATATATATATATAAATCTAAGTTATTGGATACTTAGAGTAATATTTCTTCCCTTAATCTCTAAGCTGGCTGATGACAAAAAAACCATAACAGCTTTCTTTTGGTTAGTGTGTTCATGATAGAACTTCTTTCTTGAGTTTTATTTTTAACTTTTTATGCCTTTTGTAAGCAATATGTAGATTTTGTTTTTGTTCTTGCTTAATTCACTTTGACAATATCAGTCCTATAATTATTGTTTTTAGCCTATTTATATTTAATGTAATTCCTGATGCATTCAGGCTTATATTACTGTTATTCCTTTTTCTCTGAGCACCCATTTCATGCTTAATTTCTTCCTTTGTTTCTTTTGAATTTTTGTTAATGTTTATTTATTCTTGAGAGACGGAGAGACAGACAGAGACAGAAACAGAGAGCTAGTGGTGGAGGGCCAGAGGGAGACGGAGACACAGAATCCAAAGCAGGCTCCAGGCTCTGAGCTGCCCGCACACAGCCTGATGCAAGGCCCAAACCCATGAACTGTGAGATCATGACCTGAGTCTAAGTTGGACACTTAACAGACTGAGTCACCCAGATGCCCCTCTTTTGTTCCTTTTGTATTAGAAATCTTATGGTCTAGGTTTTCTTTCTATTATTAGAAAGAAATAGAATTTCTTTTATTTCTATTACACATTTTACTAGATCTTAGTGTTTATTCTTATTAAAATATAAATTCTTCTTGAATAAGAATGTCACTTTTGTCATGTCACTAATAAAGAACAATAGAACATTTACCTCTGTATTTACTCCCTTCCTTCAATTTGTGCTGTTTTGGGCACTTTTGCTCTACATATATTTGAGTATATGCAGGAGATTACTGTTGTATACTGAGAATTAATTTTCTTGAGATGCAATTCTGCTGGCAAGAAATTTTCTTTTGCTTTCTCTTTATTTTGCCTTTATTTTTGAAGGATATTTTTGTTGAGGATGTAATTTTAGGTTAGAGATTACTTTCTTCAGTACTTTAAACAGGATATTTTATTGTCTTCTGGCTTCCAGGATTAGTCTTTATTGTCATTTTTTAATGCTATTGTCGCCCACTGGAACATAATTTGTGCCCCATTTCTGGATGATTTTAACTCTTTTTCTTTGTTTTTAAGCAGTTTAATTAAAATATTCCTAAATGGGGCTTACTTTGGGCTCAATGAAGATTCTTGGTCTTTAAGTTCATATTTGTTCTCTTACTTGCATTACAAACCATTGTAAAAAGTAGTGGCTTAAAATAATGACAATTTTATGAGCTCATATTTCTGTGGGTTGATTGATTACAGCAGGGATTTCTTTTGCGAGTCTTTGTTAAGGGTTTCTCGTGTCACTACATTCAGATGTGGCAGAGTCTGGAATTGTGGGTGCTAGAATGCTCTAGTCCATCTGGGATACCCAAAATGGTTTCTCCACTCACGTATAAGGTAACACGTGGCTTCTCTATGAAATGATTCTTTGTCTACAGGAACTTGTCCTCCAGGAACTCTCTCGAGCAGAATAGCTGGGATTCATATTTGGTGGTCCAGGGCCCTACGGTCTCAAATGCAGAAGCTGACAGGCTATTTTAAGGCTCAGGTCTGATGCTGACACAGTGTCCCTACTGTCACAATTCTGTTGCATTAAGCAAGGTACAGTTCTGGCCCATATTCGGTAAAGGAGGGCATTACACACCGCATGGATATAAGGGCATGTAGCTACTTTGGGGGCCAGTTTTGAAGATGATCTACCACAATGTGTTTCTTCAGTGTTTGGAATTTTTCTGTCGTGATCTCTTTAAATACCATTTCTAACCCTTTCTGTTGATAATTTCTGCCTGGAACAGCAGTTCCAGCTATGCTATACATTCCCTCTGTGTCCGACATTTCTTACATCCTTTTCTGTACTTTCTATCCCTTTTTTATTTTTTTCTTCAGTGTGTATATCTTCTATTGACATGTGTCCCAGAACATCAGTCCTGTGTTCTTCTGTGTTAAATCTGTTGTTAAATCTATTGGGTTCTTTTTTTTAATGTTTATTTATTTTTAAGAGAGAGAGAGAGAGAGAGAGAGAGCAGGAGAGGAGCAGAGAAAGAGGGAGACACAGAATCCAAAGAAGGCTCCATGCTCTGAGCTGTCAGCACAGAGCCCAATGTGGGACTCAAACTCATGAACTGTGAGATTATGACCTGAGCCTAAGTGGAATGCTTACCTGACAGAGCCACCCAGATGCCCCTCAATCTATTGGGTTCTAAATTTTAATTTTTTAATGGTTTATTTATTTTTGAGAGAGAGAGAGAGAGCAAGGAGGGGCAGAGAGAGAAAGAGAGAGAGAGAGAGAGAGAGAGAATCTGGAACAGGCTCCAGGCTCTGAGCTGTCAGCACAGAGCCCACTGTGGGACTAGAACTCATGAACTGTGAGATCGTCACCTGAGCCTAAGTGGACCGCTTAACCGACTGAGCCACCCAGGCACCCCCTAGGGTTCTTAATGTCAAAACTTTTATTTTTTTTCAGTTCTGGATTTTCGTTACAATTCTTTTATGTATTTCAAGTCTCTGAAGTAATTCTGTATTTCTTTACCTTCTCCACCTTTCCCTTTATTTTCTGTGAACATCGTGATCATAGGTTATTGTTTTTGTAAGTGTCCTCTTCTGCTAACTAAATATCTGTACTAACTCTGAGTCTGTTTCAGTCATTGTTTCTGCTCCCCTGGGTTTGGATTTTTAGGACTGCCAGCTTGCAGTTTTGGTAACGTTTATTTCCACCTTGGGCTTATCCTCCCCTCAGCCATTCTCCCCCAGGCCTTCAGATGAGCACCTGGTGTTGTCTTTATGACCCACTCCTGACATTAAATGAAGTTAGGCACTGTCTCCTCAGCAAGGCTGGAGTTGCCCTTCTTTGCTTTGCTGAGGTTGTGTTCAGTGTTTTTAGCCTCCTCAACCTACAGGAAACCTTGGAGGGGAAACCAACCGTGTATTTAGGAGCCATCACCTTCCAATTTCTCTCTCCAGTTCCCCGAGACCTCCCAAAGCTCTGCTTATGGCTCTGTCCCAGAAGCAGCGGCCCCTTTAGGGGCAGCACCTCTTCTGGGGCAGAAGACCTCTTCCGGGGCAGCAGCCTCCCCCATAAAGGCATCATCAGCAAAGTCCCTCAGGGAAGACACTGCTGCAAAAGCCAGCTCTGCTTTCCGAGGCTCCTCTCTCTCTGGAATACTGCCCTCCCTAATTATCCTGCTTCCTGCAAATCTCTGAGGCCTGAGGCATGATTGTTAGATTTCATCCCAATTTTCTTGTTGTTTTTGTATTGGTTTGCCCTTAACTCTTCTTTACCACAAGTTTATGTGTCACACGCTCTTTACTGTCCTTTCCTCAAGGGTCTTTGTAATTTATTCTACACTTCGACACACTTCTTACACAGAGTAAGAGGGTTTGGTAGGGCAAGTCTCCCCTTAGACTGCATGCTTTTTGAATAGAGAAACACCGTATTATTCATCTCTGTGCTCTTGGGATCTAGCAGCTGGCATCTGAGAATGCATAAGAATATTTATTTTTTGAAGATATTGCCAGCCCAAGTGCCTCAGTCGGTTGAGCATCTGATTCTTGATTTTGGCCCAGGTCATGATCCCAGGGTCATAGGATGGAGCCTTGAGTTGGGCTCCACGCTGTGTGAAACCTGCTTCAGATTCTCTCTCTCTCCCTCCTGCCCTCTCTCTGTTTCTGTCCTTCTGTCCCTTTCCCCCACTCTTGCTCTCTCTCTCTCTCTAAAATAAAAATTTAAAAATTAAAAATATATTGCTAGGTCAAAATGGATTCTTGTTAACATAGTTTTGGTTATAAGCTAAATATTTTAGGAGGCCAAAATTCCCATAAATATATATGGCATCCCTATGTTAAGCATCTTGGGATATCCCAGAGCAATCAGATAAAGAACAGAATTGTCAACACATGATAACTGTTAATCAATTTTGAACTTATTCTTTTTAAGTGTTTATTTATTTATTTTGAGAAAGAGAGAGTTAGCGTGCAAACAGGGGAAGAGCAGAGAGAGAGGGAGAGGGAGAATCCCAAGCAGACTCTGCAGTGTCAGCACAGAACCCATGTGGGGCTCGATCTCACCAACCATGTGAGATTATGACCTGAGCTGAAGTCAAGATTTGGTCACTCAACCCACTGTGCCACTCAGACACCCCAATTCAAAAGCTACTTTTAATTATAACTTTCCCAAAATGGAAGAAGCAACCTTTTTTTCCCCCTGTGGGTTCTACAATGACTCAAGTGCTGTCCCTTGACCTCTCTTCACTGATAACCTTACCAAAAACATGGTACCCTGAATGGTGGGGTGAGAGGGAATCCTGAAGAAGCAAAGTTCACTATGAATTAAAAATTTATTTATTTCTTTGGTTCTTTTTATATGTGGCTTAATGATTTACCATGAGATAAACAATATCATGTTTCTTTTAATAAAATGGTGTTGAAGACATGTGTCATCAGTTTTTACTGTTTTTCCATACCACAACCTAGAACCTTTACAAGGGAAAAGAAACATAATAATTATAGAAATGCAAGTAAGACCGCATAAAAATGACAAAGTTGAAAAATTGGACACATTCTGAATCTTGATCCTTGTAAGTTACAGTTTTCAAATAATTTTTAAAGGTAACTGAATGAATATGATAAAAAGGATCATACGTATTATTGAGTATAGTGTCAGAATGAACTTTTCTTGGGCTTTTAGAAAAAAGCAATACCGTGGGGGCACCTGGCAGGCTTAGGTGGTTTAGTGTCCAACTCTTGATATGGACTCAGATCATGATTTGGCTGTCGTGGGTTCAAGACCCATGTCAGCTTCCATGCTCAGCACAGAGCCTACTTGGGATTCTCTCTCTCCCTCTCTCTGTCCTTCCCCCACTCACATGCTCATGCTCTCTCTCTCTCCCTCTCTCTCTCTCTCTCACAAAATAAGTAAACATTAAAAAAAAGGAGAAATGCCATGCATTTTCAGATCTTCCAAGAAATGTATATATTTACATTTTCAAACAACAACATAGATAATATTAGATAAATATCAAAGAGTTCTATTTTTGGGATTATGGTACATTTTTCCACCTGGTTGAAGTAAAACATGAATTTTGCTGCTAATGAAAGACAGGGTTTGACTAGCTATGGTCATAGTTTTGAGGCCTCTCTATGTGGATAATTTGTAGTTATGAGTGTAATATTGCACCCACGATAATGCGTATTGTGGTCTTGTGGATTATCATTTTCATTATAAGAAACCCTTTAAAATATTGATTTAATTTTTATTATGGTGGGTTTTTATCTAGGCTCTTTGTTGGCTATCTTATTTTGCATAGCACCACTGGCTAATATTAGATACGTATTTCATAAAGGATCACATACTTTTAGTGTTAAAATACTGTAAAATATCCCAAAGCTTTTTTGTCTTTATTTACTTCCTTCTTGCATAATTTCACATTGATTAATATGTAAACCCTTATAGAATTTACAGATTTTGATTCATCTGTTTATAAATGTGACAATACATTCAAAGAAAATAGTGTGACAGATAATGTATTTTAGTGAAAATAACAAAAGAAAACAAAACAAAGGTTGTTAGTGACAAATATGACAGCTGTAACTTTCAAAAGAAAATGAAAGTAGGGGATTTGTCCTTGCAAACGGTATTACGACCTTTTATTTTATAACCATTTACTTCATGTTTAATGAGAATATGGCATATTTTCTCTCAGGTTAGGAGAAAATAATAGCTTTAGACATTATCTTTGACCCTCAAACTATAGAGGGGATATGAATAATGATGAAACAAGGGGTAGAGAGCATTTTAAAATAGACTACTATGTCTCAAATAGGGGCATTCAACTATTAGTGCTAAGAATAACTTCTATAACTTTGAAATAGTTAACATAGGTCATTTTCAAAAATGGGCCATTTCATACTCTTGGAATTTCTTTTAATTTTAATATAAAGTCTCTGGGCTAAAAGGGACATCATAACATGTTAATTGAGGCACAGTTCTTGCAGAAAAGAAACTGAGGCTTCGAGCTAGTAAGTGATTTTTCCCCCAGTCATTTGCATAGAGAGAACCGTGTGACATTCTCATCTGTCCCACTGTGTCACCTCCTTTCCAATTCATGAGTTCTCTGCACATCTCTTTTTGGAAGAAGCTGTTTGGGTAGTATATTTAACTGGAGATCCCCTCATTTGTCTATACAGTGGTGCAAAAAGAACTTCTTTCAATGAAAAGACCACAGTCCTCAAGTCATTTTGACCCAAGTCACTCAATCAGTATGAAATCATGTTCTCTACAGGTTGAGTGAGACCTGCCCCAACAAATGACCGCCATGGACCTATCATCCAAAACAAATGTTTAACCTTGAAAGAACCCTTAGCTTTTGGTGAACAAACCAATCCCTCAAGAGACTCTTGGGTTAAACTAAAGATAGTATTTGCGGTTCCTGGATATTTATTACTTCTGGGACTCAAGCTTTTTAAAAACTTTTTAATTAAGGAAGCTAATAATGCTAGTTAATTAATATTTTAAAGTAGTAATTAACATAAATTATTAGCAACTATTTTGAGGCAAAACATCTTTTTAAGACATAATTCAATTGTGAATACACATGAAATTTTCCTTTTTTTAAGAAATAAAGTGTAAAAAGACGACCTTAAATAGATAAATTACAAACAAGGCCTCACTTTTAATGGTTATGAATACATCTAAAATATGTAGATTTAATGAATTGTTCATTAAAGTTACATCTAAGTTACATCTTAGATGTTTCATTAGCAACATTACTTCAATCTGTATACCAAATTTATAAAATTAGCCTAAACATTTCTACATATGTACATATATTCATACACATATATTTTTATTGTATAGAAAAGGTCACCTGCATTACAATAATTCCATCAGCAACACTGTCAGATCAGTTATTATTTCTATTTGGCGCATAAGGACATAAAACATGTCATGTAAATTACTCTTCTAAAGATTTCACAAGTGAATTTCAAACCAGAGATATTCTTGCTGTATTCTCTTTTAATTCTTAGCTCCTTCCATGGTTGAAAATTCTAGCAATAATGAGTATTCTGCTGAGTTTCAGTAAGGATTCCAACTTGAAATGTAATTGCATTATGTTATACATGCTCTTTCCATTTCTAATAACACGTCAAAATAGATGAAGTGCCATAATTCTACCCAAAAGTATGTGTGAAACAATGAGAATCAAAATCTGTTTATTGACATGTGGCTTAGAAAATTAAATAAAATAACAAATTTCTTTCTATTGCCACCCTCTAGACTTATTTTCTTTATTTCTAATTTTCTATTATATCCTTATTCAAATTACCTTTATTCTTTTAAGTTGTCTACACTTGTAGAATAAGGAAAGGTGAATGTAAATGAAAAGTACACAACTCGAGCAATAACAAGCATTTGTCTGAGAACAAAACACCTAGAGGGTCTTAGAGGTCAATGTTGTGGAAGTGGCATTATTATTACACAGCTAAAGGAATGCGCACATAAGAGGCAAATGGATACTTTAAAGGTGTTAACATGAGATCGATTTGCATCTTGAGGATCAGGATTTTCGGGGTATAACTGTGTTTGGTCACTGGCGTCCCTGCTGTGATTTCCCCTGTTGGTCAGTTTGGCCCTTGGACCAGCAGAATCAGCATAACCTGGAATCTTGTTAGCACAGAATCCAGGTTCCCAGCCCAGACCAACTGAATCAGAACATGCACATTAACCAGTTCGCCAGGTGATTTGTGCACACATTCAAGGGTAAGAAGCCCTGAGCCTGACCCCATCAACCTTCTCTGTTTGCTGACTTACTATCCATTTGCAGTTCCTCCAGGGCAGGGACGCCTGAGCATGTTTACTGGCTGAGAACTTAGTGGCCATTTATTTAACCCCCACCCCCCCTCCCACTGTTGCACCTGTGAGGAGCCAGGCTCAAACCACATGCTGACCCATCTCAGACTGGAGACAACGAACTCGATCTAGGAAATAGATTAGTGTATGTAAGCAAGTGATATTGGGCTTCCAGTCATTGTATCCCTTCCTATAAGGATCCCTTCCTATAAATAGTCAAAAGGCTGTTGCTGACATAGCTAGAAACAGATATGGAAAATCACCGTGAGGAGGCAGGCACCACTAATGGTGTCTGTGACACACACACACACACACACACACACACACCAAGTTTTATAACAAAAGATTGATTTTGGTAATAGACAATACATTAGAAATAAGAACACTGCCAAAAATCATCATTCTCACAAATAAGTTCCAATGGCAGCTAAAGATATCCTAAACCTCACCTTTAACCTTTTATTAATGAGAACTCAATAAGAGTTTCATTTACTTGTATTATGCTTTCTTCTATAGCTCTAATTCAAAATTTTTATTATGCATTGATGAAAACTCTGCTTTTGAAATTGGACTTCTATGTGTATATGGGCTGGGTTTCTCATATATTGTCATAGTATTCATTGATCTGCTTACTAATAGTGTATAATATAGATACTAAAGACATATTGAGAAAGAACAAGGCACAAATTATTTTTAAACTATTTTCTTACTCTGTTCATGTTACCCAAGGTATGGAGACTGGGAGTACGCTTAACTTTGAACATGACAATATCTTTTTATTCAGAATGAATGCATATCAGTAGAAAGAATTTCTGAGAAATTAAAAGATTGGTTTATTTCACTGTAATAATGGCTGACAACTGAAATATTAATCTACCACGTTTGTAAAAAAAAAAAAAAAGAGGGCCCTCTAAAATACTAACTCAAAAATGCAGATAACTAATCTATGGAACCTTGGATGATAGTGACTATTTTCACAATGCAAATTCATACAATTTCATCTTAACTACGCACATTTATCTCAACTATGTACAAGAGACAACCTTATAATAGTAATAAAACTAACTATGATAACAATGACACATGTATTATGATACATGAAACTCACATGTAGGTTTAGCTATGGAGAAGAAATGGCTCCCATGATACGTGTGAGGCTCACAGAACTACTCAATGTGTTCTTCTAAAAGAGGAAGTCCTGTGAAACAAATCTGCCCCATTCTCCTCTTGAATGACCTTAAAACTTGAGATTGGAAGAGAGCCACTAAATAGCCCTTCCTTTGGTCAAAGAGAAGGAACAGAAATACATAGGCATGTAAATTATGTTTATTAAATGTTTAGCTCTGATTGGTTGCTACATATGTATGTATTCATACACATGCAAACATAAACATAATAAAGGCACATTTTTATTCTTTTTTGCCATGTTTACTATATTTGATTTCAGTCCAATAAATTTCCAAATTCTATCCCAAACCCAACAACCATTCTTTTTGTTTTGATCTCATAGGGCTATGTAGTATTTCTTCTAAAATGATCTTGATACATAACTTTTATAAATTGATAATTATCTTTGATAAATAAAAATATATAATCTACTTGCAGTTTTTAAAAGCCTCATCTAAAATATCTAATTAAATTTAAGAAAGGAAATTATTTTAGAAAATAGAATACATTGCCTTGTAAATTTTAACATCCAGTTCCATCCAAGACTGGCTAATTGACCTATAATCGGTCAATTACAACTGCAATTATATGCAGTTACCATCTTGTGTACACAAAGATCATAGGTGACAATATGTACACATTAAAGAAGTAGTCATTCTTAAAAATAAGATCTTTCTCATGTTAGGTTCTCCAAGGGCATGTGGATGCATGAAATTCCAACTGGCAAGCACAAGATATTTTATACGCTTTGAAGAAATTTTAATCCCTGGAAAAATACTTTATATATTACAATATAGACAGAAGGAGCCATTGCTATCAAAGTCTGATGTATCTAAACATCTTGTATGAAAACCAGTTTGAAGAGTGCCTCTCACCTTTAATACAGTGCTGGTTGCTTGTAGGATTGATGTCCTACCTAGTTGAACTCTTAACTGCTTTGCTATAACGGGATGTTAACAGAGACAGCTGACATAGTAAAAAGTGCTATCGCCACCGCTGGCCAGGGTGTGACCCAGAGCAGTTACAGAGCAAATCCAAAATGAATAGCTTACAGAAGAAGGAAAAAGAAAATATGATATTTAAGCTTCTCGTACCTTATAGATAATGGCCTTTAGGACAACAGAGAGACTTTCTAAAATTAGCATTTCCTTTTTGACATAACATAAATCAAGCCAAAGTAGTATATGTTACCATGTTGTTTGCGGAAATATAAAGCACCTGAAAACCACACTGATTAGCAGACAAATACCTTCTGTTTCCACAGATGCTAAGTACTTATTGATTTAGTTTTACCTGCTAGTGGTCATTAAGGCCGGAAAAAAAAAATGACCACAACACCATAAATCATTATCATGCGGAAGCATTGATTAAGTACCTGTGTGTACCTGAAGGCATTTGGTGGAAGCAGACAAGGAAAATCATGTAAAAATATGACCAGTGGGAGAATGTGGTGATGAAAGAGAGAATGTGATACAGCCGTGGGTTCAAGCGGAAATTATGGCTTGACAGGCTCCGTGTGGGATCAAGTCTAATGGAAGAAGTTAAAGCACCACCAATCCCTCAGTATGTGCTGTTGTCTGGCATGGGATTTACCCAAGCAGACTGTTAAATCTGGTGTTAAATCAAAATGAGATCTGTCTTCAATATTATGAGCATCTCCATAGAAAATATTGGAAGTGTATTTATACTGTGTCTTTGGTCATTCTTGTTTTTAGTTGTCTCTATTTTAAAGTATTGCTTTAATGTTTATTTATTTTTGAGGAGAGAGAGAGAGAGAGAGAGAGAACCAGAAGGGGAGGGGCAGAAAGAGAGGGAGACACAGAACCTGAAGCAGGCACCAGGCTCTGAGCTGTCAGCACAGAGCCCGACACAAGACTCGAACTCACGAACCGTGAGGTCATGACCTGAAGTGAGGTCGGACTCTTAACCCACTGAGCCATCCACGTGTCCCAGTCATCTTTATTTTAATAAATTGGCTCGAAATTTTACAAATATGAACACGATGCAAGTTGTTGTGTTGTTTGGTATTGTTTTGGCTCTTAATCCTTGAGAAGGCAAGGACCCGTCTAGAATGTTCTGGCTTCCTCCTAATTACAGGTGAGGAGAGGGTTCTGTGAGAACAACAATAATTGCTCACTTAGAAGGAACTAAGATATTCTTCTCGGTTTTTAAGGAAGTTAACATAACTTTCCAAACCACAAGAAGCTGCAAAATGCCTTACCTGTGCTATCTCTTACATGATTTTTCCCTTAACAACCTGAGACTAAAGAACTACATGATTTCAAAGCGACCTCGGCTCTGCCCTCATCTTCAAAAGAGCCAGAGAGTGCTCACAAGGGCAAGTGCTTTTTCTTTCCTCTCTGCACCCTCATTGGCAAGTGCAAGGCCACACACCTTTGAGCTGATTGAAGCATAACAAAGCTAACTACTTGCTCCAAGAATCAGACTCTGGCTTTGGGCTATAGCTCAGAACAGAAGTGATCTTTGCTGAACAGAAAGAAAGTTAAACAGATGCAATCCTCAGTGACAATCAAGAGAGACAACACTGATGCAGGAGGAAAAAAAAAATCTAAGGGCGAGCCGACATTCAAACCACTGCACAGACACTGCACCCATAAACTAAATGAAGCATTAACAGGTCATACAATTTCAATTTGAGTGTGGGAATGAGTGAAACTTTTTGTACAGAAGATTCAAGGAAAAATAGAGACCAAAGTGAACATGGAAATCAAACTTTTGAAGCCTTTCTTTCACCCTCTTCAGAAATGGTTAGGAATTTGACCTTCAATGATAAACAGTTGAGTGTGCCATGGGAAAAATATACTAAGGATAAATGTTTAAAGTTTCAAAAATGAAAGTCCTGAGTCACGATTAAAGCAAACTAGTGAGTACTCGGAATCACAATTTTCAGGTCTCTAAAACATATCACTGCTTCAAAAATTATTGGCATTACTTCCTTAGCATATACATCAATTTGTTCAAACATTTATTGATGCCCATTATATGCCAGGTACTGTATTAAGCACTTGGTGCATAAAGGTGATAAGGACCTGCCTCTATAGTAAAGAAGCTTCCAGAGTTCCAAAACAATTATGTGCAAGTGGCCACAGTGTTTTATTTTGTTTATTGTTTGCTAAACATCAACTCTTTTGAGCCTTGAAGACCTCTCCTTGAGACCCTTGCAGTGCTGAGGGATATCAGTATTGAGCTGGGGAAGAGAGCACAATATTGCCCTTGGGAAGGAAACCGTGAATAAGAAGAATCCTCTTCTTGTAGATGATTTCGTGAAACCAAAAGACCTTGTTTGGAGAATCCAGACCAAGAAATGAAGTGGTCATCTTCTCTAGGTAGATTTTAAGAAAACAGACAAAGATAAAGGTAAAGAACTTGATTTCTAAGAGAAATTTAATGAGCCTAATTTAAGTATGTGACTAAACTTCTACAAATTGGGAGATGAGAAGTACCCAGAGGTCTAGAATAGACTAAGAATATCTACAAGAGGAAATTTTTTGCTATAAAAAAATAGGCTTGCATCAAATAAAGTTAATTGGAGTACTGTTTCGAAGAACCCAGAAATTCAAACTTTGATTTTCTTTGTCTTTTCCTATACATACTAGTTTCCATAGAGATCCCTTTTGTAAGTGTCTGTTCTCAACATGGAGTAGGATGTGTTCATTCCAGTGTTCTCCCTGGGTGAGTGTGATAGCAACGCCAGCTTTAACTTCCAGCCAACACCCATTTTAGCTTTAAAATGGAAAATTCTAGCATTCACCAGAACCTCGGAGACAGAAGGAGAGACATTCTGAATTCGTTCGGAATATTTTACATATTTTCTTTCATAGCAAGGAATGCTGCTCCAGGGTCTCATGTGTGCTTTCATAACCTCAATTCCCAGACAACCCACCTCAATTTGATTATCTAGCAACCACGCTACTGAAAGACCTCTTACTGGCCACTTACGGCATTGAAACTGATCACTGGACATTTTTCAGTGTTATTTTATTTGAACTCTCAGTATCATTTGACCCCGTTCACCACTTCTCTCTTTTTGAAATTCTTCTTCCTTTACTTGGATCACACTATATTCTTCTTGTTTCCCCTAATTCTATCAGAACTTTCTTTTTAAACATGCTGTCCCCAAGTATTCGTCGTGGCCTCTTCTCTCAATTACGTGTACTCAGTTGGGCAATTTTTGTAGCCTGACCAATTCATGTTTGTCCCTCAAGGACCATGAAGTACATTTTAGAAGACTTCCCTTTCTTGATGTTCCAGCTTGATACTGAACAATTCATGATTAGCATTCCCCTCTAAGATTCCATATCATCGTGTACAAATTTCTTAGAAAACCACAGTGAATTATAATTTTCCACCAGTTTATTTTTCATTATCTTGTTTTCCACCAGATTTTAAGATTCTCAAGACAGGGGTCTCTGTCTCATTCATCATTATATTCCACCTTATTCTCAGTTTTTGCAGAATTGCTGGACGAATTAGGTAATGTTTGTTAAATGGATGAAACAATTAAAAATGAATAAACTAACTTCAATTATTGCCCAAACAGTGTGTAATTTTCCTCAAATATTATGGGAATCTGAGAACTGTTAGCATTTTCTGCAAGTTTTTGAGGAGAAAACAAACACAGTGACATATTTTATTAATATACTCTGCTCTGAAGCACACGATTAAACATATATATTTTCCTATGAGTGTGATCATATGCAAATGTATAGAAAATGTTTTCAACTATACTGCTAATTGAGTTTTATCTGCAGATTCATGCTTCATGTTGACAAGGAATAACTCCTATGCAAAGAGTTTACAGTTTCTGCACAAAACAATATGGATAGAGAAATAAGAAATGTATTGAATAGATCTTCACTACATCTACTATACTAAAGCAAGAGTCCAATTTTTTTGAAAGCTTTTGAAGAAAAAAAGGAAGGCTAAAACCAAACCACTAAAACACAGGGCACCTGTTTCTCAAATTAAAATGGGAGCAGTCTATTAACAAATGAGAGGTTTAGTTGGTACTATTTTTCATTAAACTACTGCATATTCCTTTGTCTTTAAGTCACATGAAAAATCAACAGATTTGTTCTTATTTGTGCCAGTAGAGAGGAACATTGGCCCAGGTAATAGAAAGCCATAGCCAATTAAGTCAGCCATGTAAGGTGAGTGGACCTCTAGGGTCCTGAGCCATGTTCAGGGTGCAACTAGGTAGCAAGATATCTAGAAGGTGTGTAACCTTATGTCTAAAAATAACAGATAGGTAGATAGATAGATAGATAGATAGATAGATAGATAGATAGATAGATTATTAAAAGGTTTAGAATCTAAGGACAAAAAAATGCCTGTAATTGAAATGGAAAAAATGGGGTATTACTCCTCGGTGAAGTTCACAAATACTTGTAGCTCATGAAAGTGGTTTTTATAACTACATTGCAACTTAACACAGGTGACAATTGCTTTAATGCAAGGCGGTCAAAGATATGAGCGGATAAAGGCAGGTAAATTTATTATTTGTTTTACAACCGATGGCAAAGGAAACATGATTCTGATTTCAGTTTCTTGGCAATGCATTTATTTAAACCAGTAGAAAAGATTCTCACAAGTTTTTTTTTCATAAGGAAAATGTTGCTTGGGACTATACCCCAAATTCAAATATAATAGATCGGTAAGAAAAGAGTCCGGGGTTGCAAATAGATACATACAGATAGAAAGGGACATGTAAAAAGAAAGTGGACACAAACAGAGGCCAAGAAGCAAAAATAAATAGCCCAGTGAATTTCAATATTTGGGAGCAAGAAGAGTTCTGTAGGTGGCCTAGATGTAGGTGTAAGGGGAAAAGTTAGTATGGAGTGGGCAACGCACAGCACTTCATAGGAGGATAGGGCTGAAAGCATCAGCTCAGGAAATACTTGTGATAACTTGTTGTGGCATCCTTGTATACTAGAGTATTGGTGGAACTGTCCCAAAGAGAAAGCAAGCAAGCTGGGGGAAATCATAAATGAATCTTCCTTTTCATTGTTGTCTCTCTAACACGCTCTCTCTCTCTCTTACATGTACACAATGCTCAAAAAATGTTTGTGGAATAAATGAATGAATGAATGAGTTAATGAAGTCATCTAACAGATAGACATAAGGTGAAAGTATCTGCTTGCCATTCAATTCCAAAAAATAACAGGGACTACCACAATTTTAAAAAAAGAAGAGTGAAGAACTTGAAAGTGTCATAGAGAAAAATATAAAGGTATTGGGAACAATTTTTTTCCTCTCTGAAAAGAAATGTATAGTGTAGGCCCATAGTTTGCTAATGCTGATTATTTAAGGATTAAGGAAAAGGAAAGGAATTAAACAACACATATTTCTGCCCTTATATATTTTGCAGCCTACTTAGGACACAAGTACAGAAACTTGAAAATAGTTATGTAAAAACCATGTTCAGGGGTCATTAGGCTCTTTTTTCAAAGTGGGGATATATTTTCTTTCACGTACAGTCTGTGATGATTATTGCCCTCCCCCGTCCACATAAGGATTGAGCCCTTAAAAGTGATCTCATGACTATGTGTGAAAGTGTCATGGGGCTATTTCCCTGGGTTCTATTCCTCTGCTGCCCACACTCCAAATCAGAACCCCTTCCTCTGGTGCCTGTGGTCCTGAGAGCTGTCATTCCACTCTGCACACTTTACTTCTAATGAAACTATTGCTGTCGCGAACATGTTGACCTCTCCTCTGCCACCCTGTACAAAACTTATGAGTGTACTTCTCTACATTCTACACTGTACACAGTTAAAAATTATAGACTTAAGGAAAGTAAACTGCAGAAAAGCATTACAACTGCTTTTAGATATGAGTGCTTTTGGAGCCTGGAGAAATTAATTTTGAGTAGGCATTATCAGGTACTAATAGGCTTATTTATTTATTTATTTATTTATTTATTATGTAGGCTTCACGTCCAGTGCAGAGCCCAACATAGGACTTGAACTCACAACCCTAAGATCAAGACCTGAGCGGAGATCAAGAGTCACTTAACTGACTGAGCCACCCAGGCACTCCTAGGCTTTAACAAAATTGTCCAATCCATGTATATTCACACAAAAACTTGTCTATGAATGTTCATAGTAGAATTATTCAGTAACTAAAAAGTTGAAATAACCCATAGGTTCATCTACTGGTGAATGGAAAAACTAAATATGGTATATCCCTACGATGAAAAAGTGTACATCCATGTGAAGGAATGAGGTACTGATGTATGCCACAACATGGGTGGCCTTTGAATATGTTATGCTAAATACAGAAGCTGACCTCAAAGGCTGCATTTTGTGTAATTCCCTCCATTTGAAATCAGCAGAATATGCAAATCCACAGATACAAAAAGCAGATTAGCAGTTGCCTAGAGATGTGGGGAGAGAGGTATTGGAAAGTGTGGAGATTCTCTGTGGGGAGATGGAAATGGTCTGGAATTAGATAGTGGTGAAGATTGCACAACATTGTGAATATGCTAGAGACCTGTGAATTATATACTTTAAAATGTTTAACATGGTGAATCTTAGATTATGTGAGTTTCTAAAATAATAGTGGAAAAAATAAGATCTAACCTGATATCCAATATCCAAAATGCTGTACGGTAAGCTTTTAAAAATAACTTTTAACATGAGAAAACCTGATGTCAGATAAATTAAATAATCTGCTCGTGAAAAATACAAAGAAACAGAGAGCCGAGTCTAAGCTATTTAATTCCTTCATACCACAATGCTTCATGAGATGAATCTTTTTTTTAAATTTAATTTTAATTTATTTTTTTTCTTTTGCTTAAGTACAAATTAGTTAATATAAAGTGTAACAATGGTTTCAGGAGTAGAATTTAGTGATTCATCACTTGCGTATGACACTCAGGGCTCATCCCAGCAAGTGCCCTCCTTAATGCCCATCACCCATCTAGCCCATCCTCCACCAACCTCCCCTCCAGCAACCCTCAGTTTGTTCTCTGTATTTAAAAGTCTCTTATGGTTTGCATCCTTCTTTATTTTGATCTTATTTTTCCTTCCCTTCCCCTATGTTCATCTGTTTTGTTTCTCAAATTCCACACATGAGTGAAATCATAGGATATCTGTCTTTATCTGGCTGACTTATTTCCCTTAGCGTAATACATTCTAGTTCCATCCACGTTGTAGCAAATCACAAGATGAATCTTAAGCAGCTTCCTAGTGAGTGGGTCAGTCAATAATATATAACAAAGTAACTTTAAATATGTCCTTACTCTATTTTCCATCAATATTTTCATAATCCATATTTATTTGAAATTGCCAAAGTGTTCCTCCAGTTGGCTTCCATTGGGTTTTCTATTATCGTGTTTCAAGATCATCCAGGACAGGTCTCCTACGGATCCCTTTTGAAATTTCCAAAGTGCATCCTCAGGGCACTTTACAATACATATTTTTTTGTATGAAATAATGTTGCTTTTTGATTGACATGTATTATTTTATTTTAAGGGCTTAATGATTCTTAAGTAACTTCCTTTCACAGCGTTTATATAATTCATATTTCAAAAAATATTTTGGTTTTGTTTACAGTAATCAAACATGTTATGAGATTTCAAATATTGCATTTTAATTTTCAGAAATTTTTATAAATATGTAAATAGAAGTAACTTGTGTTATTTAAACTTAGGCCTACGTTTCTTTTTTTAATGTAGTAAATACATTTGCAACCAAACACAGGTGGTTTTTGCTGAGAGCCTCTCACTTCCAGACTCAGAAGATTCACTTGACCTTGGAAATGTGTTCTTTCTTCTGTTTAGCTCTTTGTAGAATAGGACAACATTGAGTTCCCAGGAAGCGATGGTAATGTCAAAAATTACAGCCTCGTAAAAGCTTTAATTCTCACCATAAAAATAATATATAAAGTAGAGAACTATGAGGGTGCCTCGCATATTGCAATGTCAGGTTTAGGAGCACTACTATAAAATTTATAATACCTATCTATTTGATAGTGGGTAGGAGCTTGAGCAAGTGTTGCTTAAATATAGCTAGGTTATAAACAAGTGAATGCTTTGGGGAGAGAGAATTTGGGGCATGTTTTGTGGTACAAATGAATGTTAAGGACCTGATGTTTAAAGACCCTGTTTCTTTAAGATGACTCTGTAAAAAAATAACATTTATCATTAAACCATAATGAGTCAAAATTACAAAATATGGCATGGTATATGGATATGTGGGGGAGTGCAGAGCCGTGATTAACCAAAGCTGCAAAACCAAAAGATAGAAAAACGAACCTGCCGAAAACGCAGCTGGATTGGCAGATGCGGAAACAGGACTGAGCAAAAGAACATCTGTAACGTCAGATTAGGCACGCCAGATTAGGTAGAATTAGCTCTACTTGGCCAACAATATGCTCCAACTCCCCGGTTTCCTAGCTGGATCCCCATCCACTAGGATCCCTTTCCTACCATTCTGATTCTGGCTGCGAGAAACTTTGTCTTCAAATTCTGTCTGTGCGTTATTGGAACACAAGGCAGGTTTGGAAGGTGCAGGGCTGCAAATTGGCAGGTAGGACTGTTCTCGGTGGCTTCCTGCAGACCCCACTCCTCCACACGGGCAGAATAGCTGCTCCTTCATAGTCCATTCAGCAACAGCCCCTTTCTCTCCAGGGCTTTATCGACAGGTATCGTTGGTGGTTTTTTTTTGCTTTATTACGTTTTTGTAAACATTTTTGCTATTTTTAAATAATCTCTTTTGGACAGGATAGTTATAAAACCTACTGTTTTGTTTCAGCAGCGTTGTCTGCTGCTTGTGAGTTTCTCTTTTCACACCCACATCATTTTGCTTTCTGCAATTAAATGTTTCGCTGGGAGAAATTTTCTTTTTACTCTGCATATCTTTTATTCTGTCTACTATTTTGAAACTATTTCTCCCCAAATTATGTTCCCATTCTTGTATCCACACCCCAAAGCCTCGTGTGACCTCAGCAGCCGCTCTTGTACCTCAGGGAACTGACCATAAACTCTATAATAGTCCAGAGATGGGTGTCACGGGAAAAGCAAGACTAAACAAAACAAAACAAGCAAACAAGCAAACCTCAAAGTCACTTTCCTTATTTGGGAAATTCATTTTATTATTGATTATTTTTTTAATTTTATTTTTAATTAATAAATAAATAAAATTATGGATTTATTGAGGGGGAAAAAACCTATGACCCAGTCTGGTCCAAGAAACTTCTGGAAGTGTTCTGAATATTTTGGGAAGAGTTTTCTTCGTTCTTGTGAGAGGACCTCTCTGTCTCTCCTTGTGTCCACAAACAAGAGAGCATGTGTTTCTGGCTGCTTCTGTTGGCCATCCCTCAACAAGCATGGGGACTAGATTAAGACGAAGTCCATGATGTGGGTGCAGAGAAAAATGAGTCTCCATCCTCAATGCCTTCATTAAGCCACCGAATTGATAAAACCTGATCTTCTCTTTAGTGCTATATATCCTCATGTGAAAATTAATTAATTTCCATATTTTCAAAGCTGGTTTGAATCTGATTCTCTGTTACTTGTTCCAAGAACATATTATCTGACACACACATGTTCATATTTATCTTATATTTTAATAAGTGTTGCATATTCTATATTAAGTGGTTGCAACATTATAACTATTACTCTGATGATCAGAATTTTCATTTTAGAGAATGCAGTTGGCTCTTGTTCACCACGGCCAGTCTCTGGGCTTTTTCTGAGCACGTTTCTCCCTATTGACCGTACTGAGAAACTAGCTGCTTTCTCACCATGTTGTTTTCTTCCAGAGTGTGGTATCTTAGCGTTCACCAGCTCGAGCTTTGATGTGCTTCCACTGATGTAGTGTTTAATGTCAGAAACGGTTTTCCAGTATATTTTATTGCTGGGTTTAATACAACACACTTAATGAACAGGTGATCTCGATGAGTTACAGGCCTTGCCTTCCAGGAGCTTCCAGTCTGGGGAAAGATGGGGCTAAAGCTTCTGCATGGATTTAAGGCACTGTTGGTTGACATACCACTTTCCCTTCCTCCAGAACGCCACAGAAACAGAAGACTGCAAAGTGAAAGCGAAATGAAAAAGAAAATCTTCGGGTAAAATAAGCCAAGTACATTGACTGTAAATTTCATCCTCTGCAACGAAACAAGCGAAATCATGGCTTTCCCTGTCTATCAAAATCACAAAGAGTTAGAGGCTCTCCTGGCAGAGCTGCAGATTCATATGAATGTCGTTTGCCTCATACAACTGGGCGCTGGAGAAGCCCTTCTCCCCACGCACCTGGGTGCAGGTTGCATATGCTGCTAGATTCTTGTTTTGCACAGGAAAGCAGTCAGGAAACACATGCCATGGCGAACACCTGCTCTCCAGCCATCTGAGTATTTTTGAACACTGCAAAATTACGCAGAGAGTAGGTGCAGATACAATTATTGCTACAGATTTGTAATTTTCGAAGGAAAATTGCAGCTTTCGTTGCTGCTGTCTAAATTTAGATGAATGAGCGCAGAATCAGCAAAGTAAGTTTGGGATGTATATATGTATAAATTAAGAGTCTGCGACAGAATCTAGGTTTGCCAGTCTTCTTTCTTTTTTTTTTATTTTTTTAACATTTATTTATTTTTGAGACAGAGAGAGAGCATGAACAGGGGAGGGTCAGGGAAAGAGGGAGACACAGAATCTGAAACAGGCTCCAGGCTCTGAGCTGTCAGCACAGAGCCCGACGTGGGGCTCGAACCCACGGACCACAAGATCATGACCTGAGCTGAAGTCGGACGCTCAACCCACTGAGTCTCCCAGGCGCCCCATCTTTTCTCTTTTTTCTAAAAAAATAATATGAATATTTTAGAAGATGGAGATTAAAGAACAAGTTGTAAAGCTATACGAATTATGTTTTGTTGCCCTGATGTAGTTCAGTTAGCCATTTTATATCTGAGAAGTGAATGTAACACTCAGCAATGGAATACCAAAGTAATAACCTCTTCCTCTAAGTGGGATTATTCTTACATGATGTTGAGAAGCCACTGAAAGCTATAGAAACTCTCCGCAGAAAAATAAATAGTCATGCCAAACCTTGCATAGAGTTTTAGGACATTATGGATGCTCCTAGCTATTTAATATTTGAGATGTTAGACAGCCTTCCCTCCCTCAAAACATCAAGTAAATAAAAGGAAAGATGTACATTGGGAAAAAAAAAGGTAAATGTAATTGTAGAACTATCTTATTGGCATCATCTGGCAAACAAAACATTCTTTTTTAATTTTTAATTTTTTTTAACATTTATTCACTTTTGAGAGACAGAGAGAGACAGAGCTCAAGGTGGGGGTAGGCCAGAGAGAGAGAGGGAGACACAGAATCCGAAACAGGCTCCAGGCTCTGAGCTGTCAGCACAGAACCCAACGCGGGGCTCGAACCCATGAACCATGAGATCATGATCTGAGCCTAAGTCGGATGCTTAACCGACTGCGTCACCCAGGCGCCCCCAAACAAAACATTCTTAAATCGCAGAAATTTTTCCTTATATCTAATTAAGCACTTGCGGTGTATTCGAGTTTTTATGTCATTATATGTATATACAGAAAAATTCAGCAAATGTACACTTTTTCATAAACTGTAAAGTTTTTAAGATGTTGTTTATGTATATGTAAATATATTTAGTTGCATTTAGAATCCAAATATAATGGTTTAATGGAAAACATGTCTCCTCCCCCACTTCCAGGAACCCCACATGTTGGCATTCCAGAATTGGCCAAGTGACTTTACATCATATCTCAGGATCTTTCTTCTGCTCAGTTGTCTTTGACAGGACACTCACATTCTCACAGATTCCTTTCTTTCTTTCTTTCTTTCTTTCTTTCTTTCTTTCTTTCTTTCTTTTTTTCAAGTTTACTTATTTATTGTGAGAGAGCAAGCTCAAGCAGGGGAAGGGGAGAGAGGGAGAGAGGGAGAGATAGAATCCCAAGAAGGCTCTGATCCCGACACAGGACTCAATCCCACAAACCATGAAATCATGACATGAGCCAAAAATCAAGATTTGGGTGCTTAACTGACTGAGCCACCCAGGCGCCCCATCTCACGGGTTCCTTGTGGTCATGACATGGATGCAATCTTTGGTCTGCACTGAAGGCAGGAAGGAAAGTCTGGGAAAGACTGGCTTCTTTGGAAAGCAGACTTCCTGGCCAGAACCACGTCATTATGATGAACCCAAAGCCAGGAAACATATCCTTGGAAGTAAGTAGGTATACCGCTGTTCCCCCAAGATGGTGACGCTGCTAGGAGAGATGGCCGTTAAGGACGGATATCCAAGGCAGTTTCTGTAATCATTGCCAATATTTTCATTCTTCTTTTTATTCGGTCACTTTTTGAGTGACTTCTTTGGAATATATGCTCCCTAGATGAATTACAGTGCTTTCTGAACTTAAAATCTTAACAAATGGGGAGATTTCCTTATTGATGATAACAAGAGAATAATTTAGGTATACAAGTTATGAAGGATTTGTGAAGAAAATATACTTAATTCAAGTGTAAGTGGGAGAGTTAACTAGAGGATATTCACCCAGGTAGTTTTCAGTCACAAAGAATGAGGAGAGCAGTTTTCCTGGAGGGCATCATGTTACCTATATTTATGGTGCACGTACTTTTTGCCAGACACTGGGACATTTAGCCCTCGCCATGACTTTACCAGGTAACTACTACAGTTATCCTCACTTTAAGATAGGAAAAACACAAAAACAGCCATTTAGAGAAGTTGAGTAATTTTCTCAAGAATGCTCTGGTATTTAAAAAAAAATTTTTATATTTATTCATTTTTGAAAGACAGAGACAGAGCACAAACGGGGGTGGGGAGGCGGAGGGGTGGGGGGACACAGAATCTGAAGCAGGCTCCAGGCTCTGAGCTGTCAGCACAGTTCCGACGCGGGGCTCAAACTCATGAACCACGAGATCATGACCTGCGCTGAAGTCGGATGCTCAACCGACTGAGCCACCCAGGCACCCCAAGAATGCTGATATTGACAATGCTTTGCTAAGAGTTAAACACAGTTTTCTCCAATTGCCAAAACCCACAGTTTTTACCATAATGTAGCACTAATTTATCTATAAGCAGAAATGTGGAAACACGAAAGTGCTTTTGAGGGGTGGGGCATTACAAACAGTTCAGTGTCGGTAGAAAATAAGTGGACTCATGAGGTCTCGGGAGAAATGGTCAGAGAGGCAGAATAAGCTGGCGCACTTAATAATTTAATTCCGGAGACTCCACTGGAGGGTTCATGCAGGGGGATGTCACACAGCAGTGCTTCTCAAGCCTTAATGTACATGCAAGTCATTGGAGATTCTTACTAAAATGCTGATGCAGATTCAGGGGTTCTAGGCTGAGGCCCGTGACCTCATTTCTTTCTAGGAAGTCCTTCCTCCCAGAGAAACTCCACTGCTGTTAAGGCTGCTGACCTTGAGAAGGAAGGTCACTGATCACTCTGGAAGTACGGCAGAGAGGAGTCTGAGGGACATAGGGTGGGAAGCTCGACATATTCGTTAAAGAACAAGCCAGCTCCGAGTTCGGACCAGCAGTTAATAAGCGTGTGAGTGCGTCGCTTTGTCTGTGGGATAAGCGTTAAGACAGGATCGCGTGCAGAGTCGGCCACGTGTATAAATACGAGCTGTGCAAAACAAAGACGAAAGAGGCTTTGACTGCATAGAGGAAATTGAGGCCAACAGGAAGTATACGAATTGCACTTTCTTTGCCAGCAATGGTATGGAACATACCGACGTCAAAGATTTGAAGAAATCAAATAGAGTCAATTCCCCGTTCTCCTGCAGTCTCTCGCTCCTTTGGAAGGCGATAAGGATTGTGTATGCCCATTCAAAACAAACCCTTTTGATTTATGAGCACTTTTCTTGAATCCACGGTAAAGTAACACATTTTTACCAGTGCTGTTCAGAGTAGACCATTGCAGAAGTTCTAAAGAAAATATACACATAAGTTTCAGCCAGGAGATGATAAATATCAGCGTTAACGTGCATGGGCTGAGCAGATTTCTGCTAGGACAAGTATAACAACATTAATTGTAAAGTAGCTTTTTGAAGTGCATAATTGGATAATGGCAGAATAAATGGAAATACTTAGACAAATCCAGTGGCATAATCATTTTTATTTTATGGGATATAACGCAGGTAAAACAAAACAGAGACACAAGAACACAAACTGTCTCTTGGCCAACAGGGGCTAATGTGCTTTTTTTGCTAATGCCAAATTTTTAGAGTTTAATGAAAACAAAAAGAATATAAATGTTCAATAGTGTCTTGAGCTTCAATGTACTCATAACTTCTCTTAATTAAACAGAACCCGGCTAAAAGCAGAATCTGCCTATTCAACAGCATTCATTCACCCATTCATTCAGAAAATATTTATTCAGTGTCTGCTCTTATCAGCTACTGTAAAGGGATCTGTGACTTCAGTGTAAAAGTGAGACCGAACGAAGCCCCTGCTTTCATGATGCTTTTATTAGAATGTGGGGGGATAGGAAAGAAACAAAATTAAAATAAATAGAAGGATAATTTCAGGTAATACTAAAGAAATAAAGTAGGAACATTTAAGAAAAAAAACTGAGGCAAGAATCTAACTTAAATGTGGCAATAATTAAAACATTCTTTAAAGAACTGCCAATTCACGTGAGATCTTAATGCTTAAAAAGCCGCTGTTGGAAGATCTCGGGAAAACTATGTGTCGTGCAGAAGAAATAGTGCCTGGGCTTTGAGGTTTCTGTAACGTTGGTCTGACCAAGAAGGGGTAAGAACAGCAGAGGAATGCTCACACTGAACGGGTAGGAGGGGCCCCAGGAGGCAGAAAAGAAGATACAGGAATTAAGTCCCCAGTGCAGTGGATGGTAAGCCAATGAGCTCACACTCCATTTTCATGCGAATGCGAAGGAAGTGACAGGTTCACGGAAGCAAGAAAAGTGATCTGAATTTTATTTTATTTTATTTTATTTTATTTTCATTTTTGTAATCTTTATTTTTGAGAGGCAGAGACACAGAATGCAAGCAGAGGAGGGAGCAGAGAGAGAGAGAAGGAGACACAGAAGCCGCAGGAGGCTCCAGGCTCAGAGCTGTCAGCACAGAGCCCGATGCAGGACTCGAACCCAGGAACCGTGAGATCATGACCTGAGCCAGTGTTAGATGCTTAAGCGACTGAGCCACCCAGGTGCCCCTGTCTGAATTTTATTTTTAAAGAAGTACCCTGGCTGTTGGATGGAGAAAGGTTTGGAAGAGGATCAGCAGCAACAGAAAAATAGAATTTCAAATAGTTCAAGGTAAACAGGAATTCTGACATGATCAAAAAGATGCTTAAATGCCTGGTAGATCTCGAAGGGCGATGTCAGTTGGGCAGCTGTCATTTAGGGATGGCGTGTTGAGATAGATGTTTGAGAAACAAATGTCATGTAAATGGTTATTAGACACATTGAGGCCAAAGAGAGAACAAGAAGTCCATGAAGGAGACTGAACAGTGTGGGCAGTAGAGTGGAGAAGATCCTTCCAGAATGAAGCATCATAGAATGAAAGAAGTAGTTGTTTCAATTAAGTGGAAAGAGGGAACTGCAGTTTTCTTTTTCCTTTTTTTTAAACATTTACTTATCTATTTTGAGAGAAAGAGAGGGAGAGAGAGAGAGAGGATCCCCAGCAGGCTCTGTGCTGTTAGCATAGACCCCAACACAGGGCTCGATCTCAGGAATGGTGAGATAATGACCTGAGCCAAAATCAAGAGTTGGTTGCTTAATCAGCTCAGCCACCCAGGTGTCCCAGAACTGTACAAATTACTGCTGAGAGTTCAGTTATGAGAAGACAGATGAGTGGTCCCTGACTTTCAAACCTGGAACAACTAAGAACCCACATTATGGTTCAATAGAACCATAGGAATGGAGTCCAAAGCAAGTGAGTTGCAGGGAGAATGTGGATTGCATAAATTAAAACACACTTTGACAGGAAAGTTGCACTGTGAAAGAAAAGAGAAAAACAAGGTAGTGCCTGGAGCAGGGTGTACAACCTGAAGGGTGGGGTTTGATCCCCAGATAGGGACTAATCAATTTTTCCTAAAATATTTTATTTAACCCTTGCATGATACTCAATGGAACAAAATATTTCAGAGTCTTAGAGATTTCGCTTCTTCCACAAATATCATTATTTCCATCTATCAACAAATTTAGCAATATAAATCAGATCTATGGGTAAGAAATTTCTTGAAAATAGTAACTTACAGACAATATTTGTCATAGACTCTAAGTCTAAAGTTCTTTCTTGTCTAGCAAGAAAGAGGGACGCAGGATTAAAATGAGAGATGGCTAATGTCTGGGAGAAGACAAGAGCCCTGAATAAGGGTCCTTTCCCTGTATTTATTGGGATCAGGAGGCTTACAAACATGGTGATGGACGTGCAAAAAAAGAATGAATCTGTGAACATTAACTCATGGACGTGAGGGAAAAGGGGTCTTGAAAGTATTTGGGGTTAGGGGTTTGGGTTAATACAAAACAAAATCCTGGTGCCGGGTAGCTGGGCGGAAGGTGGTTTACAGTGAACATGAGGCAGCACCTCTGTTATCTTAGCTAGCCTAGGGGATGCGACAGGTAGGACATGTGACCTAAGGGATAACAACGCACCTTTCTTTTGTTAATCATCTCCTCTCTGGGCAGCTTTGCTCTGCAGGGCAGCACAACCATCTATAGCCCTATTTACCTGTTTACCTAACTTGGTCCTTCCCTCATGTGAAAGCAGCTTTCTCCTATAGTACTAAATTGGGGGGGGCACTTTTTCCCTGAATACCTAATCTTACTTACCCCATATATCTTTGTATTGGGGGCCTTTGACCCCTCTGCCTTCTGGGGCCTTTGCCCCTCCCTCTCTATTCTGGGGTCCCTGGCCCCTCCTTGCTTTATTATGGGGGTCTTATCTTGTTTACCCAAGCTTGGGTGAGACTTTGCAAGTTTTTATGCCTTGTGAATTTCTAAGCTTATTCCCCACAAATATTTAATGTGACTCCTTTTTTTGGAGAAGCTAAAAACAAGACACACAATATGTATGAATTTTAACACATTTGTAAATATCTGTTTTAAAAACGTTGCCATATTTAATTTTTTCCCAAAGAACCTTGTGTTTCAATTTTCCTTTATTGTAGACAAAATGTTCATTTATTAATTGTTAATATTTTAAACGACATTCCTGAAACTATCATTTGCTTAAATGAACAATCTCCTCACTCCCTGGTTCCCAGGAACCTAGAAAGCCAATTCTGGATAGATCATACCTCAAGCTTTGGGGATGGAAAGATATTTTTATGTTCTAAAAATCTTTCAGGGGCAGCTGAGTGGCTCAGGCAGTTGAGCATCCGACTCTTGATTTTGGCTCAGGTCATGATCTCACGGTTCGTGGGATTGAGCCCCAAGTCAGACTTTCTGCTGACAGCATGGAACCTTCATGGGATTCTCTCTCCTTCTCTCTGCCCCTCCCCTGCTCGTCTCTCTCTCTCTTTCTCTCTCAAAATAAATAAATAAATATTAAAATATAAAATAAAACTCCTTCAAAAGGAAATCCTAATTCTTATAAATACCTGTTTGAACAGAGCTAAATGCTTATTAATGTATTTTCTTTAGTTCCTCAGTGCCTCCAACATTGTCAAATAATACAATTATTTTTAAAGTGATGTGATATAACAGGGTGGTCTTCTTTAAGTTTATCTAGTTTATACATATCTAAAATAATTTACTTTTCATAATCATGCCTGCTCAAAGTGTCACCTAGACCTGCAGGGTCTTATCTGTTAGAAGTCACTTTTGATCGACGAATTTATGTTGTTTAACACATACCTTAGGAAAATTATGTGTTGGACCAGATAACAGCATTCTCACTGTTCTGTCCTGGAGTTTATCTAGTATTTTCATGTTTATGCTAAGCACCTCTATCTACCTACTAAGCATAGTTCCTCCAGGGCTATTTATATTTGAACACAAACAATGCTGAAAGACTGATGCTCTAACTAGCACACTTAAGCCTTAGCCAGGAAACAAGGGAGTTCCTGGGATAGGACATCAGAGGTATCTCTGATCTTGAAACATAGCTATTTGTCTACCGAGCGTGAGTTCTAGAAGGAGTTTCTTCATGGGAAAGAATTAACGACATTTTACGGACGTATCATGTGTTCTCCTGATGTCATTATGCACACCAAAATGACCAAACTGTTATAGTGTAATTTATAGGAAGTTTGATGACTCTTGATGCCTGTATCAGGCACCCTAAAACGTGCCATTTACTGTAAAGAGTATAGAAGGATATTGGTCTTATGAGCCTTTAAAAAATGTTGTTTTTTTAAGGTAATTGTCGGTAGAGCAGATTGTTGATAGCCTTTCAACTGCGAGAGACTGGCAAAACAAAGCTCTCATTTCTTTGAAGGTTAGTTTTTCATGATGCCGTCTGCCAAAGGGTCAGTTAAAAATTTAAATACAGTACCCAGATTACTCATGTTTTGCCAGCAGCCTACTTGTTATTGTACCCATATTTGAGATGTTTCACTAGCTTCCAATTATCCAATTTGAAAGAACTGCGTTCTGCTTTCAATTTTTAATGCCCAACTCCTGTGGATTTCAGCATGAGATCTGTGGGTAGCAAAGTGTCAGAATATACTGACTTTAAGAGGGCACTTACAGCTTTACAAGGCAGTAAATGATATAAAGTTTCAGTATGTGGATATTTCACTGCATGTTACATTATTAAAGGTATACCAGCTTGGTGTTCCATCTCAGAGCTCTAGGGCGATAAGAGAACAGTTGTTTGTGTTTTTGCTTTTTTTCTCTTGTGACACAATTAAAACTTCTAACCCTTGAGAAAAGTAAACTTTAATGTTTCATTTTATGATTAAGAATGGGTATTCTTTAAAAAAATTATTTATGAGAGAGAAAGCACGAGTGGAGGAGGGGTAGAGAGAGAGGGAGAGAGAATCCCGAGCAGGCCTCACCATGCCAACTTGGAACCTGATGCGGGGCACGAACCCATGAACCGTAAGACCATGACTCGAGCCAAAGTCGAACACTTAACAGACTGAGCCACCTAGGCACCTGAAGAATGGATTTTCTAAGTCAGATTTGAATGGCAGGTGAACTAAATGCTCTCTTATATTCTGTAAACTAATCCAGTGAAAATCAAAAAAGTAACTGTGAAGGCTCTGCCATAATTGAAGATGCAATTCTATGCTTTTGGTTTGTTAATACCTCTAGAATACGTGAAAATATATAAACAAAGGCATATAATAATATTTACTATATACATTTTTCATACATTTTGATCATAATGTCTGGTTTGTAAATTTGTAATAAGTTTGTTTCTGGCATTATTATGATACACTCATTAACTAACATATTATTAATTCAATAAACAGATATCCTGTGGATATTTTTTGCCAGGCACATATTAGCAGTCATGGGAAATGCCAAACTATATGGACAGCATCTCTTCTCAGGAAATGGAAGAAAAAACAGACGTATAAGAACTATAATAAAAGCAATGAAATGCTATATAAGATAAAGACAAATAAAATTTCAGGAGAGGGGCACCTGGGTGGCTTAGTTGGTTGAACGACGGACTCTTGATTTCAGCTCAGGTCATGACCTCACAATTCCTGGGATCAAGCCCCGTGTCCAATTCTGTGCTAATAGCACAGAGCCTGCTTGGGATTCTCTCTCTCCCTTTCTTTCTGCCTCTTCCCCGCTCACACACACTCTTTCTCTCTTTCTCTCTGTCTCTTTCAAAATAAATAAATAAACTTTGAAAAAATTTCAGGAGAAGTTACTTCTTGTTGATGTTGTGGAGGAAACATTTTTCTCTACTGTTTAAGATTCTCCTGGCTGGTCTAAAAATTCACCTGACATGGGACAAATTACCAGGAGAAAGTCAAATTTTAATTCTGTATGCACAAAAAACATGATTCTTCAGATAGTCAAAATGAGATATATATGTCATTATGGATGAAGAAGAAAGGGGTAAAGTTATGGGCCTTCAAAAGGGAGGAAGGATATTTACAAGAAGAACGGGGAGAGTCCATGTTTGATGCGCAAACGTTTGCTGGGTCATCTAGAAACAATGAGACACAAAGAGCCCTTTGATGAAACAGGCCTTGCTATACTTCCTGTCTAGTACACTTCTCTGTCTACCATACTTAGTTTATATTGTACTACAATTATCTTTGGTGATAGTTCCCTTTTTGGATCATGTCCTATTTAAATTCTTTTAGGCAGTTAGGGTGAATGTCAAAGGTTCTTCCCAAGCCTTCTAGCTCTCAAAAGCAATCAGCCCAAAATAGTCCACATGCCCTGGAGTGGTACCCTGGAGAGACATACCCTGGGGTGGCAAAGCCTGCTCCACCACAGTAAGGTATTTGAAGACGATGTCATGAGAGCGAAAGCATAAAATGGGAGCGTTTAGTCTACGGAATAAAGGGTAATCCATATGTAGCATTTTATTCTGTGTGTGAAAGGAAGTAGCAAGAGATAAGCCTGAAAGGGCAGGATGGAAAGGGATTCTGAAGGACTATTTTGTGAGACTAATGATAGAAACAACACTCTATAGGCAGCAGGAATCCATTAACTGGTCTTAAGCAGGATAGTTTTCTCCGTGTTTAGGAATATTAATCCCCACTGGGGATAAAATGAATTTAAAGAGGATTATAAGAGCAAGGAGGTAAAGGTCTGATACAAATAGTTGCATATGGCTTTATTTGGATTCATGATGGTGTGAAAGCGATTAGAATGAAGAACAGTAACGACTTGAGACAGAACACACCCAAAATTCGTGCAGAACTTGAAATCCAAATGCCAGTGTACAATAAGGAAGAAAAAATAATTATCCCAAATCATTGAAGAGGATGACAGAGTCAACAGGATGGGAAATTCAACAGAAGCAAAAGCAGATATAGAGAAATAATCAAAAATGATGTGGCATGTAATCATTAGGATCTCGGTAGTAAATCTAAATAGTGGTGAATAACAGGCAATGTGAAAACCTAGCCTGGATTTTGGGAAAGGTTTTGAGTTAGAATATATTAGATAATACGAAGAAGGTGAAGGCACACGAATGGATGAAACTAATAAAAGAAAGTGTACAGAAATGTAAAAGTAAATGAATACATGCAGGATATTCTCACTACCTTCCTAGTGCCCGCCCTCATATAAAAGATAACTATGGCAGACTCTCCAGGTGGCCTATGATCCACACTTCTCATCCTGTGGGATCTCCTTCTCTTGAGTAGGTGGGAATTTACATATATAACTCAGATTCAAAAAAGAATCTTTCTCTTTTTGGTGAAATATGCCTTTTTGTAGCTGTGGAAATAAATATAGCATATGCTGTGGATTAGTGATATCTACATGGAGAAATTACAATCTTTAGTAGTTTGTCAGGAGAGCTCTTGTTTTTACCCACCTATTTCAACATGTTTTTAAATTGAGTTAGAAAAACAAAAGGAATATAGATAAACCTGTGTTTAGACTTGGATCTAATTGAGAGACTTTTCTCTCTCTGAGCCTCAGCGGCTAGCAGTTACTAGCCCTGCAAATCTCCACATAACTTTTTCTTCTTCCCCACTTATAATGCTTAAATTCAGGCTTATATTTATTATTTGAGGAATTTCAATTAACAGTTTCAATTAACGGTTTGAGGTTTCAAATTAACGTCCTTGTCTCCAATCTTGTCCCTTGCATTTTGATCTCTTCACTATTTGCAAAATTCTCTTCCTAAAATGCTGATCAGAAACAACTTCCACAAGTCAAAGATTTTCTCTCGTTTTTGTCATTTCTGATTTCCTAGCACTTGGCATGATGAGTTATCCTCAACATATTGGGCTCAATACATATGAATAAATGCTATTGAATGAATCATGTTGTTTCTTTTGCTTAAACATTTTAAATGATTCCCAAGTAAATAATCTCTAAACCTTGCCCCTAGTAGAGAAGTCTCTTTATGATCCGGCCGCTACCTCTCAGCATTCTATCTGATCTTCGTGTCACTCACTTTGTCCCTCCACCTGCGGTCAAGCCACAGAACACACGGAAGACATGGAAGCATTTGTAATTTCACCCTCACATCATCAAGTTCACAACTCCTCTGTTTTGTGCCGAAAATTCTATACTTGCTTCTATATTGACTGCCTAGAACCATCATGCCAACCCATCTTTCAACATCAGGGGTTACGTTTTTTTCTAAACCCTCAGCTGGCCCACCCTCATAGAGTGAAATTGAGCTCCAGCTTCTATGACACCACAGTCCACATCCTCTGAGATGTGCATTCATCTGTGAGGGTCCTAGCAACATTTTACTGCGTTTGCTTATGTGCATACCTCTTTACTTTTCATGCTAAAGCACCTTGTTCGCAGAAGCTATGTTTTGTTAATGTGCCCACCTCCGGTGTCTAACATGGTGCTTGGCATAGATGAAGCTGAGCACTTGTGAGATGCTTCATGAAAATTCCACAACTGCTGTACAGATGGCTGGGGCTTTGCTGCTTCCCACCTGTGACCCTGGGGACATTCCCTAACCACGTTGTGACTCACCCTGCCAACTCTGTTATGAAGATATTAATAGCGCTTCATTCAAAGATTTCTTGGGAAGATTAAAAGAGACATTGTTTGGTGCCTGAGGTGGAGCAAGAACCCAACAAATGATACATGCTAGTTTTTCTAGAAAATCCCTCGTTTGGTCTGAGAGTCCGTTTTCTTATTTGTAAATTAGGGGTAACAATCCCTACCTCAGAGAATGTTGGTGAAGATAAAATGAGGAAGTTATTTTGAAATGATCATTTAAACATGTTATTTTGTGAGTATTCTATTTTGAAACAAAATGAAATTTGTAAGCAAAAATGTCAGTATTATCACAATAATTGGACTAGCGTCGCAAGGAAGACAAGATCTTGAAGTGGAGTGTGTCCGGGAAGAATGGCTTATGAGAGAGAAAAACAACCGACGACAGGGAGAGGAGCCTGTGACAAACTCAGAAGTGCAGATGCGGACCCTTGACCTAAGTAGGGAACACACTTGTAGTCCTACATGGGGGCTCCCTGAATATCGAAATGATTAAGCAGAAGACATACTGAATGCAGTTTATGACAGTTTCAGACTACAGAATAGAAATTGTAGGAAGGCCCATTTGAGCTCAGCGTAAGGAAGCATTTTCTAAAAATTAGATTTGTCCACAAAAGGAATCTGTTTCTTCATATGGAAGTGACAGTTTAAAAGCACATTCTGAGCGGTGCCGGGGTGGTTCAGTCGGTTGAGCGTCCGACTTCGGCCCATGTCATGATCTCATGGTTTGTGGGTTCGAGCCCCACGTCGGGCTCTGTGCTGACAGCTCGGAGCCTGGAGCCTGCTTCCGATTCTGTGTCTCCCTCTCTCTCTCTGCCCCTTCCCTACTCATACTCTGTCTCTCAAAAATAAATAAGCATTGAAAAAAAATTTTAAAAATACAAATAAAAGGACATGCTGAATGCAAAAGTCTTTGGGAGGCCAGAATGCTATTCTATGAAACAAATTCTAGTTGGCAAAAGGAACTCTAGCGTTCCTTTCAATTTTTATATTTTATTATATCATTTTGCTCTTTTGATGGCACATTACTTTTCATTATAACCTAAATAAATAAATAAACAAACCAATTGTTTCCATTTCCTTACCAACATACAGTAATTGGAGATAGATACTTACAATGTCTACCTCACCTACCACTGTATACGTGATAACCAACAGGACTAATTTTATTAGAGAAAAAAACGAGGCCATCCCAATTTTAGAACATCTAGCTTTGAAGTTCCTTTAAGCATGAGTTGATTTTTCTGTTGCTCTTTCAGAAGCAATGCCCATCAAAAGGAGCCTGCCTTTTTTTAAGCTTTTAAATGAGTTCTGTAATTATTATTTTCATGAATGATTAATCTCTAGCATAAGAAAATTAAGAAGATGCAAATAAGCCTACGGAATTAACGAAAACAAAATGTTGCTTGGTGAAGCAGCAGATGCTGACTATTTCACAGTACCCCTGATCCCGCTTGTGGGGTTGTGCCCGGTCTGTGATGACAGCGGAAGCACATATTTTTCAAGCCCCAGTGAGACATTTGATCAATGTTCAAGTGGCAGATGAGCCTCATTATTACGGTGTCCGGCAGGTGTAGGCATTCAGAAGGGGGCTGTCATTAAAGTATTTTGTATGTATCTGCTAATTATAGTTCTCAGTGCCAAACAGCAGCACTGACGTCCCTGTCACATTTGTCATCCATGCAGCAGGTAGCAGGGGTACAATGAAAAATAAAATACTGTCTTCACGGTCGTGTGGAGTTCTGCCGGAATTCTGGAAAAGGTGTGATAAGAAAAATCCATCCTTTTCTTCCAAAATGTCATTAGGGAAAAGCAAGGTGAGTCAGACAGGAAGGTCCTATTGAAAGCAATCTCTACGTGTGTGTGTGTGTGTGTGTGTGTGTGTGTGTGTGTGTGTAACTTTTATCAGTGCTTTTCTTTTATTGGTTCTTGATATTATATATGTATATGCTTTATTCATTGCTTAAATTAGTTGTAAAAGTTTTACTTGTATTACATTATATAGTTTACAAAACATGTGCATGTGCTATTTTATTTCATACTTAAAAGGGCAGTACTCTTAATTCCATGAATTTGAAACTGAGATCGTTTCAATGATGTGTCCAGAGACAGAGCCACAAAGGGTAGATCCAGAATGCCTCTCGCAACTTGTATTTCCGAAGTTCCAGCCACTCTCTGCCTACACACATTGCATCTTTTCTGGGCTTGTTACCCAAACTTGAAATTGAAATACATGAATAGGAAACATTAAAGAAGAAATAGAGCAATATAAAGCTTTGTGAGATGTAATTGGATTTGCCCTGTGCACATCATCAATAGTCAATTTGTTTTATTAGTTCTGAAATGTGTTCTGCAATCAGTTTTATGAACCACTCTATTGGCTTTTAGATACAACAACAGAGTCAAATGTCCAAACAGCTATCAGGAACATAACTTCAAATTTTAGATCATTTCCCCTTCAACACTTTCTTCTGACCTGCCTTGGCTAGTTATATTATGGAATTAAAGAGAAATGAAAAGGGGCCTTTTGAAAAATTCTTAAACTAGAGAATAGCTAGATAGCAATACCTCTTAAATGTTTGACTTTGAAAGAATTACTTACGTTGCAAAATAAGATTCTGATCAAAATATTTACAAAATCACTGTTTAAAAAAATCAACGGGGTTTTAAGCAACATCGTTTCACATAGGAAATAATGATTTTGATATCTTCAAGTTTTAGATATTTTTGTAAACTTAATTGTAGAAATTAAGAAATACATATTTTACCTATAATATTAGACTCTAAAGTAGACCATAATTCTATACCCCTAAGCACCTACTGTATTTGCTCTTTCTGTATTCAGCTCGCTTAAAGTTACAACTTTTTAAATTCAAACAAGGAATAAACTGAGCATTTCGTAATTATTGTGTCTTTCATATTTTTATTACTTTATTCTTTTAATCCGTATTTTTAAAGGGCAATGGGCTTGGGAGATTAGCCCATTATCTTCCAAGGAAAACAAATGTTAACTCTTTCTTTCACTCTTGTCTCTTTCCAATTCAGTATAAATTCCAGTGACATAGCCCAACATATAAGGCTCTTTACCGTCTGACCTACTCCTATTGCTTCAAATACAACTCCTTCCATCTACCCTGATGTAGGTTTGGTCTTCCATGTTAGAATAGTTATCTGGGGGCACCTGGCTGGCTTAGTGGGAAAAGCATGTGACCCTTGATCTCCGGCTCTTGAGTTCAAGCCCCACGTTGGACGTAGACATTACTCAAATCAATAAACACTTTATTTAATAAAAGAAGATAGTTATTCAAATGCTCCATGCACTTTTAACATTTTACATCTTTGCAGATGTTATTGGTTTTTCTGCCAGCCCTTTTCCATTTCTCATTCCAACTAGTAAACTATTCCTTAGTGGTTTGTCTGTAATTCCCATACTCTTTTTTTCCTGTAGTATCAGAATTATAGAATTTTTAGGTGGTACATTTCTGCCTACAAAATACTACATTTCCCATGTCCCATGAGGTTAAACATAGTTTTGTGGTTAGATTCTGGGCAACAATATGTCTGATATTATGCAGCATCCTTCAGAAACTTTCCTTAAGTAGCAGTTGGCAAGCATCCTCTGCCCCTCTATATCATCAATGCATTCTTACTGCTTTCTGGAATGGGGGAACTGAGGGTCAGACCAGGATCAGACATCAGAGTGTTAAAAGAGAGGGGCCAAGGTCATCAGGATTTCGTGGTGCAGAACACAGAGCAGCCTTGAATCACCTACTTCCCAAATCAATTTAATAGAGAGAAAAATGTCCTTCTATCTTGTTTGAATTACTACAATATTTAGGTCACTTGCTGCAGAACCTAATTCTAACCATATATCGTTTTTCAAGATCAAGCTCAATTTTAACACTATGAGAACTAATAATATTAGATTGAGCCACATACAAATGTAATTTCTGTAGGTCAAAAGCATCAAAGATCTACAATTTCATGTGGTCCAAATTAATACTGCTAATAACAGTATTTTTTACTCTATCTTGTATAATCCTGTAACACTTATTTCACTCAATTATATCATATCATATTTAGTATTGTAATTATTTCTTTACATTCCTATCCCTGAAACAATCATAAGTGCTTTAAGAGAAAACACAAGACGTAGTCTCAAATTCTCAAACTAGAGCATAATTCCTAATCTTTAGTAGACATAATCACTTTTTAATGGAAGGAATGATCAATCAAATACAGTATTTCTATGTTGCACTTACATATTTTTTTAAATGCAAGCCTTTTGATTTAAATTTATATATATTTTCATAGCATAAAAATTTCCAAATATGTCATTAAATGATTATTTTCTTACTCAATAGTGGCTTTTATTTGGGGAAAAATGAGTGGAGTTTTTTTGTGGTTCATTGTGCCAAGTATTTAAAGGCTTTTAAGTAAAATCTGTGTGAATCGACTCCTTCTTTACCAGTGGATCAAGAATCTTTGTTTCTGTAAACCTCCAGTTTTTGGCAAGTTAACTTATTTGCCAATAAAGTCTAAAGTAAGGGAAATAAGTAATCCAGACTTTCCATATGAAAGAAGCTAATCCATCGCACATACTTGATACTATCTAAGGTGAAGCCAGTTGAAAAAGGCTGTCTTTGACTATTGAGTAACAGCTAAATATAATTATTAAATTATAATTATTTTCATAGATATTGGTCAGACTTTAATTTTTATATGAATTATGGTTTGCTTCTCTGTGAAGAAGGATATTCCATGTTCCACCTTTTACTTGCATCCGGTCAGACCAAATGAGACTTACAAAGGTATATCTACAGTTTTATAAATGTTGAAACAATAATTTAATGGTGCCAGCTGTAACATATTAAGCTGCAGAGAGATACAGACATAAATTTGCCGATGAACACAGCGCCATTTTGTGACGCCCAGGGCGTAATTCAACATTAAGCTGCAAATGGCGGTGGTTTTTGGATGTCTCCTTTTCAAGTAGTGTGTTATATTTTCAAGAAGAGATATGTGGGCCTTCTCTGCTGACCCTTTCCGCTGTACATCAAGTAACTGCTTTAGTTTATATAAAAATAGATACACGTATTGATTTGGATCTTCTGAGGGGTTGTTTTTAATAACCATCCTCTCTGTTCTGTGTAACTCCTTTGCTCTTTTGGCTGATTGGCAGCATGTGGGAATACTCCAGCATTAAACAGAACCTTTAGCTGATAAGAAAGTCTTCCACTCAACCAACTATCATCAAATCCACCAGGACAAAGACAGAGACAGACAGAGAGGGAAATCTTTTCCTGCAGGCTAAGTATTGCTTACTGTGTTTGAAATTGCTTTCATAGTCATTATTCTTGGCTTTTCTCAAAATTATAGGTAGTGCCTATTCATCCTTTCTTTTTTTGTTTTTGTTTTTTTATTTTTTTTAATGTTTATTTATTTGTGACAGAGAGAGAGACAGAGCATGACCGGGGATGGGCAGAGAGAGGGAGACACGGAATCCGAAACAGGCTCCAGGCTCTGAGCTGTCGGCACAGAGCCCGACAAGGGGCTCGAACTCACGGACCGCGAGATCGTGACCTGAGCTGAAGTCGGAGGCTCAACCAACTGAGCCACCCAGGTGCCCCACTTCATCCTTTCTCATGCAATACACATAGCTCTAATCTGTTCGATAAAATTCACAAAATAGCACTTTTTAGAAGTTTCAAAAAAACCTTTGAAAACTTGTTAAAAATGTATTGCTTGCACAAATTTAGCATAAGTTTAGGCCCTGAAAAAAATCAGAGGACACTGGTCTAAATAACAATTAATATGTTAAATTCCTGTTTTTCAACTCATTTCATTTGGTTCCATAGGAGCTCTTTACCTGTGTAAGATCTGAAGCTATTTTCTTCATATGCTTTGGTCTTTTACATGTGTCTCCAAAGTTCACAACTAGTAATTCTTTATTTGTCAACTAGTTGTTAAATTACAGTCTTTTGTTTGTTAGTTTGTCTATTTTAGCCAAACTCTAGTTGTCTGAGGCACTGGTACAAGAGCCAACCAGAAGAATTTGATTCAGCAACAATGACAGGATGCCTTTGCCGACAATTTGAGAACAGAATACTGGGTTTTGTTCACTGGTTGCTATGAAAAACAGACATACAAACACATAACAAAACAAAATAAAACAAAACCTTTCCCAAATACTCTAGGTTAAAAAAAATAAAACAAACATTTTTGCTATGTTTTTATTTTTCCTAATTTTATTTCATTGTGGTCAGAAAGTATTATTTGTAGTGTTTCTTTTTGAAAAGTATTAGTTTTCTTTGTGGTCTAATTTATGATAATTTTTGTAAATGTTTCTGATGTGGGAAATAAAGGCAAAAGAAAAACTTAAATTGCCTTACTACTTAGAGCCCACTGACAAGACCTTGAGACAGGCAGAATGACCGTTCTCTGGAACTCAAACGCCTCAATGTGAACACTTTGCGAAGGGCAAAAGGCAATCTTAGCTTGACAAGAATCTGACCTCCCGGATCCTCTAGGTCCTTTAACATATAAAAATCTTTTGCAGATGCCTGGGTGGCTCAGTCAGTTAAGTGGCCAACTCTTGGTTTCGGTTCAGGTCATTTCTCATGGTTTGTGAGTTCTAGCCCCACATCAGGATCTGTGCTGACAGTGCAGAGCCTGCTTGGGATTCCCTCTCTCTCTCTATCTCTGCCCCTCCCCCACTTGTGCTATCTTTCTCTCTCTCTCCAAATGAATAAATAAACTTTAAAAAAAGGAAATTAAAAAAGTAAAAAGTTCCTTTTGGAACTTTCTTTATCTCTGCCTCCCAAATATATGTTAGCAATCATCCTCCAAGCATATGTCCCACTGATATACACCTGAAGGGTCTCATGACCAACACTTTAATTAGACAGTAATAAATGACCTTTTCCGAACAATAGCTAGTCTCCTCAAGGTCCTGGAAACCTTGCTTCCAAAATTCCTTAGAGATTTACATTATCCCTGACCCCTTCCCAACTTGAAAGTTTATAATCAGTCACCCCTCCCAACCCCAGGGCAGCTCTTCCTGCCCACTGGTCCTGGCCCTGTGTTTAATAAAACCAGCTTTTGCACCAAAGATGTCTGAAGAATTTTTTCTTGACCATTCGTTCTGAACCCCAAAATTTCCACATCAATTTCTTAAATGCTTAAAAAGCATGTTCATCAATTGCTACAGATCTATAATGGGCCTATTTAATTCATTGTATAATTTAAATATATATTCATTCTGTTTTTTTTTTTTTTTTTTTAAATCTTGAATGGAACAGAGAGAATTAAAATAGTCAATATTTAGGGTGTTTTATTTATTGCTCCTGTCATCAACTTTTTTTGTCCTATAAAAGTTGTTGCTGTGCTATTGTGTACATAAATATTTATAACTCATACTTTTTCGAGATTCATACCCTTTAGCATTATGAAGGTTCTTCACACTTTTTGGTCTGAATTCTGGCCAGTTCTTTTACTTGTGTTTGCCTAATGTATATATGTCTATTATTTTTTAAAGAAATGTTCTGATCTTGACCCTTGTCCTCAGGCATGCTTCTTTTGTTCGTCCATATCCCTTCACGTTAGAGCATGCTTTGTAGGAGCATCTGATTTTTCTCTCTTAAAAGTTAATCATCCTTATTTCATCGACATGATTACATTGTTTCACCAATATTTTGTTACACATAGATATATAAATGTCCGTGTGTACTTTATGCCTGTGCACATGCACATATGTATAAAAAGACTGGCAACCTCACTAAGTAAAAGAAATGGAGATCAATATTGAGGACTAGAGTGGGATTTGGGGACAAAGTGCTAGACAAAAGAAAACCATAGGAAAAGTGCTCCCCAATTCTACATGGACGTTCATTCTTGGATTCTTGGCCTACTGTTTTCATGAACAGATTCAAGGTGGGACCCTGAGAGCCCCATTCAAGAATGACTTCTAAGAATGTGAAAATTTGGATGATATTTCGGAGTCAGTAAAGTGTTAAAGAAATAATAGTCAGGATTTTTCTACATTTGATGAAGGACATCATCCCTCAGAAATAAGAAATTCAGTAGGACACGTAAAGAAAATGATCTCAAGGTTTTGTTTATTTTTTGTGTGTCCATGTTTTGTTTGTTTTACTTATAATATTACTTCTATGACCATGATAAAATACACCTATTTTTCCTTTTTCTATAGCTCATGTTTGGTTTTTGAATGTGTGTTCTATTTTTCCATTTTCTGAAAGAAAGATATATATATCTTTTTCTCACTTTCTTCTTCCTTTCTCATTTACAATTTTTTTTTAATGTTTATTCATCTCTGAGAGAGAGAGAGAGAGAGAGAGAGAGAAGAAGGAGCAGAGAGGAGCAGAGAAGAGAACATAGAATCCGAAGCAGGCCCAGGCTCAGAGCGGTCAGCACAGAGACTGAAGCATGGCTTAAACCCATGAACCATGAGATCATGGCCTGAGCCAACGTCAGACACTTAACTGACTGAGCCACCCAGATGCCCCTGTTCTTCCTTTCTCTTAACTTCCATATTAATATCATCCCTTTGTACTGTAGTATATCTACTTTTTCTCTTACTTTACACTTTCTTAGTTTAAAATGTAGACTTAATTTCCAGTTTGGGATTTTACAGCTTTCATTTCCAGAAGTATTATTTTGTTCTTAAATCTAATTGATCAAATTATTTCATAATTTCAATGGCTACTCATATTACTTTAAACTTATTAAATTCACAATTATTCATGATCTCTGATAAATCCATCTTAGGTCTTTGTAGGTCTAATTAATGGTTTGTTATTTCATTATCGAGAGTCCACTCAGAGAAGCAGATCCACTAGAAATTGTGTAGAATAAGAGATCATAATAGCAATTTGGCATTTGAAATTATGAGAACTGGTAAAGTATACTGCCAAATTCCCAACATCTATCCTTGCAGTTTTGAATGACCCATAGCAGGAGGGAATGGCACTGTTTTCACAGAACCTCATTGGCACCTTGCCAGGATTTTAGATGATTGATAGATAGATAGATGATAGATAGATGATAGAAGGATGGATGGATAGATAGATGATAGATGGGTGGATATATAGATGATGGATGGATGGATAGATAGATGATGGATGATAGATGGATGGATAGATAGATAGGTGATGGATGGATGGATAGACAGATTATATATGGATGCTAAATGGATGAATGGATGGATGGATGGATAGATAGATAGATGATAGATGGATGGATGGATGGGTAGATAGGTAGATGATAGATGGATGATAGGTGGATGGAGATAGATGATGGATGGATGGATATATAGATGATAGATGGATGATGGATGGATGGATGGATGGATGGATGATGGATAGATAGATAGATAGATAGATAAGAGATAGACAAACACTAAAAGAAGAGATGCCATGGGAGCAGAAGCTATGGGACAGGCTGCTGCCTATGCCAACAGAAGTCATCCTGAAGAGAAACGGAACATGAGTAAGCCTATGTTTTGACCTTTGGAGAGTAAGCATCTACTGCACCACCTTCAAATCCCATGCAGAGCTTTTGTATGTCTATGACTAACCAAAAGTAGTATAGAGAAGGAAAAGTATAGAGAAGGAAATTATGAGTCCTTATTTCTTCTTGCCTTAGGTGGCATGCTACAAAGCCATCAGAGTTACATATATGGGCTCTCATTCAAGGAGGCTTGCTTACTGGTGCTTTGTGGTTTTTGTTCAGGAACCATTGTTCTTGGTGCTTTGCCCTTGAGGCTTCTCTGAGGCTTGGGTTGGTTTGCATCTTAGCATTTGTTTGGGCTATAGAGATAATGAGAATTCAGGATTTGAATGTTTGGAATTTGAATAATAGATTTTTTTCCCTTTTTCTTCGTTTTATCAAAAGTCAAGCCTAAGTAGGCAAGTATTTGCATGTATTTCATTTTCTTATTCCTAGCTACCCACTGAAGTTTCTATTCCTTAAGGATCTTAGCTTAATACACACCATCTTCTTTGACCTCTCAATCTGCTCAGACTACTGACTTTCCTTCTGAATCCAGCTCCAAAAATGCATTAAAATACATGCTCTAATATGCCAAGGATTAGCATATATCCCCATCCTGAAACACAGTGCTTGATTATTCTTCTGGATCAGATTCACAAAAATCTGTTACTTTCCCAACAGTTTATCAATGAGTGATTTTAGATAATCCAAGATTAGCAACATCAGAAAGTCATTTCCACCCAAATGTTAGAAGAACAGAGGGATAGGATGGCAATACTGATGCCCAGGGGCCAATCATGTCTAGGAGATACTAAGATACAAGCTGCTATCAACAATTCTGCCCAAAGCTGAAAGGCGCAGAGAGAATAGTTTCAGTTCTTCTCTTCTCCAGTTTTCTAATGCTGCCATTCATTGACGTAACCCAGCCAGAAGCTAGCGGGCCCAGCAGTGTGGGCTAGGAGCCTGGACTATTCTGCCTCCTCTTTAGAGAGCAGAGCACAGAAAGGTTAAGGAATGAATCTAAGGACAAAGGAGCCGAACAGCCTGCCCAGAGCCTTAATGTAATTTTATCTTCATTCCAAGAAGTACAAGGGATCCAACTATATTTGGAACCAAATCTGTGAAGCAGTAAATTTTACATTTACAACTTTGAAATTTGGTGTGATTATATTCATTTTGCAAATGAGGGAGAAAAAACCCTGAGGTTCAAAAAGGTTAAATATCTTGTCTGAGTTCATACCGCTAATTTATAATAGTGCCTGGAATAAAGCCTCCTTCACCTTTCAACTGCAGTGTCTTCGTTTCTTCCTTTTTCTTTTGGTTAACATCGCCAAATAACCCCAATTCCAGATGACTGGTATTTTAGCCCCATTGCCACAGAATCTAGTTCAAGGTAAACAGAGACACAAGTTACACTTGAGACTGCAGTAATACGTTGCAGGTACTGTTCCCAGCTTTATTCTTGGGATACTCTCTGGGGAGATTATGAGACCCTAAAGACAAGTAATGTTTGTTGTACAGGTATTTGCATCTACAAGCGCCTTTGATCCCGACTACATATGCAAATACCCAAAAGAAGTGAGCAGTGGTTCCTCCTAGTAATTGGGATCCTCCAGAGATTTAATTAAAGCAGAATCCAAGTTCATCTGCCTGCCACATTCTCCAGAGGCTGGTATCTATGCTGAACTGCATAGCAAATCTGCCAGCTATTCCCAGGAAACACTTGGCAGTGGAGAGTCGAATTCTATTCCCAGTGATGTATGTAAAGGATGGGGAGAACAGGAGTCTCAGTTTCAATTGTTATCATGGCTTTCCTGTCTAGGTAAGACAGCGAGATAGGCAGCCGCTCCTCCATTCACACACTGCTTACCCTTGACTTCATGCCATGATTGTTCTCCTGAATGCAGCATCCTTCGTAGCATGTAATCAGTCACTTGATTGGCCTGATCTAGTCTCTTCTGCAAGGAATGTGATTAGAATATCTCAGGGGTTCCTTTCCATTTTGAAAGCTTGTGACGCCAGGCTACAATGTGCTTTGAATTAGACTTCAATCTATAAATAATAATGCATAATTACTACTACTGTGATTAGTGCCGCTACTCCTGAGACTACGCTACTAAAAATAACAATGATGTAAACTGCTGTTTAAATAATGATGTGTAGCATATCCATTGCTTTCATCAGTAGCATCTAATTTTATTTTTCCAATAATGCTGCAGCTCAGCAAGGTTGGTGACTCTAAGGCCAAAGACAATGAACTGATGAAATGCTGTTGAACCCTACTTGCATGAACTGATGGAGACATCTCTGTAATATCAATTCAAGGGAAAATTATCCTAGAAATTATTTGACGGAAAATTATTATAGAATGAAGGCAAGAACATTTAGTCTGATACAGAGATTTTTGTTTCACAATACGAATATATTGTTATTGGGTTTCCTAGAGACTCACGGGTCACAGGGCCTTCTTCATGTTAGCTCTTTGCTTACCCTGGGATGTCTTACTTCCACCTTACTTTTTCTTGGCTTGCTCCTTCTTTTAATGCCAATCTCAGCTTTAAGGCATCTCCTCATACTATTTATTATTACCTGATGATTTGATATCTATCAACCTTCTATATTAATTACCACACTCCTCTTTAATACAACCTTAAAAAAAGCTGTGTAGTCACAGCTCCATCCCCAGAGCATAAAACAGTGCCTGAAGTGTAGCAGAAACTTGATAAATATTTTGTGACTTAATTACTAAGCTATAAAATCTATACTCGAAGAAATATCACTGAAAACATTTTATATGATCTTTATTTTAATTAATTAATTATTTTCATCTTAATTCAAGTTAGTTAACATATAGTGTGGTATTGGTTTCAGGAGTAGAACCCAATGATTCATCACTTCCATATAATCTTTATTTCAAAATGGGACTTCATCTGCTATAGTTAATTAAATTTTCCTAAAATAAATATGTCATCATCAAACACAGAAGAGAAATATTTCTTATAATATGGAGTCACAGGACTCTTGTTGGAAAGCCTACACTCAAATCAAAAGGGTTTTCCTACATGGCTAACATTAGTAGATTTCACAAAAGAAATATTCAGAGAATTAAGCTAGTCACAAAAAGACACTTACTGTATAATTTCACTTACATGAGTTATCTAAAGTAGTCAAATTCGTAGAAACATAAGGCAGAATGTGGTTATCAGGAGACTGGTGGAGGTAGGAAAAAAGACATTTTTGTTTCATGAGTATAAAGTTTCAGGTTTACAAGATGAAAACATTCTAGAGATCTGTTTCACGATAATGTAAATATACTTAACACTGCTGAACTGCACACTTCACAGATTTACACAATACTGTTATTTGCCTTCTCTAGCATCATTCCGTTACTTAAATCCATTATATATTTTGGGGACATATTAAAATGCAAATGCACATAAATTAATGAGCAAAGATGGAGATGAACACATATCAGATTATAAATGTACTTTGTGGCCCAAGAGCCCAGCAGGTTACAAATGAATTTGAACATGGCTACGACTACGTCACATGAGACAGCAATTCAGTACTAGCATTATTAAATGATTTTACTTTTCAGAACTGGGGCTTCCAAATCACCGACCAATTTAAACTATCTTAAATAGTCCTCCATTGTCTTCAGGATAAATTCATTCTTGGTTTGCCTGTAAATCTGAGCCCTCCACAATCGGCTTTATAATTCCAACCTCATCGCCCGCCATTATCGTGCCCACTCTTCCCAGTCACCTCTGGTGCTCAACTGCATTCATGCCTTGCAAGTTCTCAGTTCAAAAGCCTCCTTTCCTTGCTGTCTGTTAGAGCAATAATGTCTTTCATTCCATTCTCCCATCTGTTTAAATCTTACTAAGAAGGGACTTCTTCAAATCATTTCCTTGTGAAACACTTCCTTATGTGTATTCCTCTCCATTCAGACATACTCTACAGAAAAGTTACTTTCTGTCCTAGACCCCAAAGACCTACCAAACTGCAGAGGGGAATAAGGGCAAGACAGTATTTGGCCTGGTGGGTGACTCAGGACTCCAAACACCGATGTTTTCCTTCACTAGTAGCCACTCTTCAGGAGATTCTCATGATAAATTATTTCAACAGCAGACAGCAAAGTCCTTCCGGAGAATGAGTTAACTTCAGGTATGAACCTATCTCAATGCTCGTGGAATAGAAGTTGAGTTTATGAAAGCCATAGCAGGGATAGCTAATAATAAATTTGAAGTTATCTGTATTGCTAAAATATAAACATTTCTTCCATCCCTAGGTTATGTCCAATCTACTAATCATCTATGATTCTCCCAAGGGTTTGGTGTGAACATGTTTGTATGAATATATATGTGTATGAATGTCTGTACCTACTTATTTTGAGAATTTAAGGGAGTTTTGACCTTCATACTTGACTCACATGGTATGAAACTTGGTATGAAACAACACACAAATGGGAGTCCAGATCCACAAGTGACCTGCGGAACAGAATAACCCCAACACCGAATCTTTGGCCTTATTATAAAAGAACATGGTATTTTCAAAAGGCATATAATAGCCATACCAACAACTTTTTAGTTTTATGTTCTTGGAGGACCAACATCTGAACCTTAAGTAAAATTTTATGATAGTATTGGGTATTTTTATTTGTGTTCTTTTTGAAAAAGAAATTAGCCATTTTACTGGATGTGTACCTAGTGCCGGTTTTGATTTGCATTTATATGATAATTAATGATATCATTAATGATGTGACAATTAATGATCAGTTTCTCATGTGCTTATTGGTTATTCTCATGCCTTCTTTGGTGAAGTGGTTTTTTTTAAACGTTTGTTCATTTTTTTAAAACGTTTATTTATTGAGAGAGAGAGAGAGAGAAGGAGAGAGAGAGAGAGAGAGAGAGAATAAGGGGTAGAGAGAGGGAGAGAGACAGAATCACAAGCCAGTGTAGAGCCTGATGCGGGGCTTGAACTCAGGAACCATGAGATCATACCCAAGCTGAAATCAAGAGTCAGATGCTTAACCAACTGAGCCACACAGGTACCCACCCTTTGGGCACGCATTTTTTAATGTATTGTGTATTAACTGACTGCATTTTTAAATGTTCTTGTATTAATATAACAATTTTTATTAGATATACATTTGCCAATATTATATTTCAGGCTGTGGGTTGTCTTTTAATTTTCTTACGTATCTTCAAAGAGGCAGAAATATTTTATTTTAATGAAATATGATACAGCATTTTTTTGTGTGACTTATGCATTTCGTATTCTAAGAAAACCTTGCCTAGCTAAAGGTCACCATATTAGTTTTCTATTTTTCAATAGAAATAACCTCAAATTCAGCAGCTTAGAACAACAACATTTTGTAGTTAGGTAAGTTAGAAGTACAGGCACATTGTGTCCTGGCTTGCAGCTCAGGGTATCACAACACAAAAATCAAGGTATTAGTGAGGCTATGTTCTCATCTGCAGCTGGTGGTCTTCTAGACTCCCACATTTGTGGCAGAATTCAATTCCTTGCCGAGGACTGAGTACCCCATTTCTTCACTGGCTGTCAGAGAGGAAGTTTCTCACTGAGTTTCTAGAAGTTGCTCAAATTTCCTGCTGCTGACCCTCTCTATTTCCAAAGTCAGCTTTGGGGAATCCTCTTTACATCAAATCTTTTCCATCTTCGAATCTACTTAACCACAAAGAACCCAGATGCTTTTAAGAGTTCACTGGATTGTGTAACGTCTACCCAGGATATTTCCTGATGCGGGGCTGGAACTCACGAACCATGAGTTCATGAGCTGAGCTAAGAGTCAGACACTTATTCTACTAAGCCACCCAGGCGCCTTATCCTATTTCACTGTCTTACATACAGTAATTTTATATTAAATCTTTGTATCAGATAGTTCATTTACTTTTCTTCACAGAAGTATTTGGGCACTTGTAGGTCCTTTATATTTCCATAACAATTTTTGAATCGTCTTGTTATATTTTATAAAACATGCTGAAATTTTAATTGGGATTATATTGGAACTCTAGATCTATTTGGAGGTATATGATATTTTCAAAATATGGAGTCTTATAATCCATGACTGTGGTGTATATCTCTCCATTTGTTTAATTTTTCTTAGCAAAAATGTTTTTAGATGTCATTGGGTGATTTTTCTATTTTTTTTACACTTATGCCTAAGTATTTCCAATTTGTTGATGTTATAGTACATGGATTAGTTTATAATTCAAATTTCCTATGGCCTGTTGTGTATAGAAATATATTTGATTTTGTATATTGTCAATTTTCTTAACTTATTAATAGTTACAGTAGCATTTTGGCGGATGCCTGAGGCTGGTTTACATAGGCTATCACATATGCAAATAGAGCTTTATCTTTCCTTTCTGATGTATATATATATATATATATATGTATATAACTTTTCTTGTTGTTTTTCCTTATCTTATTTCCCTGACTAGGGAATAAGCTCTATGTGCTTATTTCCAGTAGCACATAGAGTAGAAATGATGAGTGAGTTTTCTTTCTGTTTCTTACGTTAGGAAGAAAGCTTTATTCCTTTATCATTTAGCATTATGCTAGCTGTATTTTAAAAGATGGTTTTCTATTGGGTTGAATAAATTCTCTTGTTTTTCATTTTAATTTTTTAATTTTTTTTTACCTTTTCAACTAATGGAGGTTGATTTTTTTCAAATGCTTTTTATGTATATATTAAGGAGATCATATGGTTTTTCCTTTCTAGTCTATTCATATAATGAATTGCGTTGATTAATTTTCACATACCAAACCAACCTTAAATGCTCTAATAAACTTCTTGCTCAGGATATAATTGCATTATGTAATCATATTCATTATGTGATATATATGTATGTGTGTATATATATATATATATATATATACACACACACATATACATATATACATACACACATATCATACATATTTGAATTTGTTTCACTAATATTCTCAAGAATATTTGGGCTGTTTTATGAAGAAAAATCATAGTTTTCTCTTTTTGGTAATAGCTTTGTCACGTTTTGATATAAGAATAACTTTGTAAAATGAGTTTGGAAAGGTTTTGTCCTTAATCTTCTGGATAATTATTGTAGAATTGGCATTATTTGTCTTTAGATGTTTTATTGATTCTACTATTGAAACCATTTGAACCTGGGGGTTTCTTTGTGGAAGAACTTAAACTACAAGTTCAATATATTTAGAAGGTTCAAAACTACCCAGTTTATTTATTTATTTATGAGTGAAATTTGGAGATCTTAACTTACAAATTTATCTTTTCCCATATTATCATATTTATGGGCATAGAATTCTTAATATATACATATTTTCCATTTACTACAGGATCTACATTATGTTCCATTGCTTATGTAAGCTGTATTTAATATGTATCTTTTGTCTTTTTCTTACAATTAATCTAGATAAAAGCTTATCAAAGTTATTTATATTGTCACACCACCTTTGGTTTCATTTATTTCATTATTATTTAAAAATTGTTTTTTAAATGTTTATTCTTGAGAGAGAGACAGAGCATGAGCAGGGGAGGGGCAGAGAGAGAGGGAGACACAGATCTGAAACAGGCTCCAGGCTTTGAGCTGTCAGCACAGAACCTGATGCAGGCTCGAACCCAGGAACCGTGAGATCATGACCTGAGCCAAAGTCGGTCATTTAAGCTTAACCGACTGAGCCACCCAGGCGCCCCATATTTACTCTATTATAATTTTAATGATTTCTAAGTTAATGAATTTAGTGGCATAAAACAATGTATATTTATTATATCACTGTTTCTGTCATTCAGTACTAATTTTTTTTTCATTTTTCAACCCTAATTATTGTTTTCTTATTTATATATGGCGTGGCATATATTGAGTAAGTTTTTGAAGTTAATTCGCCTTTTTACAGTGTTTGGAGGTATAGTTGGCTTATGTTAAATTCCATATACTTAATTTTTTTTAACACGTACTTATTTTGGAGAGAGACAGAGTGCACGCATGCACGCATGGGGGAGGGGCTGAAAGAGTGAGACAGAGGATCTGAAGCACTTGCTCAAGCAGATGTGGAGCTCAAACTCAGAAACTGTGAGATCAGGACTTGAGCCGAAATCAAGAGTCGGCCATGTCATGGACTGAGCCTCTCAGGCGCCCCTAAATCACATATACTTAAATTTGATATGTAGTAAAAGCTTGGTTTGGGAACATAATTCATTCTGGAAGCATGCTTGTAATCCAAAGTGCTTGTTTATCAAAGCAAATTTCAAGAACCTTTGGCTCAGTGTGATCATGTGTTGTTCTGCATCACGAACTACTCATATTGTAAGACATCACTTGTTTATCAAGTTAAAATATATTAGAAATGTTTGCTCAGCTTGTGGAACCCTGGCAGAACAAATTACTCGCAATCCAAGGCTCTACTGTATTTTGATATAGGTATGCACCTGTAAAAACAGCCTCACGATGAAAATAATGAAAAAATCTCTTTACCACCACCTCACCTCCAGACAAGTGATTGATCCACTTTCTGTCACTCTAGATTAGTTTCCATCCTCTATAGTTTATATAAATGGAGTGTAGCTACAGGTGCTCCTTCTTGTCTGGCTTCTTTCATTTAGAATAATTATCTTGAGATTCATCCATGTTGCTTTGTGTATCACTAGCTCCTTCTTTTTTATTGCTGAACTCTATTCCATTTATAGATATGCCAAAGTTTGCTTATCCGTTGACTAACTTATGGACATTTGGAGTGTCTTCACTTTTTCGTTATTCTGAATAACGTTCCTGTAAACATTCACGTCTATGTCTTTGTATGGACATGTGTGTTTCACGTCTCTTGGGTGAGTTTGTAGAAGTGAGGCCGTTGGGGCGGGTTACATGGTGAATTTATGTTTAACATTTTAAGGAACTCTAAAGTTGTTTTTGCACAATGGCTGCACCATCTTCCATGCCCAGCAGCAATTATGAATGCGCGGACAATTTTAAGTGTTCCCGAGGATGTGACAAAGCCATCACATTCACACATTGCTGGGTCCAGGGCTGTTGGTAGAGCCTCGCTGAATCCTCTGTTCAGGGTACACAACACTGCAATCAAGACGGCAAGCAAGCTGTGTTCTCCTCTGTAGTTTGGCATCCTTTGCCAAATGTATTCAAGTTGGAAGAATTCAGTTCCTTGTGATTGCAGAACTAGAAGCCACCCCTGTTCTTAGCCAGTTTACAACATAGCTGCTTGTTGTTGTTGTTTTTTTTTAAGTAATCAGGAGAGAGTCTCTGAACCTAGACCCTCTTTTCAAAGGCTCCCCTAATTCGGTCAGGTTCACTAAGATAGTTTTTTTTTCTTCATTAAATTAAAAGTAACTGATGGGGTATCTTAATTATAGCCACAAAATGTTCACCTTTGCTACATAAGATAATAATCCCAGGCATCCCATCTCATCACCTTTGCCATATTCTCTTAGTGAGAAGCAAGTTATAGGTTCAGTCCACACTCGAGGGGTGTGTATTATACAATGGCAGAAGTCATCGGGGGTAATTTTAGTATTCTATCCACCACACCCCCTTCTGCTCACTTGGAACCTAATTTGCTTTTTATTATTAACTTCTTGAAGTCTAAGCTTACACCATGGATTGAGAATTTCCTTCGCCTCCAATGCAGACATTTAAAGCTGTCAGCATCTGGGCACGACCGTAGCTGCGGTTTATGTGTTATGATGCACTACCATTTCATTTTCCTCCAGTGAAAATTGTTTTCTAATTTTTTCTTTCGAGTTATTTCTTGAGTTGGGGGTTTAGAAACATCTTTCTCAATATTATAACATTTGAGGAACTTCGAAATCTTTTTGTGATTAATTTATATTTTTATGCTATTGTGGGCAATCGCACCCCTCATAGGGTATCAACAATTTTTAATTGATTGAGAATTTGTTTTTCAGCCCACAACATGCTCAATGCTGGTGAATACTCTGTGCGCACTTGAAAATCATGTGTATTCTGCTATGGTTGTAGGAAGTACTCTAAAATTTTTAATCAGGGCCAGTTTGAGAATATTATCAAAATCTGTTCTATTATCCCTCAGTTTTTGCCTCTCAGATCTCTTGCCTTATCTTTCTGATGAAAACCCAGTAGAGGCACACGGAAAACAGTGGCGAGCAGGGCAGACCCCCCTGTAGTCAGAGGCTCTCAGGGATCATAAACTTTTATGCTTGCCTGCACTTGTCCTTTAAGAATTCATTAAAATTTCATTTGATTTTTTCTAGCCGGGTTTATGGTCGCCCCCTCTCCCACCAATGCTCTGCCAAAGGTGAAACAATTTTATGTGACCTGTCTCTCTTCAGAGGGGCTTTTATCACCTTTGGAATCCAGTTCACCTTGTGAACTTCACTGTGATGGAATTTGAAAAATGACTTTTCCCGTTTTTAGGACAGCACCGATCTTCTCTTGTGGTTTTCTACCACCTAAGTACGAGCAGAACCATAAAACTTTGGGGCTTTGAAACTGCCAGCAATGTTTCTGCACCCTCCCCAGCCAGGAGGAGCCTGGAGGGAGACTAGGTGGGCTCCCCACAGGCCTCTGTGCTCCTCCAAAACTGGTCCCCAGTCTGGCAGCTGACGGTCAAGTACGTTTTGAAAGATTGAAAATTCTCAGCACAATGAATACAAAAATGGGTCCTTGCTGATAAGTGATGGGAATGATAAATGATATGATGTTGGGAATCAGTGTTGTAAAAAGCAAACTAGTATTTATCCCACAAAATCTAATCCGTCCTCTCTCTCTAGGTAATTCCGAGGGCTTTTGTGAGGAGAAAGAAACACCTGTCACAGGTCCTACGGAGCCCTAAGGAACCACCTCTAAGTTGTCCACTGTCTTGTTGTTTGTGGTTTTCACGAGAAAAAGAAAAAGTGGTGCAAAGATCTCCAGAAAGATACATCCTCAGCCATTAACTCAGCAGCGGGGGAGGCTGGCTTGTTATTTAGTGAGTATCTGCGTGTACATATGTGTGTGCACACATATGAACGTGCGTTGTGTAAGAGACAGAGTTCCTCATGGAATACTCAGTACCTAGTTACAAAACAAGAAAACACCTGTTAGCTTTTAAAGTGCGATACAACCCAGATTACATATTATCCGGAAACAGTTTATTTCTTCCATGGCTCTTTATAGTGCAGTGCGAATTACCATAAGTAATGTATTTTCTAAAGCAACTTTAAATGAAAACAATACTATATTATGAAATCTTATAAGCCTATAAAGGAAATAAAAAAGAGTACCCCAGCTTAGGAAGGACTGTAAGGGCCGCGGAGAGTGAGCCTGGAGTTTCTTCAAACCTTTAAGGCCAGACTCTGGCAGGAAAGACCTTCTTGTTCCATGAGCCAATCCAATCCTGATTATACCTTCTATGTGCAATTTGTTTAAAAAACCTAATCATCCTCTCCTGCTCCAGATATAACCTCTCCACCCCATGTGGTTTATATTATGTAAATGGAATCAGAAATGTAATAGCTCAAATTTGATTATCGCCGCTTGCTGCCCATGGTATCATTCAAAGTGCAGGTTGACACATGGGCTTCTAGTTTATGGGACCGCATGTCATAAGCATATTAGTTAAGGCAGTAACAGCTCCTGCTTGATTTTACACCAAAACTGGCAAAAGGCATATTTGTAAAATATGCTAAGCGCCCTAACAAGTGACTTCCAAATCTCGGTGGCTTATGCAAGTTTCTTGTCTGCATCTCAGAGGTGGGTAGGTTGGCTGGGAGCGGGAAGGGTCCCGCAGGCCCCTCCTTGGGCTCTCCCCGCCCTTCACTGGGTCCTTTGGCTGATGAGCTAGAGGGCTTTCGCTGAAGACCTAAGAGAGGCGCAGAGAGGCCAGCCCGCTGCATCCGCGCTTGCGCACTTTCCACTGGGCACACCTGTCACATGGCCAGTCCTTCCAAGGGGATTGCAGAAAGCTGTCGCAGCACGTGATCGGGTCCCAAAGGGGTGTGGTTAATGGAGACACTTTTCCTGCAGGCCAATAAAATACAGACTTATCAGAGAAGTACCTATTAAAAATAATGTTTTACGTGGCCAGCGTTTTAAGCTTTTACCACAAGACATTGTCAAAACACAATGAATCACTAAGAATGTGGAAAGTTGACTTCAGAAGTGGAAAATAATTTTAAAAACGGCACATAAAAAACTGTATTCAATACCTAATCTTCCAATCGTGTAAGTCACGGGGCAGTAGCCAAGTGGCAAGCAAATGAGAGATGAAAGGAAAATGCTTCCTTATTTCTTTCCCGTCCTTGGTCCCGGGGGTAGAGTTTTCTAGCAAGTCTGCAGAGATGCTACAGATAATCACAGAGCCACTGCAGGAATTTGGAGTATTCACATCGCTACTGATCGGAGAATCCTTGAGAGCACACGTGTTGTAACCCAGCCAGACTATTCGTAAGGGAGAGTTTACGGAAACTGGCGGTAAGCACAATTGCCACAAGCCATGCGGGGCTTGCTAATGATTCACAGAGTAGAATCAGCTCCATGTAGGAGAAAAAGAACCCATTGCATCATATGTCTACCCTTAATATGAGATATTCTAGGTTTCCCATATGCATTGCTTTTTGTCGTTATTAAAGCACCCTAAATGTATTGTCATCAACATTATGTATCACAGATGATGATAGATTTTAGTAAAGGATGAATTTTTTTTACGTATTTCACCGCACAATAAATCTGAGGACACACAGAAGAGCAAAGTGTGAAATAGAATAAAATATCACTGATGATCCACTTCATGGACCCAACAGTTAGCGTCTAGGAATATAGTTTTTCAAAATCCTTTTCTCTATTTTATTGTTGATTGCACTATCTGTTGAGGATGATCTTTTGAGCAGTCCATTCATTTTATTATCTATTTCTTCTGGTAAATTTATTTTAAACATTGTTAAAATCAATTTGATTTACTTTTATTTAGTGTATTACACAATTCATTAGTTACTTATCTTTACACAGAATAGACCTCTGGCAAAAAGAGGCACTGAGACCTCTATCCTAAACTCACCATTTCACAGGTGACTAAAAAAAAAAAATGAGTCACGTAGATCCTGAGCTATAAGGATCCACAAATGGCACCTCCCATTCCCTTAGGCTATAAAGAGCACCTAAATGCCTCGAACTCTCCCAAGTTCCCAAGAGCAAAATGTCTACTGGGCTCTTTTTTTTTTTTCTTAGAATTGCATATTTAGTCGTGTTTCTAGCAATCACGCTGTGTCATTTACAAATGGGGGCTCATAAATATTCCAGCTTGCACTGTCTTGCGTATGGAGCGTTCACATTTGATGGTGTAATTTCATTTTGGTTAAGGAAAATTTTATGCATTTGGGATCCTTTTAGTTCCCAACATGATTAAACCTAGTGTTGTAGCTAAAAAGCTCTTATGGCAATTTATCACTTGTTGGCTTAAAGAAACTTTCATTACTTTATCCCGTGACATCGTTTTCTTTCCTGGTTGCACAACAGATTTTTCACTTAAAGACACTTTTCTCTTCTCACACTCTATCTCGGTTACTGCCCACGTCCTCTTTCCTTCCAAATGTTTTGTTACATTTTCCCTTGCGCCAGATCCAAGAGAGTACTTCTACGAAGAAAGAGACAGTTTCTCCATTTCATAATTCAACAAAATTCCTTAGTCTTCCTTTTGCTATGCACGTCTTTTACTAAAATGCATTAGTAGTTACAAAAGATAATCCGCTCACCCACAAACAATTGTACTCAAATACAAACAATTGAAAATAATCTTCATTTCCCAAAGGCCTAGCATATACTTTGATTCATTTTTGGTGTTTGAAATTAATTATTTAACTTAATGTTTGTGGCTTCTAACCTAGAAGAGTGCTTATTTTAACTTATAAAAAGGAAACTGAGGATATTAGGGCTTGTATAAATTTCCTAGAGTTCAAATCTGATAAATAGAAGCAAATTTTACTTCCAGGCTTGACTTACTCAAAATCTTCAACTTATTACCACCTTGCGATCTTGTCTGGCTCCACAATGTCCTGACAGAAGTGTTGTTAGTAGAAAAAAAAAAGAGGAAAATCAATGATAAATTTAAGGAGCTGTGTCACCTATTATATCTATTAGTGCTCCTTTCTCAGACTATCACAAAGACTTGAGAGCTTCCTGTGCCCCAAATCAAGAAACTGTTTTGGGGTACAGGTAATGTAGCTTGCTGATTGCCTCATTATGATATCTATCTACTAATTTTAAAAATAGAAATGGTGAAAATATCTTAAAATATTTTATCAATAATTTTTTAAAGTTTAAAACACTTTCACAGATTCGCAGAAAAGCTCCTATGTTTTATAGTTCATTTTATCTCATTTTGTCTTTTGAGAGTATATATGGTTTTCAGAACATACCTGGTCTAGTTTGTTCTCTTCTTTAGCAGAGTTACCTTATTCATTTTAAATACAGTAGAATCTATTTGTTTGTATTTGTAGTGTACCTGTTTGTCACCCACATTGCTGATGTGACTTTATTTTTGTGTATGAAACCCCTGGCATGATTCTAAAAGAACTCTATGCGGAGGAAAGCTCTAAGCAGCGTCCCTCTCTCATCCATTTTACCCATTGTCCCAAGCTCCCTGCAGAGAATCGAGTTCATTGGGTACAGATTCAGCCTCCCTGTGTTTCTTTTCTTGCACAAATATGCATATACAGGTGTATTTCTTATCCCAACATTTTTGTTTGTTTGTTTTTTCTTACACAAAAAGTAGCACACGACAGATACTCCTTTGAATGTTGTGCTTACTCATATCTGGCTTTTTTCACTGCAGCCTGTGGGCCAAATAAAGCCCATCACCTGTAAGCTGAATTTTTACCTTTTTAAGCATTGTAGGAAGAAAAGAAAAAAAAAAATGTTACAGAGATTTAACGTGCCTAGCAAGCTGAAAACCTGACTGTAAGTTTTCCTGCCCATGACTTAGCATACTTAATTTAGGCTCATCTGTGTTGTAGCTTATGCTTAAAGTTTATTCCTTTTTATTGCTGAATATGATTCCATTGCTTGGATAGATCACATCGTTTATCCATTTGCCAGTTGATGGGCATTCGTATTATTGCCACTTTGGAACTATGAACAACAATGGTTTTATTTCATACATACAAATCATTGTGGGTACATATGTTTTCATTTTTCTTGGGTGGATACCTAGAGGTGGAATTATTGGGGTTTATGGAAAATACATGTTGACCTTTTTTAAGAAAATCCCAAACTATTTTCCAAAGTGGCTGCAACATTTTCCATCCCTACCAGCAATATAGGAAGGTTTCTGTTTATCCATATCTTAGTCAATATTTGTTTTCTTTCTTTGCATGATTGCCATTCTAGTGGGTGTAAAATAGCATCTCATTGTGGCTTTAATATTCACTTCCCTAATGACTAATGATGATGACATTCTTCATTATTTTATTTTATTTTATTTTATTTTATTTTATTTTATTTTTTTAATGTATATTTATTTTTGAAAGAAGAGGGGGGAGAGAAGAGAGAGGGAGAACACAGAGGAGAGGCAGAGACAAAGGGGAACAGAAGATCCAAAGTGGCTCAGCACTGCCAGCACGGAGCCTGACGTGGTGCTAGGACTCGAGAACTGCAAGATCGTGACCTGAGACCAAGTCAAAGTTGGACACCTAACAGACTTAGCCACCCAGGCACCCTGATGGTGAAATTCTTTAAGAGCACGTTTTTTTTTAAATGTTTATTTATTTTTGAGAGAGAGAGAACATGAGCAGGGAAGGGGCAGAGAAAGAGAGAGACACAGAATCCAAAGAAGGCTCCGTGCTCTGAGCTGTCAGCACAGAGCCCAATGTGGGACTCAAACTCATGAACTATGAGATTATGACCCAAGCTTAAGTGGAATGCTTAACTGACAGAGCCGCCCAGGTGCCCCTCAATCTATTGGGTTCTAAATTTTAATTTTTTAATGGTTTATTTATTTTTGAGAGAGAGAGAGAAAGAGAGAGCAAGGAGGGGCAGAGAGAGAGAGAGAGAGAGAGACAGAGAGAGGGAGACACAGAATCCCAAGCAGGCTCCAGGCTCTGAGCTGTCAGCACAGAGCCTGAAGCGGGGCTTGCACTCACGAACCACAAGATCATGACCTGAGCTGAAGTCACTTGACCGACTGAGCCACCCAGGCGCCCCCAAAAAAGAGCACTTTTAAAGTACATTTGGGCTGGATGTCCTCTAGTTCTTGAGCAGAAAGAGTTCTTGATGTATTTTGAATACAAATCCTTATCCACATTGTGTGATTTGCAGTTGTTTCCTCCCGGTTTATGTAATGGCTGCCGGCAGAGGATCCCCTGCCTCAACTGTCTCCTTCGAGCAGCTTCCATTCCTGCACCATCCATTTCCTGGAGAGCAGGTAAGAAGGGAGGAGAAGTACGTGTCTAGCTCCTGCTACCTTTACCTCCGCATATTCTAGTTATTTAGCGTCCACTTGAGTTGCCTTAGTTTTTTGTCGGGTTCTTCCATAGTCACTCAGTTGTGTTCATGCCTTGAGTCTAAGACTTTTAGGATCATGACACCCAAATTCAGGGTCGTGCGTTTTCTGTTTGAAGACTGAATATTTTCACACTTGTCCTCAGGCTATTTCCTCGCTCAAGTCTGGATTCTTCTGTTTCATGAAACTCAAAAGTATGGTAACGGTAACTGTGTATGTACTTATTTGTTAAAAATAGAGTTTTAACTTATTTTTATTTTTTGTTAGTAGGATTGTGGGAGAGTGAGTGGCACCTTTAAGAACGTTCTTCCTTGGGGCGCCTGGGTGGCTCAGTAGGTTAAGCAGCTGACTCTTGATTTTGGCTCAGGTCATGATCTCACAGTTTGTGGGTTCGAGCCTTGCATGGAACTCTGAGATGACAGCACAGAGCCTGCTCGGGATTCTCTGTCTCCCTCTCTCTGTCCATCTCCTGCACTGTCTCTCTCATTCTCTGTCTCAAAAATAAATAAACATTAAAAAAAATGTTCTTCCTTGACTTTCCTTGCAAAATTTAGGAAGGAATACTTTCTCAATAAGGGGGCAGGAGATGGGGTTGGGGGAAGGGAAGAAAGAGAGAGACACAGAGAGATGTGTGTCCAATTTACTTTTTCATTGTATGAAGCTAGTTGGTGCAAAGCAGTGTCTATCAAGTTTTCTCTTCTGTGTATTCTCTCCACTTCTTGTAGGTTTTTTGTTCTACCAGAAGAAATGCAACGGTTTTGAGTCTCAGAGTAAGAGCATATCATTTTCTTGCGTGGCACTAAGTATTAAATTCGCATTCAGTAGTAGACTTGGAAAGATTCTATACAGCAATAAGTCATAACGATTTTAACTTTGTTGATTTTTCCTTTAGTCTTTATTCCTAGTTTGTTGAATAAATTAAGTTTATTTCTTCTGGTAGTGATCTGTCAGCTTTAATCAATTTTCATAAGATTTGTTTTATGTGAACTCTAGGGGCTTTACCACTACTATGCTTGTAGTTCATACAACCAATTACCTTGATATTAGGTAGTATTTACTTAATTAGAATTATAATAAAATGATAAAAATAAAACAATATTTATGTGTTTAGAAGTAATATGTGTTCCTAAATGGAATTTTAGACTATATTTATTATGCCATAAAATGTCTTAACATCATTGTAAATAATAGTGACTTAGTAATTAACTGTGCCTGTATAGTCCCTGGAGAAAAATAAAAATGAGAGGAAATTGCAATCACTTTAGTAATTTGTGACCCAATAATTTATTGGAGTTTGGTAAGATTACAGATTAATATTGTGTTTTTAGTTATTTGCAGGCAGAAATCTTGCCAAAACTATGCAAATAACAGGGGTGGTGAGAGGCTTAATATCATGTCCAAGCCTGACTGTATAGGCAATTTGAATATTAATTGGAGTAGGTAGGCGAAGTAGAACATCAATCTCATGAAGTCAGGTCACCTTGACAATGGACTTGTGTGGTTAGGAATTCTGTCTTCCAATTGATAAGTCCTCTTTACTGATTCACTTCTGTTGGGGAATATTTCTACTTGTGAGATTGATAAGAATTAGAATTTCAAACAGAGGGTTCACCTGACATTTACTTTTGAAACCGTACAAATGTAAGACTTACCACCTCTGGTCTTAATAGAATGGGTTACATTTGTAAAATATTTCTAATTTCTCAAATACTTAAAAAGTTGAACAATGCTTACTACTTGCTACCTTAATACATATTTGAATTTGTTTTTTTTTTCAAATGGATGTTTTAGTTTTAATTTAGTTTTATTTGGTTTTTTTCTTGATTAAAAAAACACTTGAACATATAACAGTATTATATTTTCTTTTTAGATTTATCTTCTTCCAATCCATGTATTAATGGGTTAATTATCAATATCAATTAGCTTAGAACACTATAGATCATCATGTAACATGACCATCAATATTATATTAAAACGCTATTCCAATCAAATTAAATATGAAAAAGACTTATAGGACTTAGGATTTCTAGTTTTTCAGACTTATAGGATTTCTAGTTCTAATTAGTTAACTGCTAGCCCTTTCTTGGATTCCCCTCTAACATTAAACTTCCTTCATTTTTAGCTACTTTGGTTCCTGATCTGTATTTTCTCAAAATTCTACAGATTTGAGTCACTCCATTAATGGGGAGAAGAATAACCTTTGTGCATTTTCTGACAGCTTCTATCAGTCCTGTTTTTGTAATGTCAAAAAAATAAAATACCATAGAAAATCATTCATGTCAGAGGTAGATTTCAACTAATGTGGTCCAGTGATAAAACTGGGACTAGATTTTTATTTTGTAGTATGTGGTATGAATCTCAGAATAAGATTTAGTTAAAAAATATGTATATAATATAATTGTATTATATCCACATATGAGTGCATAAACTTTACATTGATATATTTTCAATAAAAGGATATTAATTTATCATGAACTAATGTGCATAAAACATAAGTTCTTCTCATTGTAATTATGTAATTTTCAGCAAACTTTTCCCTATTCATTACAAGATACACATGAACCTAATAAATAATATAAATCTGAATATCTTCATCAAACCCTGTTTCTTATCTTGTTTGGTCTCTGCATTACTGAGCCGCAGATTCTCAATTTGAAAGTCATGACAACTTTGAACACTTGATGAACATTTTTCAGATGTTGATTCACAAAAATTAAAAGAAAACAACAACAACGCTTCAGAAAAATTTCCTCTTGACTTATATTAGATCGGAAAGCTTCCTTGATTTTTCTGACAAACTTGTATTAAAAAAAAATCGGTAACCTTCAGCAGACATTCAGCAGGACTTGACAAAGTTTTGATTGAGGAAAGATTGATTCTCTAAAGTTTGAGTGGTCAGACATGCACTGAATTTGCTGCGGTTCATTGCTATATCCCAGAAAGGATTTCTAGCCATTCTCGCCTAATGAGCTTATTAGTAAAAGGCTGAAAGGATCACAGATTGTCTATCAAGGAAGATTGTCAGTCACAAGCTGTTAGCAACTCTGCTGTGATTTATACACCATGAGTAAAGAACAGAATGGTGCTAAAATGCTGCTTATTATGTCCCACAGCTTGTGCGGTAACACAAATAAAGTATGTGGAGCAAGGGTTTAAAGGGGAAAAATAAGTTCTGAAGAAGAAAATCAAAGGAGATTAGACAGAATAGTGCTTTACCACCTCCCATTTCCTTTAGTGGTAATTATAATGCAGAGGAGAAATCAAGGCAGCTGCAACAATAATAGCCAAAGTCCAAAATGACGCCATTAAGGTCGAGTTGGGGGAAAAAAAAAAACTAAACAAACTAAAAGTCTGATCAACTGCTGTTAGCAACAGGTAGAACTGAATTTTCTCCTTGGAGATATTTTTCCCCCCATATTTTTGGAATTCTCCATTCTACAGCCTTTCATTTGTGCCTTAGTTAAGCTTTAAAATTAGTATTTTGGCGATGTGTTGAGTATGATTTTATATATATATATACGTATATATATATATATATATATACGTATATATATATGTATATATATACGTATATATATATACACACATATGTATATGTAATTTGTGATATAATTATAGAACACACACACACGTATATATGTAATTTGTGATAAAAATTATAGAACACACAAAAAATTCAGACTGGAATATACGCACCAATATTTCCAGTGGCTCCCTGTTATATTTGTATTTACTGAGACTTTTAATAACTCCATATTCTTCCAGTAGCTAATGTTTTTAGATAGGCAGTACATTTTGTTTTTTTGGTAATGACATAAAAATTAATGCCTTTGCTACATTCTGTCTTTTTTAGCTTAGCAACATTCCCATCTCACTGTGAGTTCTGTTGTATGATGTATAGGGAAGCCTGTGTAAGAGTAGGAGTTATATGGCTAAATGGCTCCCCCCCTGCCACAGGCACTAACTGAGGATTAGTAGCGCAGCTTGGTCTCATGGGACTGTAAACTCTCTTCACTGAGGGTGTTGAATTTCCTGATAAAAGAAGTCATCAACCGCAAGCACGATAGAGACAGCAGCCCAGGAGCCCTCAGAGAAAGATCAGAATCAGCTAAAGCTCATTTCTTCCAGACATTTCCATTCTCTCACCTGTTGGCCAGTGAAAGGTACTGTACTGCCCTGTCATCAGGCACTTGACAGGGATCTTTGTTAGAAAGCTCTCCTTTACATATAGTCAATGAGAGTCTATATTACTAATGCAGCGATTCGGAATTCTCTGAAATCACTGAAAAGGAGCCTGACCAACAATGAATAAATGAATGAAAAAATAAAGGATAAAGTGAAGACAGCTGATGATGCGCGTGCAGCACAGGATGTGATAACTTCATCATGGGACACAGTGATAAATATGTGATAAAGCTAGAAAACGTTCAGGTTGTAAATGTTATCATTTCTATTATATGTGCTATTCAAGAATATGGTAGTCTTTGTTTTGTGGATATTGCCTGAAAACTCACAAATTATTGATGTAGGTTACTTTTGCAGGAGAAGACGCATATTACATTAACAGCAATCACATGTGCAATAGCCTCTTTAATTATAAATTTCTCTATGAATATAAAATCTCTGTAGATCCTGCTCATCTCATGTAAATATAAAGAAGTAATGTATACATTAGCATAACATTTCTAAATTTAAAATTGGGTGCGGTTTATTTATATTTGGTAGAACTACTCTATCACCAGCCCCAGCCTCGATACTGTACAGAATGTGCTGGGAAGAGAGGACCAGGTTTAGCTAATGGACTTTACTTCTAATATCAAAGATTGACAGTAACCAGAGACTCTGCGGCAATGATAGCCTTGAAATTTCTAAAGCGGAGAGAATAGTTTGCACCTTTTCTCATATACCCAAGTCCTGACAGCATGAAGGGTTTCCTGATGGCTCTCCAAAGAGACACGATCGCCCTTCTCAAAGCCGTTAAGCTCAAACTTGTTCCACTAGAAATAAAACAAAACAAAACAAAACAAAACAAAAAACAAGACATAATCGAAGAGAACATAAACAAAATGAATGTTTGGTGATAAAAGTCAAAGTTTCCAAAGGTGATTAACAAGGTGACCCCACTTGTTGCTGATGGAGCAAATAAGAATATCATTCTGAAACAAAAGATAATTTAACCTCACTCTTATGAATTTTAAAGTACCGATGTTCTGTGTGACAATAAAAAGAATATACAGAATATAGCAAATAGGTCAAACTCCTTGAAGAAATATTGGCCTTTTCCTACTTCAAATTAATGTTTTCTGGAACATATGTCCTTGGTTGAAATCGAGTTTTAGCTGTTACTGTAGGTGTTATTTTTTTTTTCACCTATTGTATTGATATATAGCATTCCTAATGTGTTTTACATTATTAGAATTAAAATTTGTGATTTAGGTTTCCTGGTTCTCAGCCTCCTTCTTGAAACTACTTCTGAGATTATTTTTCTTTTTATACTGCATTGTTTTCTTATCTATTTTTTTTTACCTGGAATTTTGGTTTTTGAAATTCAAAGAGTCATTTTCCTAAAAGATTTTTTTCTTTTCTTTTTTTTTTAATACTGAACATTGAGGTGCTTGGGTGGCTCAGTCAGTTAAGTGTCCGATTCTGCATTTTGGCTCAAGCCATGATCTCACAAGTTTGTGGGATGGAGCCCTACATCGGACTCTCCACTGTCAGCAAGGATCCTGCTTGGGATTCTCTCTCTCCCTCTCTGTCTCCTCCTTGCTCATGCTCTCTCTCTCTCAAAACAAATAAATAAACATTAAAAAAAACACTGAGCGTTGAAAATACACTACAGTTGATAATTTGAGTTTGTTTCCCTATTAACAGAACTAGCTTCATACACACGTGTCTAGGCACATTTTCATTTCAAATTGGACATTGAAAAATATTATTAAAAGATTTCTCTAGGGGCACCTGGGTGGCTCAGTCGGTTAAGCGTCCGACTTCAACTCAGGTCACGATCTCGCGGTCCGTGAGTTCGAGCCCCAAGTCGGGCTCTGGGCTGATGGCTCAGAGCCTAGAGCCTGCTTCCGATTCTGTGTCTCCCTCTCTCTCTGCCCCTCCCCCGTTCATGCTCTGTCTCTCTCTGTCTCAAAAATAAATAAAATGTTTAAAAAAAAAAAAAAAAGATTTCTCTAGTTAGCAAAATTACTCACAGTTGATCACTACGCATTTTGTACTGAGTTTTGTCCCTTCTAAAATTCACATGTTGAGGACGTACTAACCCCCAATGTGACTGTATTCAGAGACAGAGACTTTAGAGGTAATCAAGGTTAAGTGAAATCATAATGGTGGGGCTCTGATCCCATGGGTCAATTGTCATCATAGGAAGAGGTAGGAACCCCGGAGATCTCTCCCTGCCTGGTGAGCACAGAGAAAAAGGCCAACCAAGTAAGAACATAGTAAGGAAGTGAGTTTTGCCAACTCAAAGAGAAAAGCTTTACCGGTACTCTAGTATTAATGGACTACTGGTGGCTCCAAATCAAGTCCTTGTTGTATACTAAGAGAGAGAGGAGGTAGAGGCAGAATGGAGCCCCCTCCAGTCCTGAAGGAGCTCTGGGCTAGCACTGGATTTGCATAAGCCTCAGATGTAAGTTCCTTCATGTACTTCCTGTTTTCACAATTGGAAATCATATACAAAATAGAAGAGGTCCGTTTGGGGGCAAACAGAATTTTGGAACTGTATGGGAATAGGGATGAGAGTCACAGGCCTTGTGCAGTATTTACTAAGCAATTTGGGGTCCTCTCAGGTGAAAGCTGGAGAGGGCAGTTCACCCTGCATCGTTCGCCAGCGTTGCCGCAGCTCCTAGAAGAGACCCTACCGCACGCTGGGCGCTCGGTGAGTAGTTATCACATAAGTGGACTTTTGTTACTTTGATTACTTATGGGATCACACTGATATAAAACAAAGTTCAATTTGGAAATACCGCTGTCCCATTTGTGTTTGACAAAATTATCCCTAAGCCTGCGCAACATCAGTGGTTTTTCATCACTAAACCCACTTTTGAGTCCTTAAAGGACTCAAGATTTCTGTGTCAGCTTTACTTGCTTGTGAACTAATTAAGACATAAAATAAAAACAGAGAGGGAGGCAAACCATAGGAGACTCCTAAATATAGAGAACAAACTGAGGGCTGCTGGAAGGCAAGTGGGTGGGGGATGGGTCAGATGGGTGATGGGCATTAAGGAGGGCACTTGTTGGGATGAGCACCCCGTGTCGTATGGAAGTGATGAATCATTGGGTTCTACTCCTGAAACCAATACCACACTGTATGTTAACTAACTTGAGCTGAAATAAACACGTTAATTAGAAAATAAGTTAATTAATTGAGCTATGGCATTTTTGGAGATGTGTATATTTTTGTTCCCAGAGATATCTCCCCAAGTCACAGGGACCCAAGTTTGCATCAGGATGAAATCAGTGTTTTTCTCCTAGGCATCTTGCAGACATTCATGTGTGATCGCCACCTACCTGATAACTATTCTGTATGTTGCATTTTAAGCGACTGCCACCAGGCCTGTTCATAATGACATCCGACACTCGTTATTGTGCAGCCCAGCTACGTTCCAATACGTCCCAAGAGTAATTACTCAAACTTAGTTAACATCTATTTGTTTCCTTTTTAGGCATAAGACAATCGACTCTGTACGCACCAAAAACTTGTGTGTTTTTAAACAGGATGCCTAAAGACCAATATAAATTTTCCCAAATGAGCATTGTCTTTTCAAAATGAAGGGGTTGAGAGGTCACCACTATAGTATGTGCTTTGTGAGAATTTGAATAGGAGTTCTTCCCCCAGCCGATGATTTGGTGGGAAAAAATGTACATTAATTAACACACACTGATGGCACAGTAGCACTGAGGCATTAATAATAGTCAACACTATGTGAATAAGTGTATATCTAGTTCCACCAATTTTCTTTTTTTCCATTGGCCTTTTACCTATCCCTCTTCTCTTTTTAAAAAATGTTTATTTGTGTATTTGAGAGAGAGAGAGAGAAAGAGAGAGAGAGAGAGGGAGAGAGAGAACAAGTGGGGGAGGGGCAGAGAGAGAGGGAGAGAGAATCCCAAGCAGGCTCTGTGCGTGGAGCCTGACGTGGGGCTCGATCCCATGACAGCAAGATCATGACCGGAGCTGAAATCAAGAGTCAGATGGCCAACCAACTTGAGCCGCCCAGGTGCCTCTATCCTCTTCTCTCCACTTTTTTTTCCCTATTTTTCTCCACATCTTGTTTACTTTTCTCATAATTTTGTTCCATAGTCCCTTTCTTGCTTAACTTTGTTTTGTAACCCATGGGCACCCATCATATACTTCTGTTTGGATTTATGAACATAAACATAATTCACATGTCTAAAAATCCAATATTATACATGGTTCCTCACACCATGCTCTGGATTGCCATTACCTCCCCACCCCCCAGATTCTCACGAAATTCTTCCTCTGTTATGATGTCTCTCCCATATCCTTAAATTCCCCTTTTCTCCTATTTTAATCTAAGACATGCAACGTGCATAAGTTTTTCTTGTTTTATTTTATTTTTAAAGGGACTTTCATATTTTATTTCTGTTGTTTTAATGTTTATTTATTTTTGAGAGAGAGAGAGAGAGAGAGAAAGAGAGACAGAGCATGATTGGGGGGAAGGGCAGAGAGAGGGAGACACAGAATCTGAAACAGGCTCCAGGCTCTGAGCTGTCAGCACAGAGCCTGATATGGGGCTTGAACCCATGAACTACGAGATCATGACCTGAGGTGAAGTTGGACGCTGAACCGACTGAGCCACCCAGGTGCCCCAAGTTTTTCTTGTTTTAAAGGGAAACAAAATGCAACACCCCATACCCCAGAATTTCCTTCAGCCGTCTATTCTCTGTCTTTCTGCGCCTTTACAGCAAATTTCTTAAACTAATGGCTTACATTATTTGATAGCACTTCCTCTCTCCCAACACCTTCCATTCCTGCCCCTAATCACTCCTAATCTGGTACCAGTAACTCCTGCATTACTAAATCTTTAAACATCATAATACTGGAAATTCTGACAGAGCTGACCACTCACACTTTCTTTAAACACTCTCTTGACATGGCACAGGTGACAGTCACTTTCCTGGTTCCATTCTAACTTGTTTCCATGTCACTAGAGCATTTTGGCTGCTCTTTCTTCCTTGCAAAACCCAGGTCTTTTCCATTTGTCTCTTTGCACTCTTTTAGCTCAACTGTGCCTAGAGATACAAAGAGGCATCTCTACATCCATCATTCCAAGTTGTTACCTTGAGGAAAGTCTTCCCTTCTGACTAGCAGAATGTGGTGGCCAACTGCGTCGGGTATGCACTGTTCCTTGGTATCTCACTGGCAACCCAATCCCTAATTTATAATTCATAATTTTCTTTAAAAGCTACATTTGCGTTAATGTTTCTTCTCTCCATCTGTGTTACCGCCATGCATCCAGCTACAAAAACTTGAACACTCTTCCCTTTACTCCACATATGCCATAGATCAATCAATGAATTCAACCTGTAAGTACCTCTCAAGTTATCTACTGCGTATGATCTCTGTACCTAAGTCCTGGTCTGCATAATGTCTGATTGAAAGCAAAAATTCTGAAGACAGTTTATTGTTTTCTCCCAGTTCGTCCACTTATCTGCGTTACGACCTTGAGCAAATTATTTAGTGTCGCTTGGGCTTCAGTTTCTCCATACATAAAAGTGATACGAGCAGTCTTTTTTAATGTTACCGTGTGGAAATAATACCAAAACATTTTCTTTACACACTGCCTCGCACATAAAAATTTAGTGTTAAATGAGAGTAAGCAGTTACGATTAGAGTGCCCAAGTCATTCATAGACCATTGCTATAAATAGCTTTCTCACCAATCCGCCGTGGTCGATTCTTTAAAAGAAAATACGATCCTTTTACCTCCTTTCTTAAAATATTACAGTGGTTTGCAATGTCTCCCGACACAGCAACGGAGTCCAGAATGCAGCCTGCCGATGGGCTCCAGCTAAAATGTGCTAGGGTCTCTCACCGCCCTCCGTCCCTCCCCTTGCTGTCCCGAAGCCACGTGTTTTCCTGAGCGCCACCTGCTTCCTAAGCTGTTTCCATCTAAGGCCTGAGGCACACATTGTTTCCTCTGCTGGGAACAATTTCCCCTTCACTTTCAGACTTATTTGAACATCTTTTAGGTGTCTATCCTCCGGAATAATTTAAGTACTTCCTCCGAGGTGACAGAATCTCTGTCGTTCTTCTTGTTGTCTGGGAGAGTTTATCTGTTTAGTTACTAATTTAAAGGTGATCACTCCGTCTGGACTAAGTTCTCTGAAGTTAGAGACCTTACTTGCTTTGTTTACTGCCAAGTCCCTTTGTAGAACATCCCACCTATTAAGCAATTGTATGTATCTTCTAAATGTATAAATGAATGAATGGAGGAAAGTAAGAATGAATGGATGAATCAAGAAATGACTCTTTCAGCGCTAACCGAGTATCTGCAAAACTCAATTTTTCCAGACTTTATTGAATCATAATTATGAAATGGGTATTTTAGTTGCCTTCCAAAAAATATCTACATAAGGACAATTTTTTTATTCGATTAGTTTTTTTTTAATGTTTATTTACTTTTGAGAGAGAGAGAGAGAGGGTGTGAGCTGGGGAAGGAGCAGAGAGAGGGAGATGTACAATCCGAAACAGGCTCTAGGCTCTGAGCTGTCAGCACAGAGCCCAACGTGGGGCTCGAACCCATGAGCTATGAGATCATGACTTGAGCCGAAGTCAGATGCTTAAACAACTGAGCCACCCAGGCGCCCCAATTAAGTAAGGAACATTTTGTCTCAAATGCCTCTTTTCACAAATACAGTGCAATGCAAGTGAGCCAAAAAGATGCTGGGGCCAGCTTAGGGTCATAAAATAAACTCCTTCGTACATATATGATTAGTATACCCTGCTTCTAATGCAAAGTCTGAAATCCTTATTTTTATGATTTAATACAGTTACTCAAAATATATTTCATACAAAAACTAGTTAGCAACCATTTTAAGAAAAAATAGGGAACGGTTGCAGGCTTGCATTTTTTATGTCTACTATTACACATATCATATTCTAATAATTCTGGAAAGCACTATTTGAATTAGTGCTTTAGTTAGCAGGACTGGAGAAGGAAAAGAAAGACCAGCATAATAGAGGTGAAGGTTACAACATTTGTCATTTATACGGCATATTTTTTACTTCCTAAGGCAAATGTTAACACTTTCCTTCTGTTACTGTTCAATGTGGGCAAAAAAATCTCTACTTTGAACATGTATTTTATTCAGACATTTTATTTGAGACTTCTTCACAACACCTTAGATGATTTCTATTTACATTTAAAATATAAAGATATAGACATAAGCAAATCCTAAAATCAATCCATGACTACATTTTGTTGTTGTTGTTGTTGTTGTTGTTTTTGGAAACCTGTTTATTTAGAAGTCCTACTGAATCAAACAGATTTTTGTTTTCTCATTTTTCTAGATCACTATAGCCTCAATAATAAATGCAAAAATCGTCATGTTGGATATTTTAAGATACTAAATTTAGCAACAGACCATTTTCCCCTTCTTCATCAATAACTCAGACATTATAAAAGTTAGGTATATGCATGTATACATGTACACATATAACTGTGACATACCCGCAAATATATATACATATTAAAATTAATAGGTGTACCTTCTATTTAAAATATCATCAATTTAGAAATTAAGGAGTAAACTGTGAAACAAAGATTTGCAACATACATGGCAGATAGGGGATTGTTGTCCAAAATGTACAGCTAAAACCTGCATAATAATAAGACTAACTAAGCATCCCATTGTTAAGTTGGCAGGAATAGGGACGCATGACAAACCCATAAATAAAACACAAAAATATAATAAAATTCATTATTTATTGAAAACGCCAATTAAAACAACAAATTAAAATTCCTGAGATTGCCAAAAGCTTAAAGTTCATATCAAGTGTTGATGATTGTGGAGAAAAGGAATAATATCTGTAGTTATAAGAGCAATTTGGTTGTAACCTGCTGAAATTGGGAATGTGCATACTGCAATATATAGCATCTCTACTCATTTTGTATCCATACTACGGAAAAAAAAGCCCTGAGATATGCAGAAAAGTGTCTTATAATGTTGCTTATAATAATTCAATACTGGGAGTATTTTAAAAGTTCATTATTTGGGGAATAGCCAATTCATTCATGGTATATCCAAAATTATGACCCATCAGGTGTTAATTAAGACTAACAGGGTAGCCTGTGGGGTGCCTGGGTGGCTCAGTCAGTTAAGCTTCTGACTCTTGATTTTGACTCAGGTCATGATCTCGGGCCCCTAGGCGGCTCAGTTGATTAAGCTTCCTACCGTTGGTTTCGACCCAGGTCACGATCTCATGGTTCATGTGTTCGATCCCCATGTCAGGCTCTGCACTGACAGTATGGAACCTGCTTGGAATTCTCTCCCTTCCTCCCTGCTTCTCCCCCACTCATGTTCTCTCTCTTTCTCTCAAAATAAATAAACTTAAAAAAAAAAAAAAAGAATAGCCTTACATGAAAAAAATCTAAAAATATTTAAAGTTAACTGAAAAAATGTAATAACAGTTTTTAAAATAATATTTAAACTAAACAGTTTTATGTGCATATAGGTACACATATTAACTAAATTAAAGTATGATTTAAAAAAATTTTAATATTTATTTAATTTTGACAGAGAGAGAGAGACAGAGCACGAGTGGGGGAGGGGGAGAGAGGGAGGGAGTTACAGAATCCGAAGCAGGCTCCAGGCTCTGAGCTGTCAGCACAGAGCCCGACATGGGGCTCGAACCCACAGACCGCGAGATCATGACCTGAGCGAAGTCGGACACTCAACCGACTGAGCCACCCAGGCGCCCCACATATTAACTAAATTCATTCCCTCCCCGCAAATCAACAGTCCAGTTTATTATTTTTATCCTCATTATGCAAGCAAGGAAATGGAGGTATACAAAACTTATGTAACTTGTCTGTTACCTATGTAACAAGGTGTCAAGTTACTAGCCAATAGAACTGAAATTCAAACCCAAGTACACCAGCTCCAGCATCTATACTCTTAAGCAAACTATAGAATTGTAAATATACTAGGGAAATAATGCAAACCAAATGCAAACCAATAATACATATTGCATGTACCCATATTCATAAATATATACCTAAGCTAGCTAAATAATAAGAATATATCATATTGATAGCAACTGAAACCTCTGGGGGGGGCGCCTGGGTGGCTCAGTCTGTTAAGCGTCTGACTTGGGGTCAGGTCATGATCTCGCTGTTTATGAGTTCGAGCCCCGCGTCAGGCTCTGTGCTGACAACTTGGAGCCTGGAGCCTGCTTCACCGTCTGTGTCTCCCTCTCTCTCTGCTCCTCCCTAACTCATGCTCTGTCTCTCTCTCTCTCAAAAATAAATAAACATTAGAAAAATTTAAAACCTCTGGGAATGAAACATGTCAGAATTGGGGGGAGCTAGTTACCTTTATTATTCATGTTTTAATCAAAGACAAGGAGACCATACTCAGATATATCTTTCTGAGTAGAACCTAATAAAAAAAAATAAAAGTGTCAATTAATTTTAAATCGGCTTAGTAATAACGTAAGTTCATGCAATTAAGTTTCTAATTTTGAGAAAAAATTAAGGTATGTTTTGTGCACATAAGCAGAAAGTGAAAAATTATTGAGAATGTGACTTTTTAACAGGTTTTGGAGTGAAAATAATGTATCGACTCAAAATTGAGTGTTATTTTTAATGTGTATAACACATGATTGAAAATTTAAATCAATGAAGGTTACTTTTTCTTCTCTTTATAGTAGTTCAGAAAGATACTATTTACAGAATTGGGTGTTTTTGTTTTTTTTTTTTTTAATTTACCAGATGCTAAAAGAGAGTGACAGTGAGTTCATAATACTGCTAATGTTGATGTACAAATTTAAGAAAGAATGAAATGAATTCCTAATTGTTCATAAGGAAGAGGAAAAAAATTGAAAGGATGCTTTGGGAGGAGTGAAATGATTTATTAATAGGATATCAGAAAGTTTCACAAACTCAGAGTTTAGGAGATGCATTTCGTTTTCGGGAATGAACTCATGTCAACTTACCATGTTTACTCTTAAAGCTCTTTTTTTTTTTTGTATTAATTCTATACATTTTTGTTTCCCTCTCTTTCTCTGTAGATGTCTTCCTGAAATTAGATTCATATACAAGGAAACACAGAGACTTATATAGCCACCAGATGGAGAAAGGGAGAGAAAGAATTTTTTTCCCTTCATCTTAATCACAGAGTAAGGATGAAGATCCATCCATGTTTGCAACAGGTCTCTGTCCCTCTTCCAATCTATCTTGGACAGGATGCATTAGATATTGTAAACGTTTATGCCAGATTTCGTCATTTTAAGCCATAAAGATTAGGGGCTTGGCAATTTTCAGAAAAAGGAGCGCTCGGTAAACGTCTCCTACGCTTACAGAATTCTTACCTTTTAAGAAGACAACTTCTCGATCACTTTGGAAGGACAGTCAAAAGATTCGAAGGACATCCATTTAAAAGTCACATTTTAAAATTTAACCCACATGCTAAAGTATTATTTTCTTTTTAAAAAGTGAATGCTTTCAAAAATTACTTCAAGAAAAATATATGACACTTTATATCTTAAACTTTACTTTTCTATTTAAAGAAAGCTTTATAATGGGGAAACATGATAACTTATTAGATAGGAAATGAGAAACAATAAAGCCCTAAGGCACTAATGAAACTGTGGCAAAAAACAGCTAATGAAATTATTGTCATTACAGGTACCATATCTGAAATTCTGAGGTTGAATTTATTCACAGCAAATGAAAATGGATCATCTCTCCACATAATGATTTCCCAGGTAGGGTGCTTTCACAGCAAGTAGTGCATTGGGTTGTGGAAGGAAAATATTAGAATTGATTTTAATATTTATTGCATATCTAACATTAGAAAGAATTTAAGCTTTGTAACATTTAATAAATGATTGACATCTATTCTCTCTTATTCTGTATGTCAGATGGTTTGCATTGCAAAGAAATTCCACAAAGAAGGATTACATGGCTTTGTAGATAACACTACTGCAGAATAGGAACAAATTATCTCATAGATTTATGCAGAACTCCCACTGCTGGCCATGACAAAGTCACAGATTCTGCATTTGCCTTCCAAAAAGTAAGTAGCAAAGTGGACACAGTATCTAAGTTGATTCTTTACAAATACTGAACAACAGGTGGTTCAGGGTTGTGATGAAAACAATTTATAAGAACATGAACATCAAGGAAATTTATAAAAGCATGAACATCAGGGAAGAAAGAAAGAATTACATTAGTCAAAAAATAAAAACAACTAAACAGCGTAGCTCTTAAAGCTAATACCAATATTAACCCAGATTTCAACCTTAAGTCATTCATATCAAATCACTAACTTTTCACTTTCAAAACTAATGAAGTCTATTTAATCACATTGTTCATTTCAGAAAATGTTATTGATAGGCTTTGAATCATTAATATATGAAGTAAAAGGATTTAAATTACTGTGTATGAAATCCTGTTCTCCCTTTCTTAAAAGTCCCATGTTTGTATACGCTTTTAATGTGGCAAGATATTGGTGCAATGTTACATATAATGAAGACATTTTATAATTTTCAAGGAATGAGACCTGGTACTTCATTATCTGATAAAGGGGATGGTGATAATGATGATTGATTGATTGAAAAGCCCTGTGTAGCTTCGTGATGTGGACATATTTCAGATGTCCTCTCTTGCAACTATACTTATCAAGGCGTAAATCATATAATGAATAACACCACTTAAGAAAACATACAGAGCTGCGCTTTGAGGGAATGACTAATTTCTTGTTTTGCTTCAATTTGGGATCCTATCCAGTGGAGGGGGACATAGTAAAGCTCTCACATGTATCGATAACTTTATTTCAAGATTCCCACTTTCTCCTCTCCAAATATAGTGGACACTCATTAGCACATTTTTCATTTTCTCGATGCATCCCATTTTTTCATTTATATCAGATTAATTGGTTTACAATGTAGGAGGCCTTCTGAGCATGTTGGGACTTGAATACCATTGAGATAGCTCAAAATATTGTATTGTGTGCCTACAGGTTTCTCCCACTATCTAAAAGCAGAGTGTTCCTAAGAAATTGTTCCTAAGCCCAAATGGTGAAAAGCCAAGAAGCAATTACCATTAATTTATGTGGAAACTTTTTTTAGCATTCCTAGACCCAAAGCATAACCTATCTTGGGCTTTTCTGATGCCTTAGGACGCATCTTGCCAACGGATGCACAAAATAAATCCAGATAAAGCACACACCCTCAGAGACAGCTCAGAGCTCTGGTGACTTTTTGCTGAAATGAGGGGTGTAGTTCACGAGGGAGGAGCTGGGGTGTCGCTCTCGCTGCCGGGGTGCAGACTGCCTCTTTTGGGCTTGGCACAAACAAGCACTGATTATCTTTTGGCTTTTCGTCTTTTTTGGTTTGGTTTTGTTTTAATGTGAATCACTATCGGGTTTCTTTCCGACAGTCAAAACAGGTCCTACTGTAGGTCTTTCATAAAAGGAAAGGGGCATAATATGAACTTTTGAAAAGCAGGGGATATCTGTATTTGAAATGCGGAAATTCTGCCATCAAATTAGAAAATGTTTGGCCACACAATAGAAGCCCTTTTATCATGGGAAGGATTGTGTTTTGCGTGTTCTTTTTCTTTTTAGCAGACAGAGCAATAATGCATAATTGAATGGCTATTAAAACAGTATTGGATTCTTGACTTAGCTTAAATAATTCTCATGTCGAAAGCTGCTTTTTTTAGTCTCTACTCTTAGTGACATTTCAAGCTAAAAGTATGCTTCGGAAACCTAAGTGAGTTGTGCGCTGAATCTCACAGCATGGACAAGCTTAATTTTCCGTTTCTTCTTTCATATATACTCTCTCTGCTCCTCTGACTGACTGGACGGTAAAATCTTTGTTCAGCCTCCCTGGGTGAGAGCTACCGGGCCATCTGCGCTGCCAATCTATAACCGATCTACGGCATGACTGAAGGAGCAAACGTTTATCCATTTGACTAAAACAGCAGCGATTCTCATCACTCTGGTACATTCTTCAGCCTGTTTCAGGCGCTGCCCGCTAAGTTCATCCTTGTGAGTTCGTACTGGAGCGGCCTTTCTCCGAAGTGCATAGGCATCTCAGAAAGCCCCAGCTTCCTCTCACTAAACCGTATGCCCATCACCTCCCAGATACGTTCCCCTCCTTGAGACAAATGAAATTAACTGGGACCACACTTTCCCTCAGCCTGATGACAGGAAGAATTAAACTCCCTCCCTCCAGAGAGCGCTGATTCTATGGGAAAGCTTTCTCACTCTGTCTACGCGTGCTGTCATTTAATTCAATTAAATCCACAGCTTTTCACCTTTTAGCTTTAATGAAGTGTTACCCTTTACCTCTCTCCATACCATAATAGCTCCAGCCCAGGCTAATTCAAGACCTCTTCTCACCAGGGCTTCCCTCCAAGGGCTCCTTGATTCAGGGAAAGGGCTTTGGTCCTCGGGGTAGTCCCTCTTTCATATTCCACTTGGCCTGAGTAACACTCCGACTCTATTGGAAATGAAGGATAATAAGAAGAAAAATTATATTTCAGCGGAGCTAAAATTAAAATATTGATTGCTGTATAATTTATGTGTGAACACAGAGCCATCTTTCTTATTTCAAGTCCAAAAGATTCCAATTGACTCTGCTCTCACATACACTTCATGCTGTATTTCCCTTAAATGCAAGAATTAAGTGCACCATACTTCCCATCAACATCCTTGAAGGACACTCCTGAGAATAAACACACTGCTGCTTTACTTTGTTTATTAATTCTCTTCTTCTGGAGGGAACTGAACCACATACTATCTGTACTGCATAAGCACTACTTTATTTTCAAACCTTTATGAGATTTTCACTTAATAAACCTTGACACATTTTGCAGTCAGTGAAATTAATAGCCACCTGAGAGCAGCTTCGGGGGGTCATGTTGGATGGCCCAGTGACTGGCAACTCCAGGATTGGTGACACTCCTGAGTGTCCCTAATTATCACACGGGCTCTTGTGAAATTCTAAAATGACTCTCAGAAGGAAATTAATTTTAACTGGCTTAATTTTTGAAAATACATCCTGTGCCACACTTTTCGTGGCCGAAATGTCCACAGTCAAACATGGAATGTGATCATGTTGAAATCCTATGTCGGGTTGCAATCGGATTCCGTGAACCTGGTTTGAGCACGCACTTTGCACAAGGTCCTGAATCCGGCCCAGTGAATGTTCAAAGATGCGTTAGAAATAGTCACCGCTATGGAGAACTTAAACCCTTGTGGGGGACATAAGCATATAAATAACTAAGTAAACCGTGAGAAAATTAATTTGCTAAATACAAGTTTTGCCATGGGAGTGCTGAGGAAGACACAATTAATTCTGATGGAACGTGCCAAAAAAGGCCTTGAGGAGGAAGTCAGATAGCATCAAGGCTTTGAAAAGTGAACAGGATGCTAGAGACTTGGTAAGAGAGCGGAGATACTGTGAGAAGGGTGGCTATTGCTTGTAAAGGAGAAAAGGTGGAGACCTGGAGAATTTATAAAAGTATGTGGTAGAAACCTATGAGAAGATGATGATTTTGCAAAACTTGAACAATGATCTTCTCTTTTAAAATTAACATGAATTGGGATGCTTCACTGGCTCAGTTGGTTAACGTCCGACTCTGGGTTTTGGTGCAGGTCATCATCTCATGGTTCATGAGATCGAGCCCCGCAGCAAGCTCTGTGCTGACGGCAGGGAGCCTGCTTGGGATTCTCTGTCTCCCTTTCTCTTTGTCCCTCCCCCACTCACATTCATTCTCTCTCTCTCTCAAAATAAATAAACATCAAAAAACCCTCAAACATTGCAAAATAAATAAATAAGGAAATAAATAATAAATAAAACAAAATAAAATCAACAGGAACCATGCATGGGATAATTCACAAGCAAGTTTCTTCCCCCCAACACATCTATTTAGTCAATATCCAACTTGATTGGAGAGGTTCTGAAAAGTGGGCGTTGAGTTCTTGTGGCCTGTTAGTAAGTAGAGGTGTCAGTGCCTATTAATGCTATTAAATGTATTATTACTAATTAGTTAATCATTAAAAATGTGTGCTTAGAACTTCCTGGGGCACCTGGGTGGCTCAGTCATTAGGCATCTGACTTCGGTTCACATCTTGATCTCACAGTTCATGAGTTCAAGTCCCACATTGGGTGAGCACGATCCCCGTTTTTGGGTAAAATGCAGGCCCTGTGTGAGCTCTGCTTCTCTTTCTCTATCTCCTCTCTCTCTCTGTCTCTCTCTCTCTCTGCCCCTCACTCACTTGAGCCCTCTCTGAAACTCAAAAAAAAAAAAAAAATGTGTTCTGAACACCTGCCACGTATACAGCACCATATAGGAGCTATTTATTTTAAATAAAGATATAACTCCCCACGACATCCTCTGACTTTTTGGTTCATACTCTCACACACACCTGTAAGCCCGGACTACTCCTTCTGTCATGCCTCACGCTTGCCTATGTATTTCTTCGTTCTGACAAAGTATCATATTTGGTTGAGAAAGAGGACAAGTTACACTGCAAAAGGAAGGGATATTAGTTATTTATATACATCATTTATTAACACATATCATGTATGGTTGCATGTTAATTATTATGAACATTATAATGATCCCTAATAGAGGACCATGGAAGTCTACTTTATTGTAGGGGTGTATCTGCATATTTGTGGGCATCCTGAAAATCATGGGTACGTACAATCTCCATTCCATTGTATACATCCAAAGGAAGGGAGGGAAGTCTAGTTTGCCGAAGGAGAGAAACCCAGGGAAAACGTTCATGGTAATGTCCTTCAAACATTTGAAAGACTGCTAATGTGGATTAGGTTGATTAGGTAGCAGTCGAATAGAAACAAATTCTGGCTCACTCGATACAATCAATTACCGACAGTTAGAGCTATGAATCAAAGGTAAGTGGAATCTTGTAAAATAACGTCGCCTGCTATATACACAAAGCATAAAGCATAAACAGTCACGAGCAGATGTGTTGGACCGTGTATTCTTCCACTTTTCTCACTGGGGGGTTGGCCTTAAGTACGTGAATATGGAATTCAACTATAATGTCTCATAAATTTATGCTGTGTACCCGGCATATCCCACATTGTCGTGTATTATGTGCCCATATCGTTGGGATGACCATCCCCTGTGGCTGGCTTACACATATTTAGATACTCTTCTTCTTTGTCTTGCTAGCCTACAACCCAGCTTCTAAGTTGGCCCCACTTAAGTTGGGGCCCCAGCTTCTAAGTTGGATCCATCCCTGAAGCTTCTTCCTGCATTGACTTTCATGTAATGCCAGGTTTGGGCGCATCAAGGCTTGAGTCTGTGCTCTCGCTCTAAACCATGGTTGGTGTTCTCTGTCCTGAGGATCAAATCTAGCATTCTGACTGTTTGTATAAAGGACGTTTTATCGGAACAAAGCCATTTCCATTCATTTATGTGTTGTCTATGGCAGAGCTGACTAGCTACAACAGAAAGGGTATGCCCCACCGGGTGAAACGTCCTCTCTCTGGCAATTTACAAACGTGTCTGCTGACCTCTGCTGCAGACCACATCTCAATGCTTCCTCAGAAATGATTTTCTTTTTTCTTTTTTTTTTTTTAAAGAAATGATTTTCTAATTCTCACACCAGAATGCCGTCTGTTGCTAATGCTTCCAGATTCCCAGGAAAATTTTATTGATACTGTTAAACATGAAATTAGATAACTATGACTTATCTCCTTACTCCATCATTTGATTTTTTTTCGCTCTCTTTCTTTCCGATCCATATACTAAAATAAGCAATAACAACTACAGGGCGAACAAACATAAGTGCCCTTGGGATCTCATCACCCTGAAATCCACACCAGTGTAGGTCTCATGCGTGGAGACGTGGTTTTGCTGCTCCAAGGAGTAGAGCCCAATGTATTTTCCAATATTATCATAATTACAAGAGTCAGTTCAGTTCTATAGTGTTATTTGCATCCTATGATAACAGAGGCAAAAGTTCCAGGTTGTACGCTGGGTTTCAGTGTCCCAGAGATATGATAAGGTCATTATGAGTACTTAATGAGACAAAACATTTAAAAAATGTCATAAAATATGACCAAAAATATGTCAGCCATCCTTCTTCTAGTTTTCATATTTTGTATCTGAGGTACTGTGTTTCCGTGGCAACTAGAACCGTAACTCTCTGCCTTGGGGAGTCAGACGGACTCAGAAGCCCCCCTCTTTATCTGTGCGGAACTGGGCTTAGAAAGATCGCCAACAGTTACCTCTCAAACTCATGCAAGTTACACTTCATACTCAATTCCGGTACCAGGGAATGTAGTCGTTTATGGCATGGCCCTGCTGACATAATCCAAAGTGCATGTTATTATCACATTGTGACACTCTAGAAATAATACAGAATACCGCTCTGATTCTGCTGTTGCCGAATGCTAACTGCAGGTGCCGGCATGCTTCTGGAAAGGTGGTGTGTTTTCATACTAACCCAGTCTCTTCCTTCACCCCACCCCCGCCAGGCGTCCTCACCCCTAACCAAAGACTGTGAGTCCGCTCTGATAGAATGTGATGGCTCTGGGTGAGGAATGAAACCTCAAATCAAGAAATGCCGTTTAAGATGATTCTGTTCTCCCTCTGCCCGACATAAACTCAGGTGATACTTCAGGCTCTCTCTGGAGTTTTACGCTGACCTTGGATCACCACACGCAATTAGGTCAGTGTATTAAAAATAACCATCTGCCTTTTGGGATTTAAAAACAGGCCAGCACTTTGGTGCCAGTGTTTCTATTTTTTGTTGCAGTGTGATGAAGGATAATGATATTGGAGGATCCGATACCCTTCTCAGCGAAACCTGGCTCTCTTCTCTACATGCTCATTGCAAAAGGAGAGGCCTCTTGTTCATGAGTAAAAGTGTGAAAGGAAACACTCACGGGCTTTAGAGCCAGACTGCCTGGGCTCATCTGAGGCTTGACTTTGGGCAAGGACCTTCACCCTCTGTGCCTCAGTTTCCAGTCTATAAATGGGGCGATAGGACATCCTTCCTATGTTCACTGTTACAAAGACGAAATGAGCTAACCTACCGAAGGGCTCATTCAGGGCCTGGCACTAAGTGTTCAACATAAACTATTCTTACCATTGTCATTGTTGTTCCTGTCCTGACAGAATTGTGTGTCCTTAGATCTTTTAAGCTTTGATCGCTTCGTTTCTATAATGGGAAAAGTACACCTCCTTTGAAACAATTATTTTGGACAATAAGATCTCACCGGCTGTAGAACAAATAATCGTGTGTGAACAAACAGCACCATAACGCTTTTACTCAGCATGCCACAAATGGTTGGAGAGACTTGGATACTCCCCGGGAAAGAGAGCAACCCCCATGTATACTCATCCTGCCATGGGAAGAATAAATACTTCTCTCAGTGCATTAAAAAAAAAGTTTCCTTTGTGTTGACACCAATCTCAACAACTGCCACAGCAGCCCAAGAATCGATCAGGTTTTATTTAAACATTTTTCCATGTGACTAAGCTAAGAGATAAAGATGTGTCCAAATCATTTGGCATTTTAAAATGGGAACGATGTTCATTTGAAAAACAAAATGAGTGTTGACTTGAAAATTCAGGTGTATCAACTACGACTAGTGTTCCAAAATGATCTTAAAGGTTTCTATGAAAATGCCCAATTAGGGCTTTCTTACCTAAATAATTGTGTTTACATATAATACAAAGACTAATCATTTCTTTAAAACTTTTTTTTAATGTTTATTCATTTTTGGGAGAGAGAGAGAGAGGGACAGAGTACGAGAGGGGGAGGGCAGACAGAAGGAGACACAGAATCTGAAGCGGGCTCCGGGCTCTGAGCTGTCAGCACAGAGCCTGACGCGGGGCTGGAACTTACGAACCACGAGATCATGACCTGAGCCAAAGTTGGACACTCAACTGACTGAGCCACCCAGGCGCCCCAAAGACTAATAGATTTTTATCACCATTAGAAGGAAATCAGGACTTCTTTTTCTCCCAGTCATTATTTGTGTGGTTCTCTTGTTAGAAATTTAACATTTGCTTATCATGAGCTTTTTTTAAAAGTGGTGTTTCCATTCAGAAATCTTTCATACTAGTTCAGTTTCAAGATTCACACATACATATGCATGTATGTATACATGTATGTGTACTTGTGCAAACTCATATTTTTTTCCACGAGTTTTTTTTTATTCTTATAATGCTTCCTGCAGCAGAAAAAGAAAAACAAACAAACAAAAAACAAACAAAAAAAAACACAAAGAAAACAAAGGAATGTTACAGGAGGGCATATTAGCTTTACTTTACAAGAGGAAATAGTAATTAAGCAGTTAGTTTATTTGTTGTTATACCACAGAGTTACAACCTCCCTCTTTCCCACTTCCTGCTCTCTGTTCTAGGCGGATCTGCCCTTCTTTGGCTAATCAGTCTCACCAGCCTCCATCATGCCTCGGAGGTTTTTGCAAATACTTCCTCTCATCAGCCAACACTTTCCACGTCCCCTCTGTCTTTGCCTTGTACAAGTCCTACTCACCCTTCATTAGAGAAGACCCCATGACGTCCTTTTTTAGAAAAAGTTACCTGTTTTAGAAAAATACAGAGGCTGGATTTCTTCTTAGATCTTTTCATATGAATAGTTACATATCATTTGTGTCATTTCTTTTGGTTACTGCAAGGAATACGTATTTGTTAACTGGTTATATTCTTCATTAAGGAAACGTTTCTTAGCTCTCTTGGCCCAGAACCAACCACATTACTTCTGTTTACATTCCATGAGCAGGAACTATTAATATAGAACTATCCAGATGCAAGGGAGCTGAGGCTGTGAGCTATAACTTCCATTTGGGAAGCCACTTCTCACTCACTATTCCATTAGGGAAGCAAAATGAATTATTGGAGGACAGGAATATTGGGTAGCAGTTTACTAATGACCGAGATTTATAAAACCTGAGAGAAGCTCTAAGTGATAGAATTACTGCTGACCAATATAAGAAAAACAGATAATAATATCAACACTAAAATTAGGTCTTAAATTTGTGTTGGGCTTTTGCTTTTCAAATAGATTTTTCATTCAGTACCATGTCTCATCTTCCATAAAACAAGGAGGATGATTTCCAGAAAGATTAACAGCAAATCCAAGACTATTCAGCTACTAAGGTACCAATCAGGTACTTGAACCACAAGGTTCTAAAGGCAATTGTTATTATTCTTACAATGCCTCTTTCTAAAGGAATTCAGTTAACTTTCTTTCTAAAATTATTCATCATATTTCTGTACCTGGGGAATTGCAAGACGACTACTCTTCTCTGCAACAGAATAACATGGATCTACAGTATATGAGTCCATTGAATCTAGCACGGAGACAAATCCTGCCTAAAAAGTAGAAAACGAATACAGATACGTAATGTTTCTTTTCTAAAAAAACAAACAAATGAACAAAAAAAAAACCCATAAATTATTAGGAGCCACATGTATGCATTGGGAAACTGAGCTTCAGAATGCTTAACAGTCTAGTTCAAGATCACACAGTTAAATGAGGAAGTTGGAATTCAAACCTAGCAGTTTCTGATTATGAGTTCCACAGAATCCCATTATACCCAGACATGGGGGATTTATTATCCTGTATAAATAAGACCAATGTTATTTTCTAAATGCTTATAACTTTTCATTTTCACTTAAGGGTAGCATTTGAGCATGGATACCTCTTGGATTATCTGTTCAGTACAGACAGAAAGATCTGGAAAAACAAATCAACTAGACTCAGTAGTAGATTTATGTAGATTTACAACATCTTCATGGCTCTATTCTTGATAAGTATTTTGGGCAAATGGAATCTCTAGTTCCATCAAATATTTTAGAGGAGTAGAAAAATGTAGAGATTCTTGTTCATTCTTAAGGATTGCAACAGTTAGTTATTCATAGACCAGTATGAGGAAGTTTACTGGTATGATAAACCTAGTGATCAATGAAATGAAATGAAATGAAATTAGCTACAGTTCAAATGAGGATGTTTAGAATGTATAATCAGTAAGTATGAACAACAGTACTGCCAAAGTCATGAGTAATCCTATCTCCTCTTTTAAAACTGTCAGGAAAGATAAATTACGTGGGCATTGGGTTTGTACATTCCTTAGACAAGGAAATCTACACAAATTTCTAAAGATAATTTATACTTGAGTAGGAACTCTGGGCTTGTTCAGTGAAAGACATTGACAATTCTAGTGGGTCTTTTTACAGATCCTCAATGATTAAAGGAATTTTGACTCTGGAATATTCACATATGGTACACCCATCAGAAATAGGAACACATCATCTCCTTCATTTCGTATCAGAGAATGGGAATTTATCAGTATGAACTGAGAATGACAACAATATCAAACAAACCCTATGACTAAGATCCATGGGATAAAAGGCCTTTCTCAAATATTTTTGTTGTTGTTGATTAGACTTTTATCTTAAACTATGCTAATATTTGCCTAGGAATCAGAAAAGGAGAGTTCTAACTACTTAATCTCTGTTTTGTCATCTTTAATGAAAACACTTGCCGTGAGTTATTCGACTAATTGGAAATTATGGAAATTACAGGAGGGGCACAAACTCTAACCAATTGGAAAATCTGAGAGAGTACCAGACTATTGACTGCAATCACCGGCACCTAGCCATGATATGAAGATGGGCAGCCCAATTTATTTTCCACATTCAAGAATGCATTTTATTTTTTTTCCAGACTATTTTTTAGAGCAGTCTTAGGTTCACACAAAATTGAGAGCCAGGTACAAATTTCCGATATATACCCCCTGCCCCTGCACATGCATAACCTCCACCATTATCAACATTACTCACCAGAATGACACATTGTTTACCAAGGATGAACCTACATTGATACTTCATAATCGCTCAACATCCATACTTTATCTTAGGATATACTATTGACGGTGTACATTTTATTAGGTTGACAACAGTATAATGATACATCAATAGAATATCAAAGTATTTTCACTACCTTAAACATCCTACACCCTCTGCTTATTCATCTTTCCTCTCCATGCCTAAAAATCAAAGATCCTTTTATCAACTCCATAATTTTGCCTTTTCCAGAATGTTATATAGTTGAGATCATATTGTCTGTAGTCTTTTTAGATTGGTTTGTCTCATAGTAATACGAGCTTACGTTTCCTCCATGTGTTTTCATGGATTGATAGCTCTTTGTTGCTGTTGTTTGTTTGTTTGTTTTTTGCTTGTTTTGTTTGGATTTTTTTAGCACTGAATAATATTCTATTGTCTGGATGAACTACAGTTTATCCATTCACTTACTGAAGGACAGTCTCTGGGTAAATACCAAAGAGCGTGATTGCTGGATCATATGATAAGAGTACATTTAGTTTTGTAAGAAGCCATCAACCTGTCTTCTAAAATGACTGCACCATTTAGTATTTCCACCAGCAATAGATGGGAGTTCCTATAGCTCTCCCACCTCATCAGTGTTGGTGTTATCCATTTCTAGATTTTAACCATTCCACAAGCAGTGGAAAGGTATTTCATTGCTGTTTTCATGTGCGTTTCCCTGACAACCTATGACATGGTGCATGTTTATTTGCCACCACTCTATCTTCACCGATGAGGTATCTGTGAAAGACCGTGGTCTATTTTTTAAATCAGATTATTTGTTTTCTTATTGTTGAGTTTTAAGAGTTCTTTGTTTATTTTGGATAATCCTTTATCAGATGTCTTTTGCCAATATTTTCTCCTAGTCTATGGTTTGTCTTTTAATTCTCTCAATCCTTTCATGGAACATAAGTTTTTTATTTTAATGAAGTCCGGTTTATCAATTTTTTTTTTTTTTTTTTTTTTTTGGGACAGAGAGAGACAGAGCATGAACGGAGGAGGGGCAGAGAGAGAGGGAGACACAGAATCGGAAACAGGCTCCAGGCTCCGAGCCATCAGCCCAGAGCCTGACGCGGGGCTCGAACTCACGGACCGCGAGATCGTGACCTGGCTGAAGTCGGACGCTTAACCGACTGCGCCACCCAGGCGCCCCTATCAATTATTTTTTTAATGGATTGTGTCTTTGGTGTTGTATCTAACACCCAAGGTCATCTTGATTTTTTCCTATGTTTCGGCTTCCTTTTCATCTCTATTCACCTATTTTAATGTCCTCCAAACATTACATGATAGGGATGGAATGAGATGATTTCTATGGTACCTTGCTTTATGTATTTTAAATGACTAGGATTATAGTTCAAAATATTCATTTCCCATGAGAAGCTCATGGTGCTTCTGATGTAAGCAACAGAAAACAACATGGCTCAAGGGAAAATGAATATTTCACTGGCATGAAAAGGTTCAGATAGTCGAAGGGGAATCCACAACCAGTGGGATACAGGTGTCCACGTCAAGATGCCTCAGATCCACATGTTTTCACTCCTTGTAGTAAACTGCATGCATTGTACAAAGTCCAAGGGAAAAGTGATAGAAGGGACTTTTTTGAGCGTGTCACGTTTTCACTCCTTGCTTCTAGAAATGAAGAGCATCTTACCGATCTTCGAGTGTGACATGAAGAATTGATGCAGGGGTATTTCCTCAAATGACACCGAACATGTTAATAAAAATATATTACAACTTCAGGTAGTATATCATGTGTCTACTGCACTCATAATGACATTGTTGCCTATTAGTTTTCCATTGATATGTAACAAATGATCTCAAATGTGGCAGCTGAAAACAATATCCATTTATTATCTTCAATTTCTGTAGTTGAAAAATCTGGGCAGGCTCAATTAAGTTTTCTACTTACAGTGTCACAAGGCCAAATTCATCATGGAATGTTCTTCCTTCCCTCCTATATCTTTTCAAACTCTACCAATATCTCAAGACACTTTCAAGTATCGTCATGAAAATTTTGGGACTTCTCTAGGAATCGCTGGTATCTTTCTTCTAAGCAAATGCAGTATACATAGTTTGTAATACACAAAGTTGGAAAGTATTAACATTCCTTTACTATTCTCAAATTTTGGCACATTTAAAAAAAACTAGAGTATGAGCTATCACAGGGTGTCTATTTTGCATAAATTTTATATCACCCACAGCATTGACCAAAGTTTTAAATACACAGCAGACAGCAGTTGTTAATTTTTACCCATATATTGACATTCCCAAGTAAAATACGAATGAAAATAAAAATCATTCCATCTGAATACTTTCCATTAAACCTGAGATATTCCCCTCCCTTTACATTCATTGAAGTACTTTTTGCAAGCTCCATTGTCATTTACTTTCTCATTCTCTCTCATTCCCGTCCATACAAATATTCCCAACTGATGACAAGGTTAAATCTTTAACAGGAAGGTTAACAATTGTAGGCACATGAAAAAGGCCTGAATATGAAGACAAAACAAAATTGCCGAAAATTCAGTATCACACAAAACTGTCATGTGGATGCCTCATAACCGTCTTTCTATGCCCTGGGTGGATATATTTTGGAACAAAGCAGTTGGCTTAGTAAGAGATCTGGCGCTAAATAAAAGGTTTTCAACCTTCAGGGTTTAGCATCTGAACATACTCTTCAGGTGCCAGATTGGCCTGCCCTGGAGTTGATGGGGATTTGATGAACCTGTATGTATGTACAGCCTCAGTGGATGAAGAGGCAGGGCCTGGGAAGGAGGAAAAGCCACTGAGAGAGAGAAGTGATGGGAAATAGCATCAGAATGTACGGTAATATGACAAAATTCAGTGGGTTCAGAGCCAGTCCATTAAGAAGCAAGGTTTGAGCCATCAAGCTGAGACATCTGGCCATTTTAACTTGGCCACCGATGGCGAAATAAAGGCAGGCTATCCTGGATTCAGCAATAATTAGGATGACTTCAATGATTCCTGATATTTCCATTTCAAGACTATATCTGAACAGTTCTATGTTTGGTGTCTGCTTTTCCTTTCATTTTAATCAGTTTTATATATATTTTGATGGCATGTTTTCATGAGTATAGAGGTCATCTATCAAAGAGAAAAATGGCCTTACCTTTTTCCTTGCAAGAGATTTGAAATAATGACTAAGATGGCCGTATCTAAACATCTTTTCTAGTAAAACAGTTGAAACTTCCTTCACCTACGGACTGTTTGCATTTAAGTGGAAAGCACAATGGGTAAATATTGGGTGAGTGTCCTAAGTCGGGCTTATTAGTTTGTGTTCTCTGAGGAGTCACTTGTCCTGTCAGAGCTTGTATTGTGACTTGTTGAGAGCCCTGACATGTTGTCTCCTCACTGAGGACCTCACCCTTGGATGGTAGAGAAAACAGCTTATGTTTTAGGATTTCTTATGAATGCAGATTCTATGGTCTCATTTGGAAAAGAGCAAGCACAAATAATTTTGAATGTTTTGGTTTAGGATATTTTAGGATATTAACATATACTATTTAGTATGTGAATTAGAGACAGCCTTTTCATGGTCAATGAGCAAAGCAACAAGAGTATTTTCATTCCTCATTTGCATGAAGTTTCGAATTTGCAACCAATATAAATCATTTAAATTATTAATGGTAAAGCACACTAGTTATTTGAGTAGACCTAAAAAGGAAATAAGCCAATGAAATATAGCCTTTAGTTTCTAATAAACCAGCTTTGGAAGTGGATGAACTGGTCAGAAGGAAGCCTCATTCTGATGGAAAGAGGAATCTGGGGGCAGGCATCCTCAACAATCTGAGCCCAAATGATGGCTCAAGGATGTTGGATCTGTGTAACCTGCATCTTTTTTTTTTTTTGGATAATACCATAAGGCACGATCTCATTCCTTCTCTTTGTTTCCTGGCATAAGAGCCAGAGTCCAGTGAGAGAGACTAACTGTTGGTTGTCACGAGTCACATCATTTCCGGGGAATAAGTGCTACTCTGGGAGGGGAGCAGGATAATATAAAAATAAACAGTTGCTTGTGTTTCCTTAATCCAATATGTCAAATCAGTAAGTCCATTTCCTTAGAAATAGCTCAGGCTTTTTGTGTGTGTGCTAGGTGGGTGAGAGCCAGAGAGTATTTCCTATCAGCACTTCTGGTCCTTCCCAATCCCTACACGTAACTGCAGGAAAATCCTTGAACTTCTCTATCTGATAAAGTACATGTTTACCTAGCAAAGTAGATATGTATCAGTAATCTCTTATGCACCAGCATGTCAGATCCAGAATTTTCCTCATTACCCTCAGCTTCATGCCAGTGTGACTGTGTAAGTCTCTGGTTTAGGGGCCAATTCTGCCGCCTCAATCTCCTCACCCCACTGGGCAAAGCCAGTGCTTGCGACTGACCTCCTGCCTTGTTCAGTGAGAGTTCTCCACTTTCTCTAGAACTTTCTCTAGAACTTTATCTTCAGTTCTACTGGAACTGAAATCTTTCTATGCTCTCCATCTCACTTGTTAGAACATTGATTTCTTAGTTAGGAAAAAAAAAAGTGACATGTATTTTTTATACTGCCAGGAATTGTGCCAAGATATTTTTGAATTTATTATCTCATCAAATCCTGAAAATGAAGTTAAGATACTAATATTATCACTGTAATTTTATCAACAAACAGAGGGGTAGCCTCCTTAATAGTTTGCTCAAATTCCCTGGCTGCCAGATTTTGGGTTGGAGGACAGATACACAATCACCTAAGTTCCCAGTGTCCCCATCTCTGAGTTAGCTTGAATTTTAGATCACAGCAGGTCTTAAAACTGGCAAGTCTTTATAGATTCTGGTAATACTACATTTTAAAGAATGAGCTCGAATAATGAGCCTATTCTTCAACCAGTAAGGCTGGCTTAGTGGTAGGTCATCTGATGGCAAGATCTGAATGAAGTAACTGAATATATATGAAATTAATATAAATAAGAATTTTCTTCAATATTAATTAATCTATGAGAAAAATTCACAATGGTATAAATTGCATTAACATGTACTTTATAATGGCTTATCTTTCTGGAAAACTATTAGAACTGTCAGAAAATACTCCCCAGTGGTAGAAACATCATTTTCTTCCTGTTCCAATTTTTCTGACCCAAAAAGAATCACAGAAAAAATACTGATCTTGCTAATTCAGGAGAATCTCAAATATAGAAGAATCTGTATATAGAAGAATCCAGCCTCTTGTTGAGAAAATATGGCATCTAAAGTCTATCTTAAATTTGTAAAATCACTTGTTAATTTTCATAACATACAATCTAATAGATTAGGAGGGGAGTGATATTTGTCTACAGCATCTTATGTAGTCATTTATCACAGCACTTCGTTGAAAAATTTATTCAACAAGAGTTAATAAAGTAACTAGTAGCTTTTAAGCAGTGATCGGTTGTGTTTTAAAACACCTAATTACATTTTATTGTACGGTTTTTTTCTAAATCTACAATTTTAAGAAATTCATAAAATATCAAAATCAAAATCATAATCAGGTTATTGTATTCTATTGTTTTCTCATCAAATTTTATCTGTAATGTATTTTATCAAGTTAATTTACTGCCTCTATTAGAGGCACCTTGACCAGGGTGATAGTGGTTTGTAGATTTTCTCATTTGAGATGGAAAACTCAGATGAGACTTGACCAAGGCTGATGCTTCATGACATTTGGAGGTGGTACTGCTTTTATCTTTTGAGGGTAGGAGTAGTCAACGTCTCAAAATTCACACCTGTGCTCTGGAAAGAAAAACAAAAACACTAATAATCAGAACATAATTTGGGTCCAAGATTCTCATACTTGGACTTTATTCCATATGATAACCTTTATTTTTCACTGTTTAACAAAACAGTTCTGCGTCAGGCATTTATACGTTTTCTCTTTTTCTTTATATCCCCCAATGCTACAAATGTCCCCAACTCCTACACAGCAATCAAGAAACTGTTGGACTCTCTTCCATTCCATGGTTGGAAGAGAGATGTTTGTCACACGTTTGGGCTTCAATGGTGCTTTCCTAATAACATAGAATGATTCTAGTCATTACTGGCCACAAAAATTTCAATGTTCATTCATCCATTTCTGGTATTCATTATGTGATTTGATTTTTCACAATTCATTCAAAACACTATAAGTTACCAGTTTAATTTCAAGAAGCTACACTTTAAGTCTTATTGTTTGTTTTCAATGTGTTCTATGCAAGATCAATTCTAGAATGTTCAGTAACGCATCCTTGAAGTTCATGCAATAACTTCCTGATTTTTCCCCCTCTTTTGGCACTTGAGGATCTTCTTATAATCTTTTATTTCCTGAAAAACTTCTACATTATTTTATATAAAAATAGATAATCCTTTTTTCTGATTATTTAGAAAATGAATTGAATTTGAAGGTGAATATAACAGACATTGAACAGAATTCCTAGAATATAAGGAGAAAGAAGATAGGAAGTCAGACCACAAAAGACAGAGAGTCCAAGGTATTCCAACCCTGTGTGCAGAAAAAGAGCTGTTTGATTTTCTTATCAATTTTTACACTTCATTTTTATAGACTTAGTGTTTCAAAACCCTCCTACTGTGCTTATGCATTAAAAAGTTGAGTTAATAATGCTGGCATTAGAGTTAGAGAAGAATATGAATTTAAGTTATTCACAAATGTTAAAATTGCAATGCAACTAGTGTATACAATGTAAGAGAGTTATGCAAATGAAAATAGTGCAAAACCACTTTAAATGTTACAAATGAATATTTTCGTGGCATTGATGAAAATGTCCAAAGTCCAATATTATTTATTCTTTCCTACAAAGTCCATCTCTGGCAGTAAAATTCCAGGAAATTACAAAATAATATCAAAGAGTTTTTAAAAGGAGTTACAAGTCACATGAGTTAGTATCATGAATACCAATTTTAATTATAATATTCCCTATGAGATAGCCCAGAGATGAACAAAGAGAGAGGCAGGAGTTTTAGAGGGAGGATAGCAGTTTATACAGTCACCTCATAGCAGGTACCTCTTGTATCATTGTCCCTCTTTCTCTCTTTTTCTGTCTCTCTTTCTCGTCTTGGTTGTCCGTACTGGAAAGGGGGAACCTCTTCCATCCCCCAGCAACAACATCACCAACAAAGTACCATGCATAGGTTACATATTCCAAGGCGGAGGACTTAAACCTCCTAGTCTGTGCAAAAAGAGCCTGTCGGTTCTATGATCACTAGCAAAGTTCTGCAAGTGGAGAGTTTGTGCAGAAAATCGGTTTTGGTGTCAAATCTCCGAGTATTACAAAAAGTCACTCTGCTTGCTCTAGTTCTGTTGTGTATGCCTTTCTCTGGCTCCTCAGGAAAGGCTGAGACAAGTCTTAGAACTAAAGATTTAATCAATCTCTATTACCAAAAATATGACTCACAAGAGCACTGGAAATTGAGATACTCTTGAGTGGTTTGGACAAGTCAGCTTGTATCACTGGCTTTCAGTTTGCTCGTCCATAAATGACAGTTTAAGCTCAGTGATGTCTAAAGCACTTATAGCCCTAAAATTCTTCTAATTTCTTCTCTCTCCTCTCTGTTATTATGTTAGAAAGTTTTCTCTTTTATGTTTATTTCCAAATGTGTGTTGAATCAAATTTCCATATGCTATTATGTTGGCACTAAAATGCAACACAGTCAAACTGTATCAGTTTGTGCAAGCAAAATAATGGTCACCAGGAATTTGCTAAGAAGTATCTGAGTAGAGACTGCCATCCATATTTTCATGGCAATTGGGGCCCTGCATTGTGGGGTATAGGAAACGGTAGCAAGGGTAGTTGTGCATTGCGGTAGGCTGTAGAAATCCATACTAGAATTTTTGTCTTGAAATTACTTTTGATGGCTTAAAAAAAACCAAACTTTGGTTTTTGTGCCATTTGCAAATAATGTCACATCTCTCAGTGACATTCAAAATCCAAAGAGGTTCATTTCCATTCAACAGTAGCATGGAAATAATTTCAAATCAACTTTGGGACAGCGAGAGCAAAATGTTGTTTGGAAGTCATTGTGCATGGAGAATCATGTCTTACGCCATCTGTTGACAAAATGGAACTCTGCAGCCTGGATGCCTCCTGAATAAACCCAAGGAGGGTATTCGTGCTAGAAGCTAATTTAGAGAGGAGAAAAACAACAACAACAAGGCAGCAACAACAAAAAGCCATGGGGTGTCCTCATAAAAAGGCAAACAAAAGAAAGATCAAGAAGTACAAACCCCGAGCTTAGATGCTTCTTTCTTTGCACACATCTGCTTACTGAACACATTCCAATTTAATTATATAGCCAAATTACCATCCCCTTACAGAACTATTGTCATGGTTTTCAGATTCTTCCAAGTGTCAATTTCAGTGTAACTCCCTGTATATTTCAAAACAATGCCTGGAAATTTTCCTCTCTCTGCAATTATGCAACATTCAAAGATACGAGAATTTCTTTTCCCCCACCTAATCAAATTTTTCATGTTAGCTTCCTAAAAACACCTCCCTTTATGTACTATCTGCCTAAGTCATTTGTCTCCAGATTTTATTTAGACAATTAAAAAAATCGATACTTAATTTTCAGAGATGTTAGAGATGTAGGATATGTATTTCCTTTACTTCAAACTTAAATGAGCTAAAATTTCTGCCTATATAATAAACGAAAACTTAAAAAAAAACCCTAATCTACTCACTATGATTGTTAAATCTCTAAAAATATTATGAAAAGGTTTTGTTTTTTACAATAGTGGTGTCTATATTATAAAAGTTTTTGTCCAAAAAAGAAATTTCCACGGAAGCCCTATGCCATCAGAAAAGGAATTCATTTGGTTGAGAAGTTCTCTCATCATGTGCTTCTCAATGAAATGTACTTGTTGTCTACAGTGACATAGACTTAATTAGAACAATTATTGAGGCTTTAAATATATGCCTATAAAAATGATCAGCTTTACATAGAAAAAGGAACAACTTTATTTTTATCAAAGATGACTTTATATTCTTTGAACTGATTGGTAGAATATAAGATATAAAAACTAAGAAATAGTCCAGAAACTATATAGCCTACTTATAAGACTAATTTACTAAATCAGCCACCTATTTATATTCATCAAGCATTTATTAAATGTGTACTTTGTGCCAAGGAATATGCAAGATGATTTTTATATCCATTATTATATAAAGTTTATACATGAATCTTTTAAGGCAAATCCTTCTTCCCTGTGGCAATAATTCACTCAGTATTCCGTATTTTAATTATCAATGGTTTGGATGCATTATGTGAGTATTATCCTCACTTTTCATTCATAGTTTGGGGTCTCTCAAATAGAATATAACAACCAAACTAAAACAAATCAAGTTGCAATACTAATAGGATTATGAGGACTTTGAATTCTGTTGATATTATAGGAGTTTGACTTGCATTAGCAGGAACAGAGGCGAATTTTGTGTGGCCTGAAGTTTATATAATTTTTAGTCTTTCTAAGCTTCGTCTTCTTAGAGTAAGTCCTTCTCTGTACATCACTCCTTTCCTTACTCAGAAATATATTGTTCCTAAATGTCACAACGTGCAAGAAATCAGCATGATTTTTAAATCTTATAAAAGACAGAATAAGTCTGATGGAGATCTGAATGATGGTAAGATTATTGCAAAGACTACATGCTACCCTGAGGTGCTGGGGAAAACAGCCAATGGATCCAGGCAGAAGCTCATCCATTTAGCAAATAATTGGTTTCTCCAGTGGAGGCAGCTGCTTTGCTGCCCTTCTGGCTGAAATGTACTGGCAAAAGGTCCCTATGGATGCAAAGGAGGACAAAAATATTGGTGATACAGGAAAGATCTAACAAAATAAGTACCTAAAGCCAAGAGAAAAGCAGTTTATAACAACCTGTTTAGGAAACTGGGCCCAGATCTGTGTAGAGAAATGCCAGTTGCCTTGTCTTCCTTCAAATGCCAGTTGCCTTCCTTCCTCCCTTTCTAGTCTTCCCAAGCTAGTATTTAAAAGTATTTAACCATGAGCTCTCTTTCAATAACACAGGGTAAGAAGGAAAGCTTCTCTTCATTGATTCAGTCATGGATAATTGTTCAGAAAGTAGGAAGTGCTTCGGTAGAGAAAGAGCACCCCTCATTGATCAGCATGGCAGTTCACTTTGTCAGCATTTATATAAAAGCCATCATCCATAAAAATTTCTCAGAAGAGTTTGTTGTAGAACCAATTAGTAATTTGAACAAATGAGAGTGAATGAATGCCAAAACTCTATAATGTTCATTGTACTGTCTCGTGTATGACTAGGTGATTCTGAGAGTGATAAAAATTATTTTTACTTATCTAGAGCCAGGATATCATGCCAGAAATATTTTTCTTTTTTTGTAAGTATCTGGTTAAAAAAAATTAGTTGTAGATACTTCATTGTGAGGGAAGGCCTCTTTACTGGGAAGGACAGAAGAATGTTCATAGAATGTGTAGTCTCTGAACAGGAAAACAAAGATATAAATAAACAATAATTTAAAAAAAAACATTGCATACCAATACTGTAGTACTGTAGAGGTGTATTCAATAAATTATCTCCTTGATTCTGACTCAGGTGAATTCTTTCACCTCTTTGCTGTTGGCCTCCACCTGATTGTTGCCCCATATTTGGGAGCTCCTATATGATTGAGAGACATTCCATTTAGACACCACAAAACCTAAGTTTTGTTGCAGGATTTTTTATCTCAATACCCGGGGTTCGTTGTCTCTCCACTTTGAAAAATGAAGGGGTGGACACAAAATGAGCAGCAGGCAAAAGTTTATTAAAGTATAAGATCAGAAAGAAAGAATAGTAGGGAAGCTCTCTTTACAGAGAGGGGTCATTCGAAAGTGAATGCCCATCCACAATAGGCAAGGATCCTTGTTTTGTAAGGTTCTGGTTGCCCAACCTCTCCCTTCCCCCTTTGTTCCTTCTCAGGTCCTACCCTTATTGGCTGGACAACTCTAGGTCCTGGGTTGTCCATTCCTGATTGGCTTGTTTTCATTACATGAGGGGTGGTGTGTGGCCAAATTGTTCCTTGTGGGTCATACATTTTATGGTGTATTTATTTTTAGTTAGCTCGTGTGTCAAATTCCTGATGGAAACCTGAAGGGGTGTAGGTGGGGTCTGTTATATTATTAAGGGGAACCTTACACCTGAGGGGTTCTGCTCTAGTCAGACACTCCCAACATTGTTCCAAAACAGGTGTCTTTCCCCACCCAGGGACCTCAGGTCCTAATCTTCCTCCCCCTGCCTAGTTTATCCTATTTTTTCCTATCATAGTTTGACTCTCAATAGTGCTTGACCATGGATTCAGACACACCTAAAAATGTCTGGATGACATATGTTGCACACTGACCAAAGATAGATCTCTTGGTATAAAAGGTCTAGGAACCTCTGTGAGCAATTTGTCCTAGGAAAAGAAATGGTTGAAATGTTTGTGGTAGTGATTAGAGATCTCACCTAATTCTTCTCTTTCTGGCCACAGGATAATGTAGCATGCATGTGATTTGCTTTCCTAATGAAATATGAGTGGGAGTAATGTCTCAATTCCCGGTGAAAGACCGTGAAAGTTTGTTTGCTACTTGCCAAGTTCCCCACCCGATCTCAGCCATGGTGGAAGCCTCTGTTGAGAGGCCGATTCTGATTGTCAGCTCCCTGGGTGACCAGTGACCAAATCCTCTTTGCTATTTAGCTGGATGCGTCTTGTGAATGAGTATACCCTTAGGGGTTGCTGTATCAGTAATCTCAGTGATCCTTCTGGGACCTTGAGAACTACAGAAGAATCCTGGGTGGTGCATCCCAGGCGGGGCAGGAACAGAACAGGGAATCCCGGTAGAGAAAAGAACATGGATTACACCCCTGTAGGATTTCTAAAAATATTACAGTGCACTTTAAATAGGGGCTAGACATGTCTTAATTTCAGCAAGTCCGAATTCCAGGGAAACAAAATTTACTGGTAATGTGACCCAATAATGTACTGTATCTCTTCAGGGGATTGGGTTGTCCAGAAAAGCCTGGTTACGTGTCTCTTAATTTCAATTACTGCCTCAGATATTTCTGTTTTAATGTGAATCCTTATGCTCTTCATTCTTTCCTTAGCTATGATCATTCCAGAAGCCATAACATCATATATAAGTTTTTGAATCTTTTCTGGTAAAGACAGGGTGTTTGATATATTTTGATCATATTGATGGTAACATGATAATGTAAATTTAAATACTTAATTACAAACCAAAAACTGATATGAAATAAGAGTAAAATTGTAAAATTGACTCAACTTCAGCTGGCCCCAAATTTGAGCTTCCCCAAAACAAAAATTCCATACTGTCAACCCAGAATCTCAGAAATTGACCTCGATCTTTGAGAGCTTCAATATTCTGCACATTTCAGAAGAAACGAGGCAAAATAAAATAATCATGAATTAACACAGCTTCACAGAGCTTTCTATAAACCATTACAAGTATGCAGTCACAAAATATTTTTAATTTATCCTATAATTCCGCTTAAAATTCTCTAAGTGATCTAGTTGAACACAATGTAGTTTAATAATTATATTGCAGGTTATTAATACTTTAAATAAAATGTCTCTTCAATTAAATAGTTCCAAGTGTTTGATTCTTCAAATTGTTTAAGATTATTTTTTTCTCATCTCCTACTAAATTAAGCTAATTCTCTTAGGAACTAAAGAAATTTTGGATACACCTTGATATTAATGTAGAAAGTATCTCATTGGAAGAAAATATCCTTTGGCTCTGCCTAAAATCTTGAGTTCTACTCATTGTTTTTTGTTTGTTTGTTTTGTTTTGTTTTCCTTCCTTAAATGATTGTTTTCCTATCTGCATTAATGCAAAGTCCCCCTTAGTAATTTGAAATGGTTTTAGTAATAGGAATTATACAATGCTATGGAAATATATAGTATGGCCACTGAAGCAACCTGTAAATAAAGTTATCAGAAAACGTTAATTGCTATTTCAATGCAAGCCCAAGGTCAGTAATGCTATTCACTCTTTCCCTAAGAGATTTGTTGCTATTAGGAAGATCTCGGAATCTGAACCTTCATGTGACAAGTACAAATGGTAAACTTCATGAAGTTTTTCCTGTCTCAAATGAATAAAGCATAATAGAAAACATCCTTTGGTTTCATTATAAATATCTGGGAACAACACCAGGCAGGCCAGCCTGAAAAAGAAGCAGAAATGAACAGCAACAAAGTTAGAGATGCACAACAGAAGCCCTGATCAAATTGTACCTGAAGCTTGAAGTGTCTGTTTATATTGCAGTTTGATGGGTCAATAAGTCCCATTTTCTTGAGTTGAGTCATCTGTTACCTGCCACTGAAAACATAATAACCCATGCATTCAAATACGAATCCCTTAACACTTCCATTAATTTGTAAACTCAATAAACTTTGAGTAATTGTTGATTAAATGACATTTAATTTATATATCCACAAATTCTATATAAATGCAATGACAGTTTGCCAATCAAAAATACCATCAGTTATACAAATGGTATGTAATGTGTCAGTCATTTTGACATTTTTGCTTAAATGAGTTTTTTAGTGGATTTAATAGATCTAATAATAAAACACAGGAGTATAACATCAAGCTTTTTTTAAGTTAACTTAATAACTTGACCAGAAACCAACAAAAGGGGTAAAGTTCTGAAGAGGTAGTTACTATAGAAATGCTAATTAAAGTAAATGATGGTTTGAAGTGGTTTATTACATTGCCCAACATATGTATGTTTGACTATGATACAGAAACTGAGCATTGCTTCACACAGCAGGATGGGAAAGAAATTGGTCCTAATTTTATGTGGAACAAATTGAAAAATTGTGTCAAAAAATACTAAGAAATGTATTCTTTTTTTGGTTCATTGATTTGACTTCTAAAATTTGTCTTATTGAAATAATTGACTAGTGTACAGATATGTTAACATAACTTTTTTTTTAATGTTTTCATTTATTTTTGAGACAGAGAGAGACAGAGCATGAGCAGGGGAGGGGCAGAGAGAGAGGGAGACACAGAATCTGAAGATGGCTCCAGGCTCTGAGCTGTCAGCACAGAGCCCTACCTGGGGCTCGAACTCATGGACTGTGAGATGAGCTGAGCTGAAGTAGGATGCTTAACCGACTGAGCCACCCAGGCACCCCACATAACAGTTTTTTATATGACAGAAAATATATTTAAACATATCAAAAATTAGGATTTAGCTTTAAAAATACGTAACAATACAGTAATTTATAAAACTGGAGAAGTTCCTTTTATCTTGGCATTGTGTCCCAAAAACTAAAATAGAAAAGAAACTGGAGAAGTGAGTTGAATGCAGCTGGAGAGGGCTTTGTATGCCTGTCCTGGAGCTGAGACTTAACCTAAGGACAATGCTGAGGTGTTGTAAGGAGTAAATCAGAAGACTGACATGATCATATGTGCATTTTTTTTTCAACTCACTCTAGCCACAGGCAGAAAAATGAATTGTAGGCTATACGTCTGTCATTGGAGAAAACTGTCAGAGAAAAGAAAAACTCTCCCATTTAAAAATAATATTTTTAACACTACTCAACTATTTAACAATCATTTCTTGAGCACATACTATATGTCAGACATAGTAGGATACTGACGTAAACAACCTAAGACCTCCCCTATTAAAATGTGCATTGATTGAAAATTGATCATTTATTTCAAGTGTATCTGTAAGTCTTAAGGCAAAAGGTAATGCGTGTGCAGCAATATTTGGGCACATTTTGCTCTACTATTTTGTAATATTACAAGCAATGATCTATGCCATATGATGTGCAAATGATAAAGGTTTGGTGCATATGAAAATAATTTTGTTACAATAAAAATCATCTAAACCTCTCAAAAAAGTAATTTACTATGTTTATAGATATATTAGGAAAATATTATAGAAGATTATTGCAGAAATGGTACATTTAGGTGGATTCTAAAGTGTATCTTTTGGGTCACAGTAGTAATGTAGATATAAAAATTAGAAATTAAAAATGGAGAGGGAGAAAGAAACTTGGAAAGAAAGAAAGAAAGAAAGAAAGAAGAAAGAAAGAGAAAGAAAGAGAAGGAGATAAGGAGGGAAGGAAGGAAAAAGGAAGGAAGGAAGGAAGGGAGGAGGGGGGGAGGGAAGGAAGGAACAAGGAAGGAAGGTAAGTAGGAAGAAGGAAAGCAAAGAAAATATTGGTGTCCAACATGAAAGCCACAACTAGTATACGAAATCTGGTTCTTAACAGTAGTAACGCTGAATTCTTCTTATTTCCACTGAAAAGCAATCTTCGAATTATCGTTCAGTTACTTTCCAGTCGGTAACAAGAAAGAAGCACCAGAGACAAGTGTTAATAGGAATGGTCCTATCCAGCTTTGGAGGACATGTGGCCAGTTATTACATGGCTCCTTTACCTTTGGAAGCAGATTTCTCAGTTGATGGGTGACATAATTCCTTAAAATCCTAAGCATTTCTGTCCTTCTTGCTTTTGCTATTCAACTTATTTAATCACGCCCACATGAGGACTTACTTTGTAGAAGCCACCTAAATGGGACACATCAAGGAAATTCCTGCAAAATGATGACTTTTATACACAGGATTGAATACACCTTGACTTGTATGGATGCGTATGGATGATTTTCGCACTGAAGACACGAAAGACGGCAGACTGCCCACACTGACACTTGCTCGGGTTAGGCTGAAATATCTCAAGATTAATAACTTGGAGATATTTTCGACGAAGGCCTTGGGCCTTAAAAGTGGACGTCCCCTCTACGCCTTTTCTTACACTTGGCTTGTTCAGTTTTCTGAGAATTAGCTATTGTTAGGGAGTAGATGTCTTTTGGAATATCTGGGCCAGCTGCAGCTTATCCAGGGTCCAGGTCTTAGTCCAATAAATACACAGGACATTGAATCCAACCAAAAATTCCCATTATTTACCAAAGTGGATTAAGACTGAGGTTAACGCAAAGCTGGCCATTAAAAGGGCATGCAAAAACTTCAGATCTTAGGGGTAAGTTGTGTAGTATTTAGCACAGCGGTTAACTTGGAAACGTAATTGCCGGGTATGATGGTTCCAAATCAGTGCAGCTTTTACTGATATTAAGATACACCCTTCGGGATATATAACATGTCCCAAGAGTTCAAACTCAGACCATAAGAACATTAACTCTCCTGTATTTTTATAGAGGTTATAGGGCCAGGAAGTTGCCAAGATGGTTCAGAACAGGGAATATATGACTCTATCTCCCAGATTTAAAACCACAGCCTGGTATCTAGGAGATATTGGAGAGGGACTTCATGAAGCTGAAGTATTTAACCCAATAGCTGAATTCTTGGGCCTTGTCTGAGAGCACTTCCCTGAAGCATTTGCAAATATAAAATTTTGGATAATAGTAAAAGCTGACTAATAAACTTCAACTTATTTCAAAATTTACTAGCCTAGACCATATTTTTTGAGATACTGATCATTTAAATGAAGCTAAGCCTTGAACAAAGAAATAAAATATAAGCCAAGATTTATATCAAATTTTGGAAATCAGACAGATGATAGATAGATAGATCTTCTAAACAGAAGACATACTGCCCAGTAGTTTTCTCTTTTCAAGACCTTTTCTTTGCTTTCATGACCCGATTTTACCCCCTGGTGCCCCTTCTCATTGCTGAGACTCTCTTTCTATAAGTGCACTTCACTTACAAATTTTTATTTATAATCTCAGAATAGTTCTGGTGCTGAGGATATATACATTAAAAAAACACACACACAAGATCTCTGACATTATCCTGCTAATGTTATATGGAGAGACAGCCAGCAAAGAATAAATAAGTAAACCCATAAACAAAATTAATTTGGTAAGTGAAGACGATTTAAAAAGTAAAGCAGGGCAATTGGCTGGAGTTAGTCTGGGAGAGAACAGAGAGAGAACATCTGACATTATCACGTAGGGGTAACATGATAGTCTCTTCCTTCTGTTCGTTTTCATTTCATCCTTTGTGCTTAGTTGGTCTTCACTGTACTTAGTATTTTGCTTTTTATATTTTATGTCATCAAGGTCTGTGGGTGACTTAATCAGTTAAGTGTCCCTCTTGATTTTGGCTCAGGTCATGATCTTGGGGTCAGGGGATTGAGTCCTGTGTTCACTCCATGCTCGGTGCGGAGCTTGCTTGAGATTCTCTCTCTCCTTCTCCCTCCGCCTCTCTCCCACTACACTCTCTCTATCTCATGCACTCTCTCTCTCTCCCCCCCCCAAAAAAACAATTATATTTTATGTATTCAAGAAAGTGTTATCAATGAATATATGAGATCAGATCACTAAATGCAAGTTTTCATTTTCTCTCTTATTTTTGTAACGTTCCTGAGCAGACCTGGAAATCAAAAACAGAGGAAGCTTTACAATATATATTATATTCACTGGTTGAAAGAAAATACTATTAAATGTTTGGGCTTTCCACCCCCCCCACATAGCCCAAATAAAGGAGTAAGTGACGAAAAAGCAATTTAAGACAAAAGGAGATATTACAAACTGTACTAAGACAGAGAAAATGTTCCTTAAATGAGCTTAGCATTTGGGAACAGTATTGAGTTGATGCTTTTACTATCTAAAGCTGTACATCAATATCTGCTGGAGGGTGTAGATGTTCTACTCGAGAAGAAATTAGCACAAACATCCAAAAACATGTGACCGCAGCACAGAAATGTAGAAACATAAAAGAGCATTTACGTTTCTGCAAAAACAATTTCTGCATGTTAAACAGGCATAACATTTCTAATCCACCAAAACCTAAGAGTTGTTTTGTTTGTTCGTTGTATCTGGTGTGCGGCGACATACTGATTGGGGGTCCACGCGGGTCCCCTACAAGGACAATAGCAAGGCCCCTCACGCACCCCAACTCTCCACACCGGGGTTCTCTCCTTTCATGCAAACAATAGCTTATAGCACTAACCCGCACAGCAGCCTGGCCCATCGTAGGGACCGTTTGCTGTGGAGCTCCGACTCTGGGGTGGAGAGCCCGTGTTCAGTCAGTGATCACAGCTCTAACACTTGACTCTTGTGTGACTTTGAGAAAATTGCTTAACCATGTGTCTGGTTTTCTTGACAGTCCCAGACGGTAAATAGTGGCAGTACCTCGTATCGTGGGGTTGTGAGAATTAAGTTAGTCAATGCATATAAAGGCCTTGGAACAAGGTTTGACACGCACACATACAAAAACCTTTCCGTAGAAATATATCATCATCATCATCATCACCACCATCATCATCATCTATTTAGCTTCCATCAGTCTTTCTCTACGTTATTTTCTCAATTTAGCCAGAACTCAGGAAGAGGAAAACAGACCATTATCACATATCACTATTTGCAGAATGGACCAGGAAAGTTGAAAAATAAGACTGGAACTAAAACTTAGGGCTCAACAACGCAACTAGAAGATTTAGTAAGGCCTGGGAACATAAGGTCAGAAATTCTGACCTTGGCAATGGAAAAAGATACTATGGCATAAAATACCTCTGTACGTGGAAAAATTCACACAGGCTAAATTTTCAGCAGTAGCGCCGGATGACCCGAGTGGACTTGATCTGTGAGAGCCAGCCAACGAGTCAACTGGCCACCGGGGGTGCCTGGGAGACACCAGAGGCTCACGGAAGCGCCTGCCGGGCTGCCCTGATTTTCTTTCCTAGGAGATGTCATACTTCTGGTTTTCCCCAGGCTTCATGAATAGAAATCAGTGGGTTAGAGAAGAAAAACCAAGGGGTGGCAGGAGGAGAACACTTCCTTTCCCTGCCTGATGCTTCCTGGTGGGAGAAGCCAACGTGTCCCCCCCCCCCCCCCCACCAACCCCGCCCCGCGACCTGGCCAGCATCTGGAGGGTGTCCACTGCCAGGGAAAACGCAGTCACCTCTCTGCAGGCCTTTCCCCCCTCAACCCCCCATCCCCCACCCCGCCCCGCTTCCTGAAACCCGAAGTTGTTCACTTCCCTTAAGGGAATCCAAACTTACAAACACAAAAGTATGTACAGAAGTGAATATTTGGTTTGAATGTGGAAAGATATTACAACAAATTTTAAATTTTAAAAGGCTGGCAGTTAATGTTAACCATCACAAAAAATCCCAAAACATGAAAAATGTTTTTTGTTAAATAATGGCCTGCTGTCGCTGTAATGATCCCTCTCCCTTTTCTTGCCGTATTGGTTGATTGCCTCTTTATATGGAAAAAAAAAGCCTAATATTATTTTTATAGACTTAATAAAATGATAGCTTTGCTATTCTTCTAGCGTATTTATTTATAAATAAAAATGTGCTCTTACTAGTTTTGGAATATCAGTTGCACATTTACAACTTGTAGAATGATGTCATATATGTTTAAAGTTATTTTTTCTTTAAAAATTTTTTCTTAATTTTTTTTAATTTATTTTTGAGAGATAGAGACAGTGCGAGTAGAAGGTTGACAGAGAGGGAGACACAGAATCCCAAGCAGGCTTCAGGCTCCCAGCTGTCAGCACAGAGCCCGAAGCAGGGCTGGAACTCACAAACCACGAGATCATGACCTGAGCTGAGTCAAATGCATACCCGACTGAGCCACCCAGGCACCCCTGCAGCTCTTTTCAGTATGAGAAAATCTCTGACATGTTTTCTCATCAATGTGCTGTAAGATTTAAAAGGATTTTCTTGGGGCTCATTTGGTTACGCGTCTGACTTCGGCTCAGGTAAGTTCGAGTCCTGCAAGGGGTGCTTGGGATTCTCTCTCTGTGCCCCTCCCTGACTTGCGTGGAGACTTGTGTGCTCTCTTCTCTCAAATAAATAAATAAACTGAAAAAAATAATAATCATAAAAGAATTTTCTTCAGGTTGAATTCTGGCTCTCTATATTTCAAACTTTGTTTCCTCATAGGTCTGGCTTTGGGTGCCATGGGCTATGATATGGTCTCTGACCCTGCATTTAAAATATCAGAATGCCATCGGAATCACCATGGTTACATTCCTCCTTCTGTACGTCCAGCAACAACATAATTGAGCATGAAGTGAGCCACATACTTCATTCCAATAAACCCAAGCTTGATATTATCATCTCCAGCTCAGTTCCTCATTTGAAAACTGGTTCGGATCCAAAACCACATTCATATTAAGCCAACACTACCTAGCCCACGAGTATGTGTGATGGAGGGAAGGCAGCGTGGAAGGACACATTTGTCTATGTCAAGGCAGTTTAAACACTTTGTTTTTGCATTTTTTACAAAACGTTAGACTCCATTTCTACAGCCTCCATTGCCTTTTAGGGTAAATGTGGGAAAAATAAATCGGGTGTGCTTATCTGAATTCCCTCTCTCCTTATGAGGAGAGAGCCTAACTGTCCAGAACCAGAGTTCCCTTCTGTTTTCAACATACCGAGAGTCCCATCACCATCTCTGCACCCACCCCCCATGCCCACCCACACCTTGTCACACACACACGGAGGGAGACCCAGTCTATCCTGAGCAGGACTAGGTGTTAAGGCTGCTAACTCTGGAGCTGAGATTCCATATTTACACGGATTTCACAGTCAACATCTTAGGTACACACATTTAATATTAAAAAATAAGTTGATAGCTGGGCCTCCAATTGGCCTGATATTTTAAATATCTCAGTATGAATAAAAATTGAGAGAGAGAGAGAGAGAGAATATATCTTAGCAGTCTCTCCATGTGCAATCATACGTTCCCCATTTAAATTAGCGTAGTGAAGAATTTTTGGAAGTTACTCCTTGGACTGTCGGACAGCTCTGTAAAATTGTCCGATTTCTCACATCTCTTATTAAAGTCTTCATTTACTCTTTAATTTTGCTTACTTACTCTTTAAAAAAAAATTTTTTTTAACGTTTATTTATTTTTGAGACAGAGAGAGACAGAGCATGAACGGGGGAGGGTCAGAGAGAGAGGGAGACTCAGAATCTGAAACAGGTTCAAGGCTCTGAGCGGTCAGCACAGAGCCCAATGCGGGGCTCGAACTCACAGACCGCGAGATCATGACTTGAGCCAAAGTCAGACGCTTAACCAACTGAGCCACCCAGGCGCCCCGTGTGCTTACTTACTCTTTAATTGTGAAAAGGCTTTCCCCTGATTGCTTTAAAATGACGTTCTGGGAAAATTCAGGTCTGGACCAACACGACAAATCTGTTGTGTGGACATCATTTGTTCTGTACCCATCGCTTATGAGGTAATTTGCATTTGAAAAAAAAGCGCACTGTGTAGCACAGGACAGACTTTTAGGACAGAGATGATTCTATACATGGAGAAACAGAATTTTGGCTTTTCAAACTGTATGAGAGACAGTCTCTCACAGACACCTGAGTGAGTCCTTTGAAGAAAACTTGAAATAAGTAAAAATGGAATCGATTTTGACTAAAGTCCCTGTGCATTTTCCAGGACAAACAGGTAGGCTTTACTGCCTGCTCACCACAGTATGAAGGAAAGATGAGTGACTTTTTTGTTTTTTTATTGTATCACATTTAGATAGAAAACAACAAGAATTTGGACAGAGGAAAATGCAAACAGGAGACAGCGGTATTTAACAGGGACGATACAGCTACTCAGGAGAATGTGGTTCAGGTGCAATAAGGACTGTGGTGGACAGTTTGAAGCTTCTAGAAAGAGATACCATACTCACATTTGGGGTCAGGAGAGAGGCAGGCACTGTTCATAAATGGAGTCAGTGGACAAGAAGTTCTTATGTACAGGAGCCATTTGGGTATTCCAGTAACAATAGGGTGTGAGAATTCACAATTGGAGACTAGAGTCAGCAAAAATACAGACTATTATAGTTTATTGTATAATAGACAATTATAGATGTTGCTGATTCATGATAACTGGTCCTTTCTATTTTAGAGGAAGAAACCTTCAAAATAACCTTTCTACCTGAAGCTAGAGCTCAAGTTTTTCTACTAAATGCTCTGTCTCCTGAAGAATATTCTCTCAGTCTGGATATTATGTCTATTAAAGTGTTCAAAAAATTTGAGGAAAATTTAGGTAATGGTAGGAAATGATGGATAACCTGAGAACTATGAGGATGGATAACCTGAGAACTGCTATAAGCAGGAGGTCAAGGCTTGACTTCTTCCATAAACTTTAAGCTCCTTATAGCCCCAAAGCAAAACATTTGTCCACAACACAATGGGAGCTTACGACATAATTGTTGATTGGTGATTAAATATAGGTCATAAAGTTATTTCTAAATTTACCCTTCAATTTCTTCTTATTCATAATATATACATAGAATACTTAATTTAAACTATGGAAGAATGTTTAAATTGGAATATAATTATGTGTCATTTTAGTTAACTGAAGAGACCCTATTGAATGACTCACATACTCATGAACGAAATATTCAAAAATAGGTTCTAACTTTAGATAACTTGTGAACTAGATGTACTTTTTCTTTTCAGATCCCAGTGACTGTTTGTTTGTTTTTTTTTACCATCAAGGAAATATTTTCCACATGATACACCTCATGCTTGTCCTTTTTGACATTCTTTTTGGTACTGATAAAATGATTAAAATATATCCATTACTATTTTTTAAAGTAGTAATTATGGGTTTATAATGGCTTAAGATATCAATTTACCTACAGAAGATCTTTTCAACTTATTAAGAAAAGACATGAAAGACATAAAAAAGCCTTAAGTGATAAAATAACGAAGTCAGAAGTGTATGCTAACTGCACTCAACACATAGCCTGACATGCCCTCAACAGGTGATGGTGTCTTCCACTTGCTCATTACTACATTCTGGAAATATTTGAATTGCCGATATCTTACAGGTCTAATAGTGTCCCGTAGCCACTCAACGGGATCTCACACACGTATTTCACAATAACTGAGCACTAAATAATCTGACAACGGCTGATAATCATTAGCGCTCCCTGGCCTCCCCTGGGTCATCTATGGAATCTTTACAAAATAGTTCTAAATGGAGTTTTTCCCCCCAGTGTTTATTTATTTTTGAGACAGAGAGAGATAGAGCACGAGCAGGGGAGGTGAAGTCGTGACCTGAGCCAAAATCAGACGCTTAACCGACTGAGCCACCCAGGCACCCCATTGCAAAATAGTTCTATAACACTGGCAAGTTCTCTTAGGTGGGTTACGGATTTGTAGAAAAGTTTTCATGTCTAGCTTAATAAAAATATGTTGCTGTCTTTTCCTTTAATTTGAAATGTTCTCTAGAGAGGCAGATTGAAGATTTCCAGCATCTGGGATCAGAATGTAGAGAAACAGTCACCAACTGTTGACCTTGCCCTTTGTTCCTCATCTTGATGAGTCATTGGAGTGCACCGGTCGGTTGAGTTATCTTTCCTTAAGATTCTACAATTCTTAAATTCCTTCAAATGAAGAACTATGGCAACTCAAAAATTAACAAAACGATGCTTCTTGCTTTACCTGAAACATGACCTACCAAGTATGGAGGTAAATAACAGATTAATAAAGTGAAACCTTCACAATACCCTTAGATCCAGCTTTCAACACACACTTTCAGTTGTGTTCTGGAAAAAGATTGTTTACGGGTATAGTGTATAATATGGTAACTCAAATGTCAAAATCTATTTCTATAAGCGGTCAGCAATAATGACTGTAATTATGAGCCAGTGTTTTATTTATAAAACGTTGTTTTCCTTCCCATCTAGAGTTTCAAAGTGTTTCACTGGATGATATATGGATGATGATGTTGAGCTGTGTGCTGTGTCTCTGTTGGCAAGAATTCGAAATGGTTGTGTGTGCAAATGGCAATGAACCCCAGAGACAGGGAATGTGTACACCTTCCTCAGTGTATTTGTACATCCATCAGTTTCTTTCCTACATCAAATTACTTTCCCTTTTCTGTTTTCCTCTAAAAAGCTATATGATAGATCTAAAAGCTCTAAAATATCTGTGTACAAGATATACCTGTAATTTTAAATGTTTCTCTGGAGAGGTTAGGAGTACACTCACAGAAATATTCTATTTACTCTTTATTTCTATTGCTGTTATGCTCTTGTTTATATTTGTAATTTTAATCATCATTGTAGTTTGAAAATATTTTCTTAATGTGCATATTATTTAAATTGGCATCGATGGGTTATTCATAGACCTAACAAGGGCCCCAAAATATATATTCTAGCTGATTGTTAATATTTATGCTCCTTTTACTAAAACTATCTATGGCAACATTAGTCACGAGGCCTAGAATGCAATTATTTCTTTAAAAAATATTTTCTTGGCCAAAAATTGCAATAATGGTAAAAATGACCAAGATCATACATTATTTTTAAAATAGATCTTAAATGTCATTTGATCTCTGAAGTAAGCAAAAGGAGAGAAACCTACCAAGTGGTACAGTCTGTGGGCTGTGTTGATAAATCCAACAGAAAGAGTCTTGGGGAAAAAAGACGACCTTTATTCACTGCCTGATTTTGGCCAGATCTTTTCGTGCCCGTTCATATAATTAAACCATCTTAAAAGTGGTGTTTCTTATCATAAATATTTTATAAAAATGACAGAGAAAATATTAGTAGTTAGAATAGCTGGAAATTTCTTTGACCATCTGTGTTATATATTGTATGTGTGACTCATCCCATACCCAGCTTATATTTTCATAATTGGCTCTTTAATCTAAATACCAAATGATCAACCATGGATGCCAGCTTGACTGGGATGAGAATTACAAGCATATGTACACTACCTCGGGTTATTATTGTCAGAACACTACAAAATATGTTTGTGACTCTTGTATATAATTACACCCTGGACTCATTATAGCTAGTAATAACACAGTCTTTTATTCAAGTCAGGATTACTCTGGACCCAGTGTAAATGTTGCTCAGCTATATTAAGTCATTCAGAACATAGATGACACTGCTGAAGGTTGTTTGGGAACAATCACAACTAAATTGGCAGATTCAATAGCACAGGAGAGCTGAATCCAAATGCTGGGTTGAGAAAGGAAAATGCACAAAGTGGCTTTACCTGGTCAGTGATAAGACTCATCACAATGTGTTCCCTGTTTTCTTTCTACAGATAGAGACAGTTCCTGTGCAGCTGATGTCTAATGTGTTGATGTTATTTATCACAATAATATGATGTAGCAAACATTTGGTTTTAACAGTGATCTGGAAAGAAAAACGAGCAACAACTCACACCATCTAGATTTTGAATGAGTTTACTATAGCTGTGCTTGGTAGGATAGGATGCAATACTGAAATTCTTTTTTCTATTATTTTAATCATCTACAGTTGGCAATTTCAAAGTAATAGAGAATGCTAAATTACTGACTCTCTTGATGAGTTAGAATGTCCTACAACCCAATCTCCATTACGATCTAAAATTTGTTCTTGCTGTGCTTTAACTCACCTCTTCTCATGACTGGCTTATCTCTGTTCAAACAACACCTCCTCCAGGCCCCAAGTACACCATATTGTTTATACTTCTTATGCCATTTATCTATCTATCTATCTATCTACTTATCTATCATCTGTCCATCATTTATCTATCATCTATTTTTATCTATCTGTCATCACCTATGGCATTTCCCTATTTATTTAAATACTAATTTGTTCAGTCTTTCCACAATATAATGTATGGTTCCTTACATAAAGGCAGGGATCCTTTTGTCTTGATTACAATTATATTCCCAAGTCCTAGCATGGGACTAGACATATTGAGTACTCAAAACATATATTGTTAAATGAATAAATGCTTGAATAGAATACAAACCATTTGAAGAAAATTGTTTGATCCTAAAGAGTTGGATTGATCTTATTGTTGTTATGATGATAGATAGTGTATTAACAATACCTATTAACTTAGCTCGAAGTAAATCCTATATCATTGGATTTACAGATTGAAAATTTGTTTGGGCATTTTTACAAAACTGAATATTATTGCTGTATTCAAGATTAACTTATTGCTCTGAACCAGACAGGGACATTTAGAAAAAATTGCTGATTTACCTTTAATTTTACCCTTATAATTGAAGGAAGGTTTCCTGGCTTCTTTTTCTTACCTGGAAAAAAATGAGGGTGGGGTAAATTTGATACTAGTTCATCTTCCTTATCAACTTCCTCATAATACTTAATTTTATCCTAAAGTCTGTAATACTGATTTCTCCTAATCTTCATATCCAGAACCCCAGGAGATAATCCATTCGATGGATCACCTTTGATTGTTCTTGGATCTGATTGTTAGATAAATGATGATGACATTAATGTTTTAAATAAAATATTCTTCTTTAAAACATCAGGTATCTCTTTACATTTTTATAGGTCATCTCTCATAGTATGATTACAATTGTTTTAGTTATTCTCAAAAATCCTACTTTATAAAACAAACAAATTACACAATCTCTGACAAATAGAGTTGAAAGAGATCCTAGCCACCTGGACTGCTTTTCAGATGAGAAAATGAGAAATGCTTTTCAGTGTTATTTAATAAATTACTCCAAGTCACAGAGATGGCTGGTGGGGAACTCAGGGTGAATATTCCAGGGCATTATGTTCTTTCCATTAAAATAGTATGCTGGTTTTAAATTATTACTTTAAAAAATACATCTTCTGTAGAGTATTATCTATTCTATTAAGAGACAGAGAAGTACACAAACAGGGTAAAATATTACAGCATTTCTGCAAAAGTATCTTCCTCCTTTGAGTTTTATGACTTTGTATGTGATACTTGGATTACCTGCCCCATCATGTGCATTCAGACGTCTTCTATTAATCCTGGAAAACCCTGTTCAATCAGGACCATTGTGGTGGGAGGTTCATTGAACATCCTTCCTCCATCCAACAAGAGTTACAACCCTTTAGAATGAATTTGTGTATACCTCCCACATACTACATCTGCAGGGAGTATTACTTGTAATTTAGTATACACAATGGTCCAAACATTTTCAAATATATTAATTGATATTTATGCAGCAGAAGCAGTAACTGGTACCATATTATATCTCCACTTAGTGCCCAGAAAAATTGCAGAAAATTACAAAAAGTTTCATAAGAGGAATGCATGGTTTGTGGGAGAGATCTAGTCCTGTCTCCCTCTAATCATAAATGTATTCAGTACAGTTAGTTTTTGCCTGAGCTTGAATAGAAACTTAATTGAGCTCCATGAGTCCGCTGTTTAATATTTTGTAATAAAACATTATACAGCCATTTTAAGTCACAGAACAGAGCCTGAATTCAGTAATTTTAGTGCTTAATAATGATACAAACTCCAAAGCCATTTTAAACTTAAGGCTTTACCTATTCTCTCAGCTGCACCTGCCTTCAAAACGTCAGCTTTTAAAAATTGAGGTGTGGTCAGCATGTTATCTTCTCTTTCTGAGCTTCAATTTTCCCCTCTGTATCTTGACAGTCCCCAAATTTCCAGGGATTGGAGCAAGTGGGTTGGAGAAGAGGGAGGGTTTTTCTCGAAAAGCCCTGACTTGGGAAGATGGCACTGATTTGCCGCATACCTTGGAAATAAATGTTCAAAGTTGAATCTTCCTCTAGTGGTCATGTTTGCGGGTGGCTTGGAGTCTACTAAGTTGCTGGGAATCTCTCCTCTGGATATACTTCCATCAACAACTGCAGAGAAATCCTCCTGGGGGACACAGAGACACAGAGACCCAGAGAGGCAGTGATAAACGTGTCTCAACCAAGGGAAAAAAGGAATGGGGGATTTTATTCATATGCCATTTTTGGTTGAAACTTGCTCTTAGGAGAACGTGTAGAAAGACCTAGAGCAAGTTCCTGTGATCAGAAGTATGTCTTCATCCAACACATAATAGCTGTTCCCACTAAACAACCTTTAGCTCATGAAAGGTATGGGTGTGGTCCCCAGAGCCTCATCTGCTGCGCACACACTGTTCCATGAAAGTTACTATGGGGAGAAGGGACATTGGATTCGCTCAGTTCCCTTTATATCAATGACAGATGCCCAAGTTATTAGAGAAAACTGATAACAGAAAATATATATAAATATGTTACCATAGGACCAAGTATGTCCTTATGTATGCTTCTAGCACATTTTTCTCAAATACGGTATTTTTATATTACAGTGAGAAAATTGTTTTAATGATGTTAAGCTAAAGTGTAGAGATGTAATCTTTCTGAGTTCCCTGGCTTCATATTATTCATTTAGTAGTTTCTCAAACACGGATAGCTGAAGGTTTATTAATTTTGTTGGTAACATCAGTGGTCAGGGAGAACTTAAAAGCAGACAAATGTGAATTGTCATAAAATTTGCTGGTCATGGATTATTAACCTTGAAAATAATTAACTAGATTTTTAAAATAATTTTTGTTTATAATTTGAAAATAAGATATAAATAATAATACAAATAATAAGGTTTTTGTTTATAATTTGAAAAAAAAAGGTCTTGTCTCGGTTCTGAAGTTTGTGTCAATATCATATAAAATTCATCTCAAATGTTACCTACTTAAGAAAGCTATTTCTTACTATGGACCCGAATAGGATTAACAACTCACCACCTTGCACTAATTCTGCACCCTCTCCATACTTCAAGACTGTCATTATATGTTTTTATGATTTATTATTTAAATCCAGTTTCCTCTGTAAAAGCTGTGACTGCATATTGACTCCGTATTTCCAATGTCTATCTCAGATGTTGAGACATGTTTTGCTTAAGCAGATTACAATTCAAAGACAACCAATTAGAAACTAAAATAGACACACGAGTATATATAGAAAATAGATTACCCTGGTACCAAAGAAAAGTAAACAATATCCACAGATATTATATAAATATAAAAGGTCAGTTTTTTAATTTTATTTTGGGTCCCAGTCCATGCGAGCAATTATTGAAAATGTGGCTGTGTAGTTCTAGAACAATAGTAATGCCAATCCTTTCACTTTCAAAGGCCAGATAATAAAGAACAAGTGGAAAAATAGAAATCACCTTTGGAAAAAAGAAACACGTGGGGCGCCTGGGTGGCGCAGTCGGTTAAGCGTCCGACTTCAGCCAGGTCATGATCTCACGGTCCGTGAGTTCGAGCCCCGCGTCAGGCTCTGGGCTGATGGCTCGGAGCCTGGAGCCTGTTTCCAATTCTGTGTTTCCCTCTCTCTCTGCCCCTCCCCCGTTCATGCTCTGTCTCTCTCTGTCCCAAAAATAAATAAAAAACGTTGAAAAAAAAAATTAAAAAAAAAAAAAAAAAGAAACACACACATGACAAGCTACGGTTTTTCAATAAGGAGCTGTTTTGTTCCTTAGATGAACATAAGACAAAAAACAGACTTGGATTCTTATAGCTATATCTGGTTAATGGAACATCTCACTAGATAAAATGTTTTTGACGATCAATGTAAGACTTTGTTTATAAATCAATACTTTTCCTTAATTTTGTAATTTCCCACTTTATTCTCCGTAGATAAATAAATATTTGACTTCTCAGCATCAAATATTTTCTCTTTTGAATGCTCTTTGCTATCAAAGTTCATCACGTAGTTACCAAATAATTTTGTCACCTGAGCCTTCTCCTTTGAGTAGTTTAAAGTGGGAAAATATTGCACCGATTCCAGCATTTATTTTATATAAAAATTGCAAATCACAACATAATGCATCTGGCCAGAAAGCGTCCCTAAGGAAATAAAGGAAAATAGCAATGGTTTCAAAAGAATCCTCAAGGCTTGACCAGATGCCATTTGAGAGATGAAGAGGCCCATATATTTGACCAAATAGTAAATAAAGTTTGCAACTCTTTGGCACATTATCCTTTATGTATATTTATTTAAATAAAGCTAATATTTATGCTCATATGAAAAGAGTGATGCTCCATATCAGCAATATTTGGGAATAGCTGAGTTCATCCAAAAATCAAATCCTGCTGTCTGTAATTGAGGAAACAAATACTTAAAAGTCTCCATTTGCATCTGTACACGTTCAAGTTTCATTAAAAGCATTCCTATGGTTAATAAATTGTCTAAATAGATCAAGGGCAGACAGTCCCCCAAATGGCAACACATATTTCTAAAAATGACATAGAAATGCATTTGTCTCATATTTCGAAAAATGGCAACTCGTAGTTCACATAATCTTTTTTTTTTCCTGTAGCTCACTTTAAATACTGTTGGCTATCTCAAAAAAATGTACTCACTCACTAGTTCACCCATTCATTGGAACATTTATTTAATCTTTCATTGTTTTGCCCAAATGTACATTGTGATGAAAGGTATCGAATGTCTTGCTGAAGTCTGAATGCTACATGTGTGCTAATTTTACCAGCTGCCAATCATAAATCCGCTGACAAAGCTATTTTGGCTTCTAGTGAGCATGAATTTCTTTTCTAAGTCATTCAGAAGGCATCCAGCTATTATATTACTTGGTTCTAAGATCTTCTCTCTTGTTATCATTGGGTGAGTTGATCTCCTTTGACTTTTTGTGAACTTCTCTGCTTTTGGTACCTCTGTGTTCCATGAGGTTCTTCAGAAAAGAAAGCTACATTGGCGTTGTAGTAGATTTCTCAAAGTCTTGAAAATATAATAATTGTTTGTATGTATGCAGACTGATCTTGCTCATTTTGACATTTCAAATAAGCCCTATTTAGGCTCTTTGGTATCTTAAAACATGTAGATGTGCTGGATTACTTTTTTATGTATTATAAAATAATAGAGAAATAGAGAAATAAATTTTATTTATTATAAAATAATAGAGAAAACACATTCTTTTGACCTTCTGCACTGTCACATGGATGCTCTGTGCTCTATGCAGAGGCCAAGTTCTACAGAGATTATTCTAATGTCATTATCTAGAAGGAAGGACACAGGAACGCCATTAGACACATACATGGCTTTAAGGAGACATATGCCTGAGACTATTATTTCCAACTTGCTGACATACTGAAGTTCGGTTAACCTTCACCAGGGGGCAGGAGTGCTCGATTTGGTGGTTCATATTTATACAGATTTTTTTCAATATATGGTGGGGTTCCATCTCAGCAAACCCTTTGTGAGTTGAAAGTATTATCAGAGCTTGGCCTAGCCTTTCTTAATTGTGCTCAGAACACTTTCAGTAGGCTGCAGTTGGGCGAAATCATAGAACACAAAACCTACTTGTCAATCGAGTGTTGACTATCTTGTCTAATGTATTCATTACCACACTGAAAGGGAATGAGAGAATGGTGTGGACACGGATGGTTGTCGGTGTGTTGGTGGTTGACCCTCACTGGTCACTGGCTGACTGGGAACCAAGGTGCTGCCCTCCCACCCCCCAGCATCATGGAAGAGGGCCACGCCACTTATCACTGGCCCGGGGAGGGATCTACATTCAAAATGCCAAGTGCAATTTCTACTAAATGTGTATCACTTTCACACCATCACGAAGTTGAAAAATCCTGTCAGACTATCACAAATGGGGACTGTCTGTAATGAACTATAATAAATATTAGCATATTTTACCTTCCATTCTGTTCTCCCCAAATCAGGCATCTTTTTTTAAATTTACCAAAAAAATTTTTTACTTTTATTCTTTTCATTTTTTGATATTTAAATTTTTTGAGAGCAAGACGGAAACAGAGCACAAGCAGGGCAGGGGCACAGAGAGAGACACACACACAGAATCCGAAGCAGGCTCCAGGCTCTGAGCTGTCAGCACAGAGCCCAACCCAGGGCTTGAACCCACAAACCAAGAGATCATGACCTGAGTGGAAGTTGGATACTTAGCTGACTAAGCCACCCAGGTGCCCCAGGCATCTTTAATAGTACTTCTCTGTGGATACATTTTAGAAAGTAGAAACAATAGTCTTATTTTGCATTATATAATTACCAGAAAAAATATAAGCTGATTAAAGGTTAGATCTAAAAAGAATCTGAGTGACCACGTAGGCGGAGCTCCTTGTTTTTCCAGAGAAGATCCAGAATGATTAGAGTGCATTATCCGATGGCAAAGTTCGAGGATTCTGCAACTGTCAAATCAATATTTTACACAACAACTCCCAGTGTTGGGCATGGATCACGTCCTGTGTAGGTCTCAGGTTGGAAGGGAAAGTGGAAGTCTCTGGGTACTCAGCTATCTTTTAATATGGAGAATTATGGAACACCTGGGTGACTCAGTCAGTTAAGAGTCTGACTCTTGACTTTGGACGAGGTCATGATCTCACAGCGTGTGAGATGCAGGTGGTTCATGAGATCAAGTCCCATGTCAGGCTGTGAGAACAGCACAGACACTGCATGGGATTCTCTCTCTCCCCTCTCTCCCTGCCCCTCCCTGGCTCACGTGCACGTGCTCGTTTTCTCTCTCTCAAAATAAGTAAATAAACATTAAAAAAATAGAATGGAAAATTAGGAAACAGGGCTGGCTCTTTCAGACACTCAAACTCCTCATTTAAGTCTTAAAAATTTATAGCTATCTAATGGTTAAAAAACACCGTATTTAAAAATCTAGGGGCACCTGGGTGGCTCCGTTGGTTAAGCGTCTGACTTTGGCTCAAGTCATGATCTCACAGTTCATGGGTTCCAGCCCCACATCGTGCTCTGTGCTGACAGCTCAGAGCCTGGAGTCAGCTCTGGATTTGGTGTGTGTCTGTCTCTTTCGGTGCCCCTCCCCCGCTCATGCTCTGTCTCTCTCTCTCTTTCTCAAAAATAAACATTAAGAAAAAAATCTAATCGTGTATTCTATTACATTATTTGTTTTGATAAATTTTCACTGGGTCATATTTTCTGTCATAGTTAATTCAGTACTAATACTTGGAAAAAATAGAATAAAGAAGATATCGAGCTATGAACTAGTGTCTACAACATTTGTCTATCCCAGACCTCTTCCCCAAGCTCTAAGCTTTACATTTAACTTGCCAATGGCCATTTCCACCTGTATGACCCACACTTTCCATAATTTCAAGATGTCCAAAATTAAAGTGACTATCTTCTATCAGGAAATTTTGCCTTTATGATCATGTCACAAATTTTATCATCATCAACCTTGACCCTGAAATAGAAAGTTTTTGTCAGTATCACATACCTGATAAAATAGCTTTTGCTATCAGTTCTATTTCCTTTTATCTCTGTCCCTTCTCTTCCCCATGCCATTTCCTTTGTTCCGATTCTTAATATTTTCACCAAGATTGTTGCAAGAACTCCTAATTGTCCCTTTGTCTCCATCCTGGACAGCTTCAATTCATTCTTCACAATGTAACACACATGTTTTATGTAAAGAACAAAAGTAATCATTTAGTTCCATTGTTTGGAATATTTCAATGACTTTTAAAAGCCTTTATTTAAAAGGCGAATATCTTTCATAGGGTGGGTGAGCTGTGATCTGGCTCTTACTTTCCTGTAGAGTTTTCACACCCTCCACATTCTAGATTGTCATCATATTCTAGGCAATGAAACACTGTAGTATATGAGATCCTCAAAGAACCTTCTCCCTTTTTCCACAAAAGCTATTTTTCTATCAGCGTTTTAACTTTCTGTCAATCTCTATTTTTCAAATGCTTCATTTTGTCTTATTCGTCTATTCTTGAAAACACTTAGTACATAATTCTCTCAGTGCATGTTTCACACTTCATTGAAATTATTTGCTTAGCTATTTATCTTCCTGAGAAGGCTGTGGGCTTCCCCATCAGTCTCTTGAACTTAAAGGTTATGTAATCCCATTGACTGGCAGTTGCCTTACTTAGAGTGGACCTTCTATGGATGCCTGCCCACTTCAAGTGATTTTCTGTCATCTTCCAGATATTTCTGGATGCATTTTGGAATCTTTAGTATGTCAAGGAAGTCTATCATCACCAGTCATACAGGTCCTTTAAAGGTGTCACCTTTAAAGGTGTTAATGACATTTCCTATAAAATTTGTCATTACACACACACATGAAAAGAAATCAAACTCAGTAACTGGAAGCAAGTATTTTAATCTCTCTTTTATTTTGATCTCCAGTGTTAAGTCATAGCTGTACTTGCTTCAAATAGAAATTGTGTACCGGACCTAGAGGTCAGGGGAAACGACAACAGCAACAACAACAACAGCAACAACAACAACGACAGCAACAACAACTTTATGTAGATAATTGTAAACCAAAACTCTTTATTCAAAGTTATCCCATAGTTTCCCCTCATATTCTTTTTTTGTCTTGAGCATTTTACACTCTTTCTACAAACTTAAGGAAAGATCAACATTTTGCTATGACACTCTCCTTTTTGTCCCTTGGTGAATAATTAAAACTTGCCCTTAGCCATGGTAGCTTGTGTTTGAAATCAGTTCTACGGAATAAAAAAAAAAAAATTGTCACATAAGACATGTTACTGATTTAAAGACCTCCAAGCAACACTCCAAAATGACCATGAGTGGTTTTCTAAGGTCAGCAGATGACAGGCATCCCTAAGGACTGGTGTTAGAATAAGGTCCTAGCTTGGTATCAGAAAGAAGAATACAGTGCTGCTACTCTCCAGAGCTGAGCTGCCATCAAAGTCAAGTTGTCGTAATTTTTCGTGATTATCAGATGCTCTATGGCACTTTCTAAAGTAAAATGTAATCCCTGGTTCTTTATTTTATTTCATTTTTTTGTAATCCCTGATTTTTGATGGGCATTGTATGTGACTCACTATTTTCCAGGTTGTTTCCATTGTATGCAAATTCTTCCATTATACATTTAAAAAGGTCCTTAGGTCTATCTATGAGTGAACTTTCAAAAAAAAAAAAGTCCATGCATGAATCTGCCCAAAGAGAATAGTAGTACACACACTTGAACATCCAGATCGGCCCTTTCGGCAGTCTCTAATGTAATGAAGACTATGTTCTTAAAAAATAAATAAATAAATAACAGGGGCGCCTGGGTGGCTCCGTCGGTTAAGTGTCCGACTTCGGCTCAGGTCATGATCTCACGGTCTGTGAGTCCGAGCCCTGCGTTGGGCTCTGTGCTGACACCTCAGAGCCCGCTTCAGATTCTGTGTTTTCCTGTCTCTCTGCCCCTCCCCTGTTCATGCTGTGTCTCAAAAATAAATAAACATTAAAAAAAATTAATCTAAGAAAACATAACCAAGTACAGTCAAAGGTGGGCACATTACATTGAGATTACAGGTATTAGAGCTAAAGAGAGTTTTCACATTTACAAAAATTGATGTGTTTCTGTGGCTGTATTTACATTTAAATAAAAAGTATATTTTATTTCCTATTCCTTTTTTCCTATAATCAAGAATTAGCAGCATACAGAAAAATACATTAAAACAAAGTACACATACATACATAATATATACATAGACACACACAAATATACACATATTTAATAAGAATATATTATAAAATTAATCATGGGTTTAAAGAAGAAAGAATGAAGATGTTAGAAACTTACAAAGATAACATTCTCAAAACTCTACTGTCCCAAAACTGTTGCAAATATTTTCTTTCAAAAACCTGTAGTTTATCCTTTTTGATCTTCTGTTCTGTTGATCTTTTTGTTTATTTATTTATTTATTTATTTTTAATGTTTATTTTATTTTTGAGAAAGAGACACAGAGCGTGAGCAGAGGAGGGGCAGAGAGAGAGCGAGACACAGAATCCAAAGCAGGCTCCAGGCTCTGAGCTCTCGGCACAGAGTCTGACGCTGGGCTTGAACTCACAGACCTCGAGATCATGACCTGAGCCGAAGTCGGTCGCTTAACCGACTGAGCCACCCAGGCTCCCTGATCTTCTTCTTTTAATTATAGGTATATTAGATAATTGATATTAAATGTATACACATTTTCATATTATTAATTTTCATACATTATTGAAAAATATTAATTTACCATTTTGTATTGTATCATTCTACATAATAAACTATAATTTATTTAGTGCAGTTAGAATATTGTTTATTTTATAAAAAATCCTGTATGATCATTGTTATATATTAATTTTGACATGAAAATTTACCTAAAATTTCTCTAAGCCATGGATCACTGGGTCAATGAAACCTGAAATTTTTAAGATTCGTCAGACATATGAAAGACTATTTTTCTAAGGAAGGTATGTTATCATAGTTGTCTTCCATTTATAAGCATGCATTTAGCATGATACTTTTAGCTTGGTGTTTTAAGCAAAATCTTTTTAGTTTCTGTATCCATTTTTGTCTATTTAAGTTTTTAAATTGATCTTTTATTAATGATTTAATGAATATTTTTTATTGCTGGTAACATGTAGTAGTTTTGAAATACTCATAAGGTATATCCATTTCTCACTTTGCAAAATGTCTTCACTGACATACTTTGCATCGATTGGATTTTTAATATTTTCTGAGTTCCGAGTTCCATTCCGAATAATGAAAGGTATTAATCCATGATTTCTTCCAGTATTTAATGGCTTTATTTTCACACTTAAACTGTATCCGTTCATATATTATTTATATCAATAATGTGAATTGAAAAGCAATTTTTTCCCTGTAGCTTAATTTTCACGGAATAATTTATTTTTATGAAATCCACTATATATGTAGTCTATTTCTGGCCTTTCAATTCTTTTTCAGAGTCATTACCTAGTGATAATATTATTATTGGCTTAATACTATTTTATAAAATCTGCTAGGGTACTTGTGCACATTGTTACCTTAATAGGATATTTCCAAAACCTAAAATATAATTTGTCAAGAATTAACATCAGGCTGGTGACCACTCTTTTTATTCAAGCACTGACAGTGCCTCTCACTGTATTTAGTTCTACTACGAAGTCACGTATCACATGGTAATTTCTTGGTTTACTACACTGGTCCTGTATTTGTCTTGAAGAATATTCTTCAAGTTTCATATCAAGTTGCTATTATGGTAGGAGATTGCATTAATTGTAAAAGAGAGAGACGGCAAAAGACAGAGGGAGAGAAAGAAACTGACTCTGAGTCTTTTAAAGGCATTCATTAAAAGGCATTCATTGACATGATTATAAATTCACAGAATTTTCTGGAATGTTGGCGGACTGGGCTGGGATAATAGAAGCAGGAGCTGTTAAGAATCAGTCATGACTGGAGGCAAAGCAACATCACAGAAACAGTCTTGATCACAGGTAGCCACTGTCATTAATATCGGGATGCCTTAGGTGGCACTGTTACTGCCACGGGCAAAGGTGTGTGACATTGGGGATGCCTACTGTGTACACCTGAGTCACAGCTGCAGGGTGAGCTGCCTATTTGTTTCCAACACTGAGAGGTATCTCTCACAAAGATCCTGGTAGAAGGGAATTGCAACTATAAAAAGGGAGTTCAGATTCAAAATTTTTACCTTACCTACTCAGATTGTCTTGAATCAGTTTTCTATTTTGTGATGTAGAATTGTAGGATTTTTATTTGTGATGCTTCTAGTCTCCTCGTGATCAGTCACTTGAATCTGCTGGTGGGCCAATCTCTTTTGATTAACCTTCAGTCTTTGTTGTCTAATACCTTTATAACTACTTGCATCTGCCAATTAAGTGCTGCTTCTTGGCCTTTGTCACTCTAGAACTACCGTATCGTCAATGAAATCCATGAATATATCACTAAACTCTTCCCCTGATATGTCAGTTATGTATTGAGACATAACAACTTACTTAAAATTTAGTGACTGACCATAGGTGATAATTCAGTAACTACATTTAACACTGTAATTAATAGGTACAGGATTATCCGTGCTCCATTCTCTAATACTAAACAGGTTTCATTGCACATAAAGATAAGTACGTTTGATAACCAAATTTCCATGTTTCCATTTCTTTGAGTGTTGTCTATACTTTTGGCCAAAAATTCCATCTTTGTCAGCATTTTGGGGGGAAGATTGTAGGACCCACTGCAGCCAGAGTGGGTATTGCATGACCCATAACCTCACTGAAGGTCCTAGAGGAAAGGCTCTAGGCTGAGCTTTCAGGATCAGCTTCGTGAACCACATGTCGAACTGTCGTGACGAAGTAGAAGCTGACCTTGGAGCCATGCTATCTCTGCCATAACTCAAACCAACAAAATGAATATCTCATAATGATTTCTTCATGTAGCTCACTTCTGAATCAGGGTCTCATGCAAATGTGTCTTGTTGGCAGAAACAGCCCGTATGTTTATGTTTATGACCTAGCATCCACTGAACATCAGATACATAATTTCTGTGTATTTAACCTTGAAAAGCTAAGTTTCACAAGGTAATAAATTATCAAAATGTAGAAATGTGTTCAAAACTTTCAAGTAGACCAAATGGCATGTGACCACTACGGGGCTCAGTCTCTCTCCCCATTCTTCCTCTCTTGTTCTTTCTCTCTCAGTTTTAATTTTGGATATCATATTTACTTAATATATTTCGAAGCTATGAAACTTGCCTGTTTATATTATCCAGATGAAATCATCTTCCCATGTAATAGTTTTATTTGATTATGATTTGAGATTAATATCGTCATCACTATTTTCTTTCATTGTGTTTGTCTAATATAATTTTGACCCTCATTTTATATTTATGCTTGATGTGTCATTTTTTAAAAACATCTCGTAAACATGAAGTCACTTTATTTTTTAATCCAATCTGAGAGTCATTTGAGGGAGTTATTTTCCTAAATTAAGCTTTCATTTATAAGCTACATCATTAATTCAAATTCCTTCAAAGTTTAATCTGCTAGTTGCTGCATCCATCAAAATTTTAATTCCGAAATCTTATTTTTCCTCCCCATTGAATCCTTATCAAAACTAGATTGTCCTTTTTCATGACATGCTGCTTTGATTTCATAGCATCCTCTTGAAAGTTGTTGAAAACACAAAGTCATTTTTCAAAATTGTGTTTCCCTTCTTGCAGTAAGTCTATTACAGAAAAGTCATTATGTCAAAATTTGAAGGAATTGGATACTGACCTTATTTTGCACTGCAGAATTCCTTCATATTTCTCTATTTTCTGCCCTTATTATTGTATTAGTTGGGACAAAGGGAATTAGATCCACTAAACTAATTAGATATATGGAAGAGGTGAGAAAATAAACTGTGTACAGGAAGGTGACCCCGAGAGAAGCAGGAGCAGGAAGCAGGATCATCCTGTATTGAAAGGAGACTTGGGTGGGAGGTGTCACTAGGCCTGAACCACCACAAAACCTGCAGAACAGACATGGTCCTGCCAGAGATGCCCCTTACAAGGGAAAGAGAAAAATATTTGAATTCTCCTTTCCTCATGCTCCCCATTTGCTTTCAATACCTCTTTTTGGCCAAAACAAGTGAAAAGTAGTGACACAGGAGTCTGGGAAATGCAGCCAGAAAGCTTTATCTTTCCTTTTGTAAGAAGAAGAGCAGAGAAAAGGAGGAGGAAAGAGATAGATAACACACAAGGTCAAGTAGGCACTACCCACCTATTTTACTAGTCACAACATTCTCCATTGGTCTATCAATTTTATCATACAAGCCTTTATGCTCCCCACTAATCGGAGGCCACTTGCTGCCTTTAAAATGCAGATACTTTGGGGCGCCTGGGTGGCGCAGTCGGTTAAGCGTCCGACTTCAGCCAGGTCACGATCTCGCGGTCTGTGAGTTCGAGCCCCGCGTCGGGCTCTGGGCTGATGGCTCGGAGCCTGGAGCCTGTTTCCGATTCTGTGTCTCCCTCTCTCTCTGCCCCTCCCCTGTTCATGCTCTGTCTCTCTCTGTCCCAAAAATAAAAAAATTAAAAAAAAAAAAAAACGAAAAAAAAAAAAATAAAATGCAGATACTTTAATCCTCTTTGTAACAAGAAAAGACTCAAAGTCTCAATAATCATAATTTTCTACTTCTAGTAATGGCAAAAACACTTTTAGAGTTCTACACATTCTATCAAGAGTAACATAAAACTAAACAAAATATCAAAAATCTGTTTGAAGGCATTAGAGACTTAATAGAGCAGCACAGACTGAAGGGGCCTAGGGAATAGATAAAAAGGAAGTGAAGAGAAATGAACCTGAAAGTGTCACTACTTTTTCTCCCAAGGAAGTTAGTAATTCTCAAAAGAACAGAGAGTCCGAATAAATAAGAAGAGTTTTCAACCGTCTTATGAAGCTGGAGGGTCAAAAACTCCACCCAAGGAGTAAAGATCCTTGAAAATATCTTAAGTTTTTAACTTTCTTTCTTTTCTTTCTTTCTTTCTTTCTTTCTTTCTTTCTTTCTTTTCTTTCCTTCTTTCTTCTTTTTTTTTAAATAAAGAGCATGAAAAAGTACAGCCAGCCTTCATACAGCCTGAAGCCCTGTACCATAATAAAGGAGTCTCTCATCCATTTTGAATTCATTTTTGTGTGTGCTATAAGAAGGTGGTCCAGGTTCATTATTCTGCATGCTGCTATCTAGTTTTCCCAGCGCCATTTGCTGAAGAGACTGTTTCTTTTCCATTGGATACTCTTTCCTGCTTTGTTGAAGATTAAGTGATACATTTGTGGGTCCATTTCTGGGTTCTCTATTCCGTCCATTGATCTATGTGTCTGTTTTTGTGCCAGAACCATATTGTTTGATTACAGCTTTGTAATACAGCTTAAAGTGCAGTTGTGATGCCTCCAGCTTTGATCTTTTTTTTTTAAACATTACTTTGGCTATTCAGGGGGTATTTTCTGGTTCCATACTAATTTTGGGATTGTTTGTTCTAGCTCTGTGAAGAATGCTGGTGTTATTTTGGTAGGGATTGTATTGAATGTGTAGATTGCTTTGGGCAGTATGGACATTTTAACAATATTTTTTCTTCCAGTCCATGAGCATGGAATGTTATTCCATGTGTCTTCTTTAATTTCTTTCATAAGCTTTCTATAGTTTTGAGCATATGGATCTGTTACCTCCTTGGTTAGGTTTATTCCTATGTATCTTATGGTTTTTGGTGAAATTGTAAGTGGGATTGATTCCTTGATTTCCTTTACACTGCTTCATTATATAAGTCAGTCAGAGAAAGACAATTGTCATATGATGTCACTCATAGGTGGAATTTAGGAAAAACAACAGATGAACATAGAAGAAGGGAGGGAAAGATAAGATAAAAACAAAGAGGAAGACAAACCATAAGAGAACCTTAAATACAGAGAACAAACTGAAGGTTGCTGGAGGGATGGTGGGTGGAGGGAGAGGCAACATGGGTGGCATTAAGGAGGGCACTTATTGGGATGAGCACTGGGTATTATATGTAAGCAGTGAATCACGGGGTTCTACTCTTGAAACCAATACTACACTGAATGTTAACTAACTTGAATTGAAAGAAGGAAAGAAAGAAAGAAAGAAAGAAAGAAAGAAAGAAAGAAAGAAAGAAATCTATGCTTAGATTAAGATATCTGACCCCCACCTTAACTGACTGCCAGAATGAAAAATAAAGTCTCTGGAGAAAAACAGTGACATACATAACTGATAATTGTCTCTAAAATAGTTCATTCACAATGTCTAGCATCCAAACGAAATTACCAATATGCCGGGAGAGAAGATGAAATGATCAGAGAAGGGGAGGGGTGGGGAGAGTGAGAGTGACTAACAGAAATATAACCATAGGAAATTCAGATATTGAAACTAATAGAAATAGGTTTTCATTTAAATGTATAAATAGACTACAAAGATGAGAGAAAAATGAAGAATAATGGAAACCATAACAAAAAATTAAATAGAAATTCTACAACTGAAGAAAGTTATAATGTAATTTAGGTCAAAGTAGATAAGTTCAACAATATTTTAGATATAAGAGAAGAAAGCATTATTGAATTAGAAGGTCAGAAAAAATAATAAGTCTGATATATGAAGAAAAATGAAAGATATGGAATGTAATCTAATAATATGAGACCTGTAAGAAAGGATGAAAAGTTTGAATACATGTATAATTCGAGCCTTAGGTTGAAACACAGAGGTACACTAAGTATTGAGTAGCCAAGGGATAGTTAAAAATCTGACAAAATCTGAGTGAATATTGTTGTTTAACATGATTTCTTATAAGAAAATATATATAATATATATAGAATTAAAGTGCATGACAATAATAGCAAAACAGTTTGGAAGGGTAGGTGGATTTGGAGTATTCTGAAACTTTATATGGTCTTGATCATGATGAAAGTATGAATTATTATTAGATTTAATGAGTAAAGGATTTATGTTTTAATCTTTAAGGTAACTATTAGAATAATAATAAATAAATGGTGTTTATTAACAAGCTAATAGAGAAAAATAAGAGAAGGCAATAGAGATGTAAGAAAAATATGGAAGAGGTGAACAAATAAAAAACCAAGAGTAAGATAACATATTTAAACCCAAATACATCAATAATTATATTAAACATAAATAGACTACATACTTGAGTTAGAAAAACAATGTCTGGGGGGAAAAACACAACTATAGATAGGATTTTTAAAAGCTGGCATAAATCCTTTAATGTAAAGGTACAGAAAAGTTGTCAGGAAAAGGATATACAAATATATGCCATGCAAACTTGTAACCAAAGAAACGCTGGTGTTCTGTCCTAATGTTGGGTGGAATAAATTCAATGAAACAATTATTACTGGAAATACAGACATACACCAATGGCAAAAAATCAAACCAGAGGGAAGATTTGAAAGACTTGAAACAAGATTTACAAACTTGCCTTAAATGTGTACCTACTGTGTAGAAAATTGCAACCTATAATTGCAAGAATGCACATTTTGTTTCAAATACGCATGAACTCCGAAATTAGATGATATGATGGACCATAGACAGACATCAAGAAATTGCAAAGAATTAAACTCATATGTAAAATGTGCTCTGATCACAGTGGAATTAAGGTAAAAATCAATAAGAAAAATACAACTGGAAAATATCCAAATGTTTGAAAGTTAAGCCATATACTCCTATGTAATCCATGAGTTGAGGAAGAAATAACTATGACAATGAGAAAAAAATTGAATTGATTGATTTGAAAAAAACATAATTCTATAACTCCTACTATATCTCTTCAGAGGCTTGACATTGTGTTTTCATTTACTTCCTTTACCTTTCTGAGCTTCATAGAATCTGCTGTGGCCTAATTTATAAGTGGCTTCTCACAGAGCCTGGACTTGATACAGTCTTTTTTTTCCTCTAGGTCCCACTGAAAACTAGGAACCTTAGGGATTATTGGTAAAAGGGTCCAGAGAACACACACAAATCTGTAGTGTATGTTGGTGTATGTTGTCTCCAAAAAAAAAAAAAAAATTCAAGGACCCCCACAGGTGTTGTATATTTGGTCAGCATTAGTGGAAGATGAGACACCTCACCTCATTTCAGGGGTGATATATTGACATGTCAAAGACCATCTGCTCCCTAAAACCTTTCTTCAAATGGCAGACCTCTGAATTTCGTGGTTTTATTCTCCCTCTGGGCAAACATATGTCAAACTGGTACATCTGGGGGTTTCCCCTTTCTGCACACCAAGGACAACCAGTGAGGTGGAGCAAATGATGTTCTGTGGGATGTCTATTACACCGAAGTTCTGGAGACTTTATTTTAACGACAACAGGAAAGTTGACACATCCCTGAGGGAAGATAGTGCAATTGTAATAGGATCTCTCCCAGCTGAAGAAAAACTGCTCTGATCGCCTTTGATGATTGGTCTGGGGTTGGGGGGGGGGGAAGGCATTTTGCAGGTCAGGAGGGGTATATCAGAGCAAAGCTGTGTTAATTCGCTCTAACAAAGATGCCATATCTGTCACAGCAGCTGCAATTGGAGGGACTATCTAATTCTACTGACAATAATCCACACTCATTGTCAGATGCATCTGACTGTTGTGACAGACGAACAGGTGAATCAAAGGTAGGTTTGATAGGATCAGAATCTGCAAATCTTTGGTGGCAGCGTTAATTACCTTGATTCTCTGAGGGGGGTGATATTGTTTATTTGTGACAACAGTGGCATGGATTTTTGGCCGGCCGGTTTTGGACTATGTATGTTGCAACGGGTCCCAGAAGAAGATGGGTTTGGACCAGATCTGCATTTCTTACCTGAGCTTCCTAGTTTCACACTCTGTCACGTGAGCCAAGGCACTTCTATTTCTCAGGAATCACATCAACTCAGAGCCAGTAGAAAAATCTTTAAAATTGTGAGCACTTCCTTCCCTTCAGTATCCATTTGTCATATTAGATGGCCTCTGGTCCATCTGGAGCAAAATTTAAGTATATTCTCGTGCCAGATCCTTATTCAGGGAACTCAGCCTGTTTTCTAATCAAGAGGCATCCGATCTGAGATGGAACGAGTAATAGTCTAGTTTGCCCAAACTGGAGGGTTTCCCAGGATGTGGGATTTTCAGTTCTGAAGCCAGGAACTGGGATGGTCAGTCACCTGAATCTGTGAATTGACTGGAAACTGGGGGGAAAGTTGGAACTTCCTCTTGCGGTGATGCAAATTGGGTTTCTCTTCACCAAATCTAGATCTTTTCCTGTTACATGGATCCAGTAATACATCAAGAGGCTGTGCATCTGTTTATTCCTAGGTACTTCTGTTCATTTAACTACCAGCACAAGCCTAGGTGTGTCAAAACATTCTGATTACCACTTCAGAACTGCTGTCTATTATGGTAATTGAATTCATATAGTCTAGAACACTCAAACTCCAGTCTCCTACTTTCCAGGATCCCATTATTACCAACGAAATCAAGGACCTAGATTCTACTGCAACTTAACTCCGCTTTTATCCTTAACCTAGGGATGTCACCACAGAACTTTCCAGAAATACTGGTTTTGTCCTCCCAGGTGCATTTATCAATTCCTTTGTAAAGGCAAAGTCTTCTGAGCACTCCCAGGACACACTCTTGAGGGAGAGGGAGAGAAGTGCACTCATCAGATCCACTCCAATGCTACCATCTCCCCAAGACTTAAACGCCTTCCTCTACATTATGCCAGGGAAGTCCCAGCTTTTGTGACCTCATTAACGTAAATTATTGAACTTGGCCTTCAGGAGCCAACTGAGTAAAGACATCAGATTCAAACTTCTCTAAATTCAGAAGGAAATTTAGTGTCACATCATATTTGTCGTCATCCAAAATTAATTTTGTCCCTTTTGAAAGGTTCTATGAATAGATTAGCATGTTTTTATCCAAGTACGCACAGATAAAAATTAACGATATTTTAGGATTCCTTGGCCTATCATATGTCATATCCCCTTGGAGGACCCCTATGTTTCTCTTCCTGGGGCATCTTGGGAAATAACTGTTGTTATTGGTCTGGAGGCAGTGGGAGATTATGAGGCAGGCTAGAACAAACTGTGTCAGGTGACATAAGAACGCATTATATATTTATGGGAAGACTACTTTTCTAATAGTGAAGTTGTTCCTCATTCTATTGGCAAGAAGCGTGAGGAAATTTTGGTGGTGCAAGCTTCTCAGCACACATTTTCCCCATCCCAAATCTCAGGGTCCTTCTACTTCTTCATAAATGCTTTAAACAGAAGCAATAATGTCCTGATATTAACACAGGGGCCGATGATGCTGTGAGATCAACTTGTACTTTATTCATGCTTCTTTACATTTAAATTTTTGTTCGAATCCTCAGTCACATCTCTCTTCCTTCTAGCTTTGGAAATGATAAGTTATTTTACGTTTATCATAGAAGTTCTCTAGTATCTTAAGCCTCATTCTAACAGATTCATACACGTAAGTGCAATGATTATTTTTTTCTTTTTTGTCTGTTCTTCTTCATCTTTAGAAATGGATAGCAGCCCTCTGCGCTTGTCATTATCCTTGTTACCATAGAATAACATTACTATTAGAACAGCAATTTGATTTTCCAAAAGCTTGAATTTAGCCAGCTCTCCATCTCAGCACCCATAGATGATTATTTAAGTAAAAATGATATCCCTGCCTACCACAAATTACCCTTATCCCATTTGCCATCTGCAAGTGCATCATGAGTGTGTTCATATTCAAATAGGAGTTAAGCTCAGTGTTGGAATCCTATCATAAGAGGTATTTTTCCAATACCGCTGCTGATATCGTACTACAACAATCAGTGTCGAACCAGGAAGCACACACCCCTCTGAATATTCTAGATTAAAGGGATTTCATTTAGGAAATTGGTACCAGAAGTGATGGAAGAGGCTGACAAGATGATTAGGGGACAATGAGGCAACCCATAGATTAAAAATAGAGGGTTATCAGAACTACACTTGGCTTCGGGCTGGAGGCAGGGGGGAGCAACAAAAATAAAAACAAAAACAAACAAGAAACAAATAGAGGAGACAATGACACCAAAGAGCCCTGTCCAGTGTCACCAAGCAGAAGCTGAAAGTATGGCAGCTCTGTTCCATTGAAGTTTAAGCCATGGATCCTATGTGGCCTTTGCTGGAAACCCAACACAAGGAAAGAAGAGAGAAAAAAAAATCCTGATTTCTCCCTTCCTTCTACCTTCTCATTTTTCTCCAATTCCTGTGTTAACCAAACCTTGCCCGATGCCAGCTGACAAAGAGTTGGGATCAGAACTCTGTATGGGAAGAATACGGAGCAACTATGAGAACAAACAGCTGAAGTCAGCACGATGGAACGTGTAGCGGTAGAAGGAGAGAATGAATGAAAGGAAAGTGAAAAAGAATAGCCTGGAGGGATAGTGATGGTGGGGGGCAGGGAGGAGCTGTTCATGGTGATAGGGGCAGTTTGTAGTAGTGTGAAACCAGTGAAGAGTGTATCTGTCACACATGTGACTACCTCATCCTAATTATGGATAACGGATGGCATTCCTAGAAAGAGAACGTCGCTATAGAATTTTCTTCTTTAGACCTCTACTGAAAAAGGCACATTGTCTGGACCTACCAATGGTCATGGGCTCTCTGCACTTAATACAGCAGACGACACACATCTAAAAGAAAATGTAAGGCATTTCATGGCTTTGGGTGAATATCTAATGTTAAACTTCATGGAGAGAGGATACAGCAATGAGAATATCTAAATAACACCCAAGCCGCTTCATACCTTAAACCAACTCAAACCACAGGATTCATCGCTCTGGGTGTTCCAGGACAAATATCCACATTCAGCATTCTTTGCTTTTTCAGGAGGACGCTGGCATGTCCACTGGGATTGCAAAAAACAGTGTCAGTTAACCGCCTCCCTGCCCCCAAGGAAAGAGAATCCATTTATGCTGCTTGTAATATCAGTAAAATTTGGGGAAGAAGAGATTGATGTCATTTCTCATGGCACAATTTTGCAAGAGCTTCAGTTTTGTTTTTGAACCTAAATTTAGCTTCTTATTTTTAATGTGGATAATTCCTTTGTGACATATCCTAAATTGTTTATATATAGTTTATGCCTTATACTCAAAATAACATATGGGATGTCATCTGTTAGTTCTGAAAAGTTTGACACTAATGAGTATAAAATAGCAAGACAAAGTTCTATCTCTTATGATCAAAACTATGAAAAAACTTACCATGTGCATGTAAAAAGTCTGTGTAGAAATACTCCAAAAAAAAAAACAAAAACAAAAAAAAAACAACCAAAACCAAAACCAAAACCCACACACACAAAAAAACAACCTCAGCAATTATTGGTGAGTTAGAATATAAGTAATCATTTTCTCTTTCGACAGTTCTTTTTATTTTCTTCTTATCCTATAATGAACATCTGGGTGACTGTAAATTCAGCTTATATTTTAAAAGTTGTTGATCTGATGATAACAACCAAATTCGCCATAGGAACTTATGTATAAAGAATGATAATTTATGAATGCAGTTTTGAGCCTTTGAATAAAGTTGTAATATCTTTGGTGCATAGATATAATGACTAATAATCTATCTTATTATAGATCCTGTCATAAAAGGATCTATTACACTTACGCCATCAATTATGTGACACACATCAAAGAACTTTTCCTAATTTTTATTGTTTATCATATTATAATATCACTGTATCACTCTGCTGTTCCCCATCAATAAAAAGAGTCACTAGGATGAATCTTATAATTGGAGTTCCCAAGGTCATGCAGAAATTGAGTAGTAAGTAGTAAGGTAAGGCTGATAAACGTCCAATGGCGACCTACTGCTCTCCTCTCAAATTCCCCCAGGGGACTAGATAACCTGCAGGGTTTTCATTAATTTCAAAATCACTCAGGGAAATGTAGCTCACACTGCCATGATGGAAGTTTTTACTTTCTAATGACACGTGTTGGGCCCTGTGGAAGGACGAGGATGTTTGGGCTGAGTTCTGAAAGCATGGATGTGTTTTTCGCCAAGCCAACAGTTTCAAGAGAGGGATTGAAGACTGCCAAACATAAATAATCCCTTTGTACTCCGAGGTGATTTCTCTTGGTCAGGTTTAGTCACACCTAACAGATCAGTGTACAAAAACGTTCGCCCTCGAAACCTAAGCTTATCTGTCAGGGAACCTGGGGAGTTGATTTCTGATGAGGAGAATCTGGCATTTTTGCGGAAATAAACCGCACTTAGCAATGCAAATCCTTGCAAGACAAGGACCACCTCCCTGCTCCTCATATAGCGGTGTCAAATGTCAATAAAATCATGTGATGCCTGAATCACTACATTGTATTGACCTTTTGTCCTATTACCCAGAGACTGTGTATTATTTTCCGTCTCAGTCTGGCTCAACTGACTGAGCAACAGATCAAAGACTTGGCCTCTTGAGGTTAAAACGCTAGTGTTTAGGGTTGCTCCTTTATGGCCCCGAGTAAATCAATTAACCTTTCTGCTCCAGTTTCACTCAGGTGTAACAGAAGTTGAAGGAAAATTCTGGCGCAGCCCATAATACCTTGATCAGAGATCACACACATGCACAATCACACACACAAAATGCCATTTCTGTAGTATTTGTTCCGAGTATTACTGATGTTTCTCCCAGGTGTTTCAAAGTTAAGGCTGCAAATAAAATCCCCAAAGAACGACCCGTGCTCGTACTCATCACGGTATAAACAGAGGAGAAAATGAGAGTACTTGCTATATAAAAGGCACCATCGCTTTTCTCTGTTCCTCCAAATCCCATGTAGAATTGCATTGATCAAGGGTACTCTTGTGAAGTGTTAGACAATCCTATCCTGAAGAGAAAACCGAGTCCCGTTCTCCCCGGATCTGTCAGATCACATCTGAATTTGATGAAGTGGTTTTTTTTTTTTTTTTTTTTTTTTTTTCCCCCTGAATTGTGCGCAACGATCATTCCGGGTTTTTTTGAACGCTTGTGCAAAAGCAGGCTGGATCTGCTGAGGACACAGGTCCTGTCCATATTTGCTTCAAGGTGTCACAGGCAAGCCTGCTTGATAGTAAAATGTAAAGGCATCTTCCTTTGAAGATGCCACTGTTCGCTTTCTTATATCCATATACATAATGCATTTGTTTTCCTTGTCAGCTTCGAGAACGTGTCGTTATTCCCCACTCTCTGCTTTGGGCCTGCCATGCCTTCTAGAGTGACAGCTCTTGGCAGCTCGCATTAGCATCATTAGGAGTCTGATGATGTGCTTTCTCACTGGGGCACTGTCAAGGTTTTATCCTAACTTTGTAGTTTCGACTTCTGTGAGTTGTGGAGACCTGCCATCAGCAGAGAAGAGGCAGTTTTAAAGACGCGAACAGAGAGAAGCCTTCACGCTAAAATAAGAAAACATCACATTTACTCTCAAATGTATCATGGTCCAGATTACCCAAGAACACCTGGTGATTTCTCAATATAAAATTCTTAACAAAGTTATCAGGTAGATATACTACTTCTGAGATTTAGATGGAATATGGATTTTATTTTTCTCTTTTCTGAAGAATGCAGAAGTCACAGGATTTGAAAAATAACCCATATATAAAATGAGTTCAAGAACAAATGCTAATTATAAAGCACTCAAAACTAGATTCAGTGAGAAAGTATCTGTGTTTCCCAAAATATCTTTTTTGTTGAAATAACATTATTAATTATTAGGTCTTCTACCCAAGAATATTTAAAGAAAATTACAATTCCCAAATGTAATTGTTTTAATAGTGTTTCCCCCCTAATAACCTTTTGTTTAATTTGTAAAATCTGGATACATGATAATGAACCCCAATTAGCATATTCTAACGAGTAAATTAGTGCTCTAACTTGGCTTGGCTTTTATTGTTAAATTTTTTTTATTTTTCCTAACCTTTGAAAAACCTCACATATCTATATATATCTATATATATATAACCAGATAATAAGTCCAGAAATATTATTTCAGACTGTTAGAGAATATCATAATTTTTTTCTGTGCAAGTACCATGATTTCCTTGGTTCTATCTACAGTATCTAGAACAAAGAAATGTATGGAAAAAAAGTGTTGGGTAAATAAACGGATTATAGACTAAACATTAATTGGATACTAAACAATATAAAAACTAACATTGTAGAATAAACAGTAACCAACACCCAAGTATGACAAATTCTTCAGGTCCTTTCTTTTTCGTCCTTGTAGAAGGTGATCTTTCTGTATTGCTGAATCAAGGGCTAGAAGGCGTGAGTGTATGGAATTAACTACGTATTTTTCTGTCTACATAAGGTATCCCCTTACTATGAAAGATACACTGCAAAATAATTTCATCAGCACTCATCATTTGCTTTTTCTCCATAAAACCAATGTGTAAAGGAAAGAAAATGTTGACAAAAACCAAATGTGTGAAGGCCTGTATTAAATTCTCTCATTTGTGTTCTAAGGATATGGGTGTATTTCTTATTTCACAAGGTCATTGAGAGATTTAAATGAACTACTGCATATGAAAATGTTCCAAAGGGAGAAAAGGAGTATTTACATACTGGTCGCTTTCATGTTGTTCAGCCTTTGGGGTCTGTTGTGTTCTTTGTCTTCTGTATGTGGACATGTGTGTCTGTGATTCTTGACATGTTCCTGTGAGTTTGCTGTGGTTTTACACTCACCCGATGGCAAACTGTACAATTTACTAGTGGCCATTACACTGGTTGCATTTTTCAATCAATGAAAAGAATTCGAGTACGAATTTAATAAGCTCACTCTGTTTGCTAAATATTTTTATAGTTTAACATCAGTCTATCTGACATCAGTCCTGAGGCAAGCTCACACCTATGCCAGACATTGAAAAAGCGTAACGTAAAATGGCCCTTGTTTTGAAGGCCAATTACTTTACAGCAATCTGTTTCATAAGTGAGTAAGGAAGATCCGTGGTGTAGAGAAAGGCGCATTGCAAAGAAGTGAGACAGGTCCTCGGGTTCTGCATCTAGAAACTCTAAGTGACTGTGAGATCTTCAGCGAGAAACCATGCATTCTACTTGTTTGCTTGTGCAGAGGGGACCAGATTATCTGGTCCCACAATAGCTTTCAAATAAAAATGAATAAAATTCCATAAATTAAAGTTAATATATGTTCCTTAGATTCCAGCAAGTTTGGGGGGAAATTTCTAACAAAGCAGGGGTATCAATTTTTGAATTTTATCTGGTCTTCAGAGTTTGAAATCTTCCATTAATATCTACTATAAGTATGTACTTATATTGCACAAAAATAGGACAAAAATATTTCACAACTAGGCATTGTATTTGAATAATTATGCAAATTTCTCTATCAGTGTTTATTTATTTATTTATTTTTAATTTTTAATGTTTACTTTTGAGAGAGAGAGAGAGAGGGAGAGAAAGGGGTAGAGCACGACTGGGGGAGGAGCAGAGAGAGAGGGAGACACAGAATCGAAACAGGCTCCAGGGTCCGAGCTGTCAGCACAGAGCCCCGCGTGGGGATGCAACTCACGGACTGCGAGATCATGACCTGAGCCAAAGTTGGATGCTTAACCAACTGAGCCACCCAGGTGCCCCTGTATCAACGTTTATTAATAAATAGTCTCTTCACTTTAATTTAATAACTATTGACTGGGCACATTCACTGACTGAAACATACACTGTGGCAAGGAATGTGTTTCAAAAGATGAATAAACACGGTCTTATGAAGAGAAATTGATAAATAAAAATAGTAACAACAGGAAAACCTGGCTGGCTCAGTTGCGTTAGTGACCAACTCTTGATCTCAGCTCGGGTCATGACCTCACAGTTTGTGGGATTGAGCCCCACGTTGGGCTCCATGCTGACAGCACAGAGCCTCTTGGCATTCTCTCTCTCCCTCTCTCTACACCACCCCCCACAAATAAATAAATAAGCTTTAATAATAATAATAATAATAACAACAGAAATAATTACAAAATGTGTGATTATCACCAGTTTTTACAACCTGCTAATCGCTCCAGGCCACCATCATTTCGTGATATATTATGCAACACATGATGATGACTTTGCCCACAGTCCAATTCTAAAGAAAGCATCCAGAAGGATACTGTCAAAACCATGTCAGATCACAATAACACTATGCTCAAAACCTACCAAGACTTCCCTATTCTCCTGGAGTAAAACCTAGGTCATTTACAAGGGCCTACAAGATTGTATAGCTGGCCTCTCCACCCCCTTGACCAAGTGCATTACTATTCACCTTCCTGAATCCAATGGCATTGACCACATTCTAGATCCTAGAAGACACCAAATATGCTCCAGACACAAGGCTTTATTTATTTTATTTTACTTTATTTTTTATTATTTTTTAATTTTTTTAATGTTATTTATTTTTGAGAGAGAGAGACAGATCATGAGCAGAAGAGGGGCAGAGAGAGAGAGACACACACACAGAATCGGAAGCAGGCTCCAGGCTCTGAGCTGTCAGCACAGAGCCTGACACAGGGCTCGAACTCATAAACCACGAGATCAAGAACCGAGCCCAAGTTGGACGCTTAACCGACTGAGCCACCCAGGCCTCTTTTTTATTTTATTTTATTTTATTTTATTTTATTTTATTTTAGAGAGCACAAGTAGGGAGGAGGGGCAGAAAGGGAGAGAGAGAGAGAGAGAGAGACAGAGAGAGACAGAGAGAGAATCTAAAGCCGGCTCCATGTTCAATGCAAAGCCCCATGTGGGCTGATCCCACAAGCCTGGAATCATGACCTGAGCCAAAATCAAGTCAGGCACTCGGCTGGTGAGCCACCCAGGTGCCTCCAGACTACGCTTTTAATTCCTTGCTCTCTCAGCTTGGCATACCCTTCTCCTATCTCCTTGCTTCGTGTCCTCAACTCCTTCAAATCTTTGCTTATATATTAACTTTGCAATAGACATCACCATAACCACCCCGTATATGTTATACTTTGCCTATTCTCCTTTGCCCCTTGTGTTTCCCTTCCATGCTCTATTTTTATAGCACTTAACATGTTTAAACATTCTATATAATACCACTCAAATATTCATCCAAGAGGCTTAGAATATTGTAGAGGTTTGTTTGTTTTCCTATTCCTGTATGATGAAAGACTACTTCCTGAAATATACAATTTATTCAGTGCATGATTGCTGAATTAATGAAAGTCTAGAGACACAAGTGTGGAAAGAATCCTTACACACAGGAAAAAAAGGAATTGCAAGATCTTTGGGGGAGATTACGTGAAAGTGGATGTTTTAATGCGGATTATAACAAATGAATAAGCAACTTGAAAAAAAATTTTCAATAATTTCTAAGTTTCTATCTTTAAGTTATCAAACTAGATTCCACAGTATCATGACAAATTCATGTTACACAAATTCATGCAGAAGTGAAACAGAACCGGTATTATTTTTAGGAGGTACTTAATTCAAATAGTAGTGAGTAATACTAGTCTATTTCTCTATTAGTGACATTACTTATATGTTCATTATTATTACATTCACATATTACAAACTAAAAAGCTACACAAAATGAGATATAAAATTCCCAGTCGTCTGTTAATACTTTGGACTACATTGTACTGAAAGGTAATCAAGATGTTGCATCATGCCTTGAAAGTTAACTCCATGGAATGAGCCGATAGGAACAAAGTATATACACTGCTGCAAAACAGACTTAGAAATTTGATGAGATACTTGAGTAAAATCTTAGGAAGTTTCAGTAAGAGATAAATGAGCTGAAGACTGTAAACTTTTCAGATCTACAAGCTACCATCCGTAATTTACCCCACTCTGTCTGATGATTACTATTTGTAACCCAAAATAACAAAATTTCTAAATCTCTGCTTCACATCCCCCTGCAAAAGTATTCAAGATTAAATAATCTGCCTTTTACTTTCACTTCGTTATATAAGAGTTGTGAGTGAAAAGCAACTCTTATTTTTTTTTTTCAATAATTATTTCTGAATTGTCTGTGGCAGTGTTTCACTGTATTATGCTGTTTAACCTGAAGAACACATTTCAATACTGGAAAATAATAGAAACCGACTGATGTAAGGCTTTTTGCTTTGAATAATAGTTCTATATGGAGTCAACTTCTACTCATTCCGTTTTTTAATCTAAGAAATGCTTATGTTGATGGATTTGACAGTATTAGACAACTGTAAATAATCTCTTTATTTTATTCTCTCACGACTCCATCATCCAAAAGCAAATCAAAATAAACACTAACACAAAACCATATGACATTTAGCTAACATTGTATTTCACTTTTTTAATGAAAAAAATCTTAACATTAAAGCCAATGATATTTCTCTAAAATCTTATATCTGAGAGTTTTAACTTATTTTTCTTTGAAGTAGAGTGAGATTAAGTCTATCGCAGAGAACTAATTATTTACAAAATAACATCAAACAGTTTTACGCCAGCATATAGATATTAAAGGCAACACTGGAAACCCTTTCTTTTAACCAAGGGAATAATTTAGCTATATTGTAAAGTTAATAGGAAATCCATTAATTTTTTTTTAATAAACCACTCTGGAAATGTCAGTTTTCTGGATCCAAATTTATCTCTGAAATCAGGCATTGGAAATATATAAATGGCAATTCTACGTATATTATTTATTATTTTATACCTAGAATCACATAATATAATGCCGACTTAATGTATTACTTCCTGATGTATATGCAGTATACAATGAGACTAAAAGATCGAAAAAGTCATTGGGATCATTTTTCATGCACAACTTAACTTCTGCTGCTTGATCTTCAGTCTATGTAAAAGCCAGTATCCTCTCTTCCAAAAGTCATTATTTTCACTACTTGAATGATTATATATGTTATTTGTGTAGGGAATTCTTTATAATCTGTCTTTTGAAACTGCAATTTATAAAACATTATTTTTGTTTCTACAGATTATTTTTATTAACATTTCCTTTCATTTGGAAATTTTTAAGTTTAATTTCACCTTAAAGGTATCCAACCTAATAAAATAATATAACACTATTTCAAATTAGGTTTGCACCAAATTTTTCCCAGCAAATAATTTTACATGAGCTACAAAATGAACCGTATGACTTGCTATTTGAACTTCCTGTATCTTCTGTGTTTGATGTTTTTAAAATAAACGAGTAGACAGTAATATATTTTAATTGAAATAACTGTTAAAATAATATCTTTCTCATAAGTGAATCGGCAGAAGTAAATTTTTTAAAATACTTTTTATAATGCTATTCTAAAGGTGGATAGTAACCATAAATAGAAATTTTCTTCAGCTAATTAACAGTTTCTTCTCATGAAGGAAGCATATGATAATAAAGTAAGTCGCTATAGAAACTCATGGGTGATGCTAATAATGTCGAAGGTGATGTTGCTGTGTGTACGTTTGTGTGTGTGTTTTTTAAATAACTTCTTTACCCATGTCTCTTATAGAACACTTTGGAAAAGGAAGTATGTGCTGATTAGCACATAAAGAATTTGCTTTCAAATTTTTATTTGATGGGAGAAAAGCACCGTTGTCAAAATATCATCGCTTCATGTGATTGGACATCGGATCCACTCACTTCATGAACACAGATGATGTCCACCAAATTTAGGATTAGAATCCTGGTCCCTGCATGCATATCATTTCCTCCATTTATTTGCTTGAGAGAGTCTTGTTTTTCCTTAGTCTTTCACTTTACATACCACTTTTCCTAAAAATCCATTAACCTTAATCTGGGTTATTTTCTTTTTTTTTTAATTTTTAAAAATTTTATTTATTTTAGAGAGAGAAGGAGAGGGTGCTGGGGGCGGGGAAAGAAGGGCAGATGGAGAGAGAGGGAGAATCTCAAGCAAGCTACACGCTCAGCACAGAGCCCCGCGTGGGGCTTGATCCCATGACCCTGGAATCATGACCTGAGCCAAAATTAAGAGTTGCATGCTCAACCCACTAAGCCACTTCAGCATCCCTGGGTTATTTTCTATTGTTATGGGCTTCCATATGAATTTATCCTATTTATATCATTCTGTCATGTTTTGTTATGAAGATGGTTTCCTTGCCCGGCTTCTTTTATTCTTTGTAAACTCTCCAAGGGTAGAAGGAATTAAGTGTTTCTATGGCATTGCTCTTTCCCAAATCGCAGTCATATTACCCAGCTCAGAGTAATCATTTACTGACAAAAACAAGGGACATAGAAGGAAGAAAGAAAAGAAGAAAAATGCATAGAGTAATTTTACCATCTTCTTATGGACTCAGCCCAATGTTGCTGGCTTTGAAGATAGTAGAGGTGGCCAGGAACCAAGGACTGTGAATGCCCTTAAAAAATTGGAAAAGGCAAGCAAATGAATTCTCCTCTAGAACCTTCAAAAGAAACACAGCCATGTAGACACCTTGAGTTTAGCCCAGTGAGACTCATTTCAGAATGCTGACCTCCAGAACTAGAAGATGAGAAATTTGTGTTGCTGTAAGCCACTAAATTTGTAGTAATTTTTTACAGAATCAGTAGGAAAGTAACACAGATTTGGCCAATCTGCTGTCAGGAGATCATTAATGTTCTTTTCTTTTCCATGTCTGTTTATAGTAATATCTCTTCAACTATCAGCCCTGTGTGCAGGCTCAGCCCTGTGTCTATAGCTTTTGCTCACTCGTGGCCACTTTGGGTCACTATTGCCTTTTCATCTCTGCCTCCTGCTTCCATTCTAGATATCCTTTAGCTTTTTCTCTTGACCCCATTTCTTGAGCATGATAATTCAGTTGGTTCAGCAAACTAACACCACACTGTTTAAAATCTCAATACCAGTCCATTTTCTTAGCACCAGTTAAGTCATTCTCTATACGTTTTTCTAATTCCAGTAACCAGGCTTAAGGGTCATATAAAAAGTGTTATGTCAACTTTGAGTGAGAATCTAACCAAGGCTAATTCCACAGCAGATACACTGACTTGCACATTCTATCTTAGGACAATACCCTTTGACCCCTTTAACTATAAGAAGTTTATCTTTTCTATCTTTGTATCCCAGAAGCCACCACCATGCCAAATGGCTATCACATAGCAAAAGTGGGATTGGTTAAATCCTTTTTGATTGAAGGAGAATTACAAAACACACTGACATAGAACTAATATGTAGATAGAACATTTTATGGAGCTGATTGCTTCTCCTGTATCCCTTTGATATAATGGCCTTAGCAAACACTAAAACTGATAATTTTCCAATGAAAGTATAAGTCATAAAATTGTTATAGTGAAACCTTGGATTGCAAGTAATTTGTTCTGCGAGTATTCTGCAAGATGAGCAAATGTTTCTAACAAATTTTAACTTGATAAATGAGCGATGTCTTGCAATACGAGTAGTATGTGAAACCACACATCACATGATCACAACTGAGCTAATAGTTCTTGAAATTCATTTTGATATACAAGTGTTTTGCATTACAAGCATGTTTCTGGAATGAGTAATGCTTGCAAACCAAGGTTTTACTATACTTGTTTGTCATCCTATCAGCTGAATGAAATATTGTTGAATATACTTCGATGACTACAGACTATTTCTCGTAGTCATCTGGTTGTAGCAAAGAAATCATCTTTAATTGTGTATCTAACTTTTTGAGGATTCCCCTGTGGCTCCAGAACTGCCTGTGTGACGTTTGCATGCATCTTAAATCTCTGCCATTTTGATGGATTACAAAAGGTACCAAGATATCAAACTGATTAGGTTAAAATAAGAAAACTCAAGATATGAGTTTTTAACATAGCAAGAATAGAGCTGTTATGCAAAACATACTTGATTCTGAGCCAAGAAAATTATAGTACATAATGTTTTCTGATTTGTTGTGATTTGCACTTTCAATCAAAGTCAGTATCTTGGCATCAGAGTGTAAGAATAGTGTCCTCAATGTGTCTTCACATAGATTGAAATGACTTCATAAAGATGGAGTGGTCAAAAACAAATGGGACAAAACTTTATATGAAGGGGAGAAAAGAATTAAGTTACAAGATGGGAAGCTCTTGTTTGTAGAAATATGTCAAGAAAAGATGGAGAGGTCAAGCTGACTCCACTAAAACCTGTTTAAAATTAGTTGATGATTTATTAGCAATTCTTCAAAAATAATACTCTGCTGATTATGACTACCAGTAGTGATATTAATTTCTTTGTGTTTGTCAATTAAATTGGAGCGGGAAATAATCAACAAGATATCTCAAGTAATAAACTCTCACTTATTTAGGGACAACATGGATTAATGGTGGAAGCTAAGAGTACTGGATTCTCATTCTTTTAAAGATTTGCAAAATATTGCACTAAAACATGTCACCTGTAATTGTGGAGAAAGCTTTTCCCAATTTCCTTTTCAATATGTAAGAGGTAATAAGAAGGAAATCATAGCTCCACATAAAAATAAAATAATGACTAGTCTAAAAACTGGAATCTGGAAAGAATCAACACCAATAATTAAAAATAAAAAAGTTCAACTGAAGAAAATCTATATAGACACAACTTGATGGCATAAGCAGACTTTACTTCATGAAAATTAGTTTATCTAAAACAGTTGAACTGACACTTTCTATTTCTCCCAAAGTCTGATTTATGACTCAGAAACTCAGGATTTCTAGAACTGGGCCACTATCCACGTTATGATTTCTCCCACATTAACTGCACAAGGTTGAAAATGTCCCTACGCTCTTGCAACCAGCCATTGCCAAATAAAGTTTCTTGTCTAAACCAGCGAATACAAGTTCTGGGAGTGACTATTTTCTCAACCAACAATAGTACGGAGCTACTAGCAGTCTAGATTCATAGGGAAAAACTCAACTCCTTATAGTCAATGAAAACCTGAGGTCATTAGGGCTTAATTCTCTTGCAATTCTAGTTGAAAACCAGTATCTCAGTTTAGGACTGAGTATCAGTACCACCTAAGGGGTGCTTTTCGAGGCAGCCAGTTATGTACGTCTTCTTCCTATCTCTCACATCATCCCAAACCATGTTTCCAAATTAATGAAGGGAACGAAAACCTTAGAAAACAGGTGCCAAGAAAATAGAAAAAGAAACAGGATTAAGGTCCTTCAAGAATAGAACCTGTATATAGTGCATGATGCAGGACTGAGAAAGGACCCAGTATCACTGCATGATACAGATTGATGTATTGCAAGAACTGAATCTGATTCATTAAATCAGAACACGATGATGGGATAAAAAGAGAACACTTTACCAAGACAGCTGGTGTAAGTGCTAATTTGAATATGCCTGTTATCTTGAAAGCTGTTTGCAACAGTTTAACTACTATTTACATGTGTGAGGTCTGGCCGAAACAAGTAGGGGGAAGAAAATACTGTCTGTGTCTTAGACGTATCGTGTGTGTGTGTGTGTGTGTGTGTGTGTGTGTATACAGGTCTTCCTGTGTTTAAGGGGAAGTAAAAACCGCCAAATTTATAGTACGAAGACAACAATAAATCCACAAGAATTTATAGGCAAATACAAGCACTATTTCTGTAAGTTTGATTTCATTGAAAAAAAAAAGAAAATAAAAGAAAAACTTTGCGAAGTACAATTCAATAAAAAAGGAAAGAAAGGAACTTCACATTATAGGAAATTTTAAAAGTGATATACTCAGGCTAACACACTGAAAAAGTTAAAAGTTGTTAAAGTTTCCCTTAATAAATATTAAACCTAGGAAAAAATCTGGGAATATATAAATAACTAAAGTTCACTTATCAAGCATAAATCAGAATATAACAATATTCTTATATATCATGCTCTTTTATGGATCAGTCTCTCATAATTTAATAACAGAATGCTTTTTAAATCTTAAAGAAATAAATAATCCCCCGTGCTTGTTAGCCTGATCTGAAGCACAGAAAATGATAACTGTTTCAAATTTATTTATATATTCCAGTATTTGCCTGATATTCTGGCTTGTAAACTATAGAGGGGAAGAAAATGTATAGTAAAATCTTCTGAGTATTAGCAAGGGTATGTAGAAATATGGGTATTTTGATAAAAGGATGTTAAGGGTATATTAAGATAAGATTTCTAGAGGGCAAATTGGAGGTTTCAAAGGAAATGTATATGACCAAAATGGTCATGGATATATGAAAGTGCCAGCTATGAAGATATTTACCATTCTTTATAAGAAAAAATATCAGAAGCAATAAAAATATGGGATATTTTGATATCTGATAAATGAGTTTTTCACCACCTAAATAGGCAACAATATGCAGCTAATTAATTTTATGTTGAAGGAACATTTATTTGATATTCTAAACATATGAAAAGGTTGAACCTATTTCATTATGTAAAAAAGGAGTTTTTCACAGTTACACATAAAAATTCAAGTTTTTGTACAAAGCAAAAAAAAAAAAAAACACGCAGAGGCATTGACACTAGTAGAAAATTAGACACCAAAATGTCAATAATTATTGTATCTGAAAGTTTAATTACTTTCAGAATAAGAGTCTTATTCTTTTCTGTCATTTGAGAAAAGTTTCTAGAATTTTACAATAAATATACATTATATAATACAAATTTACAAAATCAAAACAGAAGCGTCTCAGTCCAAATACATCTTCATAGGTTATTTGAGAGCATTTTTAAATAAAATTCTGCTTGGTGATTATTTTCCTTTATGTATCCTGAATTTTCTTTTCTTTTTCTTTTCTTTTTCCATAATTTTATTCTGTTCATTATTTTCAACAAATAGGTCTTCTTATGCTAGTATTAGAAATCACTTTATCGACCGAAAAGATTTCTGAGCAGAAGTTTATGAGAGGTTTAAATCACTAATGGGCTTGGGTGCTTTTTTTAGAAATTCAGACTCCTGGGCCCCTCTTCTGAAAATGCAATTCATGTGCTGAGGTGTGAGACCTGGGAATCTGTATTTATAATCAGAGCTCCTGGGCATTCTAACGACCAGGCATATATTGTCTTGAAGAACAAATCTGTAGACTGATTTCATAGATGCCTTCAGATATATAAGTACCAGCTCACATATCTAATACCAACTACATTTTCGTTTGGTGGGAATTAAAAAGTAGAAATAGGCATATATCATACTGTCAGGGATTCTGATGAGATATAATGACAAATTTCTTGATAACAGGGGTTGCTCTACGTTGGGATGAATTTCCTCCAAAATTTTCAGAATTTTATTTGTTTTGGCATCGTCAGCTATATGTAGCCTTCTTGCTAGTAGAGTGTGACCTAAAATACATTTCAATTTATGTTTTTAATTCTAAATGATTCAGTATTTTGAATGTTCTGCATAACTGCACTAATAAAATTATGTGAGTTTTAAAAATATTATTATAGGGGCACCTGGGTGGCTCAGTTGGTTAAGCATCTGACTTCAGCTCAGGTCATGAGCTTACGGTTCTGGGGTTCAAGCCCCGCATCGGTCTCTGGGCTGACAGTTTGCAGCCTGGAGCCTGCTTCGGATTCTGTGTCTTCCTCTCTCTCTCTCTGCTCCTCCCGGCTTGTGTTCTGTCTCTTTCTCAAAAACAAATAAATAAACATTTTGAAAAAGTAAATAAAAATATAATATGTAAATACATTTTAAGTTTCAGGATACATTTGTCAAGATTTTATAATGCCAAGGTCACTCATCCCTAGATATCATTTTGCTAATGATAATGGAAATGGTATTAGTGTTCTCAGTAACACACGATGTTATTTTGGTAACATTTCCTAGGCACACGTATTCTGTGGCACACTGTGCTGAGAAGTTGGGAATGGCGTAAATATTGGTAGTGTAATCATGTGTTACAGTAAAATCATGTTCAAATAGGAAGGCTTATTTGAGGACTTTTGGTAATTTTCCATCTCCAAAAGACAAAGATGCTTTTCTGCAAAGCAGGGTAAAAAACAAACAAGCAAGCAAAAAAAACCAAAGAAACAAAACTCAATTTTATTCCTAATATGTAAGTACTAAGGAAGGGGGGAAATACCTTTAATAGGGACAGTGTCTCATGATTTTATGTTATAGGGGAGATACTATAGCTTTCAACCTAACTGAGATGGGTAGTATAACGGATCACCTAAGATAAACTGTAGCTTTTCTTTAACAAGAACTTAAAGATAAATTTTATAATGAAGGAAACTGACACAGGAGTAGTGGATGAGGAGGATTTTGTGATTTTCCATTTGCAAAGAGTTGAAGAGATCAATGCATTTGATTGTTGCTTTTACACTAATATTATCACTTACCCCAGACTTCTTGTTTCATTAATAACACTGGTCTGACATTCTGTAGAGAGTAAAGCAATTTTCTTGAGTCAGCTAATGTATTTTACTTGGATACATGGAGACAACTAAATTCTTGGTAGCAATGACATGGTCGCAAAACATGGGACCTCATACAATTAAAAGATATTTTTAGTTAATAGAGCTGTCTTTTAAATGGATGAATTAGACGCCTACTTCTGGTCACATATGGTTTATTTTTCACAAACCCTACTTCTGACCCCAAATATGTTTACCTCAAGGAATATCCAGTTTTCCTCTCACCGAGTCTAAAATCCTGACCAGCGGACTCATGTCTTTAAGGATTTATTAAAGAATATATAGGGGCACCTGGGTGACTCAGTTGGCTAAGCATCTGCCTCTTGATATTGGCTCAGGTCATGATTTCGAAATCGTGAGATTGAGCCCCGGGCCAACATGGAGCCTGCTTGAGATTCTCTCTCCTCCTCTCTCTCTGCCCTTCCTCTACTTGCACACTCTTTCGCTCTCTCTCAAAACAAAATAAACATTTAAAAGCATATGATGGGGGCGCCTGAATGGCTCAGTCGGTTAAGCGTCTGACTTCGGCTCAGGTCATGATCTCACGGGTTCGTGAGTCTGAGCCCCGTGTCGGGCTCTGGGCTGACAGCTCAGGTCCTGGAGCCTGTTCCAGATTCTGTGTCTCCCTCTCTCCTTCTGCCCCTCCCATGCTCATGCTCTGTCTGTCTGTCTCAAAAATAAATAAACATTAAAAAAAATAAAAAAATAAAATGTATATAATTAAATACCTTAAAATTTAATGTAGAATGTCATGTCTAGTCCATTCCCTACCAGCACCCAAGACCACCATTGAAATGTGCTTAGTTTCCTGAGAATGAAAGAAAAAAAAAAGTTGTGTTTTTTTTTTTTCTGTTTTTCTACACTTGCACCTGAGATGCCATGTTGAGTCTATACTTACCTGAGATTCACAGGGAGCTGGCAGAGGACAAGAGAGAACAAGCTGTTATAGACGGGTTAGGAGAGAAAGAAATAAGCAAGGCTGGGACGGGACTGAGAGCCTCAATGGTACCTGGGCACCTGAGGCATTAAAGCTGCAGGAACAAAGAGCTACCAGGAGAAGGTTTATCCAGAAAGTCTGCTTCACACGATCTGCCTGGGCTGTGGAAGTCTCCACTGCTTTCCCAATTTTGCTGCCTGATGTCTCTCCTGGCATCAGCTGGCAACAACAGCAAACCACAATTCATAAGCTACGTTATTGAAAAACAGAAATTGAAAAATACAAGTCATAAGAGAAATAAGAACAACAACACAGCACCATATTGATTCTTCCATGTTTTATAGCATCCAATTCAGCAAGGGCAGGTGCTCAAATTCTTGTGAAAACTAATAAGATTATTATAATCTCTACTGCCATATATGGAGCATATATTTTGTATTAAGATTGGTTTCATTTTTGTATTAATAAAATTGTCTAAGTCTTATACCAAACTTGTGAGGCAGGTTTCGTTATATCCCTCACTTAAAAAGTAAGGGAAATGATTCCAAGATCATTTAAACATCAAATAAAAACTTGTTTACGGGTCAAAATGCTTGAGCTTGTAGATCTTGGGCTTGGAACCACTTAACATCGTGATTTAATGCCTCTCTACTTTGAAACTATTTGTCATTATTTATTCAACCAAATATATGGAGTACCCGTAAAGCACAAGGCATGATTTATGATTTATGGACAGAGTGACACTATCGTATCACTATAGGACTACCGGGTCCTTTTATGTTCTCGTCTGTGTTTTTTTTTTAAAGTTTTTATTTAAATTCCAGTTAGTTAATATGCAGTATAATATTAATTTCAAGTGTACAATTGAAATTGAAATCTCCCAACACTTTAACCTGTGTTCCAAGTGATCATTTAAATCACACAACAGATAGCCCAGTGAGGTAAATGGTTTATTATTTTAATTTTGCAGTTATAAGAAAATAAACAGAGATGGAAAACACTCTCCCGATCACACAGCTGTAAGTGATGTAATATTTGCTTTCAAGGGAAAATATAAATCTAAATATATAAAAGCCATATCCAAACAATTCTACTAAATGCCAAATACTAAATGCCAAACATATCATTTGTTGCTTAGATCATACAGTATATAACATTATCATACTTTCCACATTAAATTTTAATTGAGTATTCTTCATTAAAAAATATCTTATTTATATGTATATTCTCCAAGGAGTATCAAGAACATAGCAGGAGTGAATAACTATCTTTGGTTAACAGCAATAATGGTGATAAGAAAAAAAATTGGGGGTGGGGACACCTGGGTGGTTCATCCTGTTAAACATCCAACTCTTGATCTCAGCTCAGGTTGTGATCTCATGGTTTGTGGGATGGAGCCTTGCATCGGGCTCTGTGCTGACAGTGCAAAGCCTGCTTGGGATTCTGTCTCTCCCTCTCTCTCTCTCTCTCTCTGTCCCTACTCTCTCTCTCTCTCTCTCATTCTCAAAATAAATAAAAAACATTAAAAAATAATAATAATTTCAAAAGGAAAAGAAAAGAAAAAAATCATTTAAATTCAAGTTAGTTAATAAACAGTGTAGTCTTGACTTCAGCAATAGGACCCAGTGATTCATGTCTTATATATGATACCCAGTGCTCATCCTGAAACGTGCCCTCCGTAATGCCCATCACCCATTTGACTTGTCTGCCCCCCACCTCTCCTCCAGCAACCCTCAGTTTATTTTCTGTGTTTAAGAGTTTCTTATGGTTTGCCTCCCTCTCTGTTTTTGCCTTATTTTTCCTTCCCTTCCCCCATGTTCATCTGCTGAGTTTATAAAATTTCACATATGAGTGAAATCACATGGTACCCATCTTCTGATTGACTTATTCCACTTAGCATAATACTTTCCAGCTCCATCCACATTGTTGCAAATGGCAGGATTTCATTCTTTTTCACCGCCAAGTAGTATTCCATTGTATATGTATAAACCGCATCTTCTTTATCGATTCAGAAGTTGCTGGCTATTTGGGCTCTTTCCATAATTTGACTATTGTGGAGAGCGCTGCTGTAAACATTGAGACTTCATTCAAACCCATAGGAGACTACATAAGGGTCTGCGTTTGTGATGTGTGCTTTCGGTAAGTATAAAAACTTTCAGAAACACTTTTCATCGGATTACGTTGAGGTTTATTTTAAATCTCCATTTTCAAAATTGTAGGAAATTATGATGCCCATTCCTCAAATGTTTTTTTTTTCTTTTCTTTGTTTTGTTTATAGTTTGGCACACAGAAGCTGAGCCTTAGGCAGGGACCCTCAGGGAGGTCTTATGGTGTGAATACATCTGTAGGGACCGACAACCATCAAAATCTTTAATTATTATTATTCCCCGTGTCAGCCATCCTTTGTGAGCCCCCTTCACTACATAAATATTTCACCACTTTTGACAGTCATGAAAGTTTATATTTAGATGGGTTACAGCATAATGTAATAGCAAATAACTGTTCAGTATTTTTAATAATGCATGAATCTGAATGAATGCGTGAGTGTTGGCACAAGGAATTTTCCACATGATAGTGTGAGGTCAAATTTTTAGCCTCACTTCAAGGTTTTTCTTGAACTAATTAGGCAGCAAAAGAAGGAGGAGAATGCGGAGGAGGAAAAATAAGGGGTTTTAAAACCCTGATAAAAAATTGTGTCTTCTGTAGTTTCTTCTTACCAGTAAAGAGAAGGTGACTTATATGCCTGAATACCTGAATGATTAAAAATATAAGCTGGCTGATCCACTTTAATGGCTTTCTATTTAAATTAATTTTATACTTAAAGTGAGATTCTGATTTCTGAAGTCATGTTTCCAGTTTTCCAATAAAATCCTACATTCCTATTTCTTCACCCTTCACCCTTGAAAGCAGAGTCCTATATTCCTATGTCTTCACTCTTTTTTTTTTAACATTTATTTATTTTTGAGAGAGAGAGAGAGAAGGAGAGAGTATGAGCCGAGAGGAGGCAGAGAGAGAGGGAGACACAGAATCTGAAGCAGGCTCCAGGCTCTGAGCTGTCAGCACAGAGCCGGACGCGGGGCTCGAACCCACGAACCGTGAGATCATGACCCGAGCCAAAGTCTGGCGCTCAACCGACTGAGCCACCCAGGCCCCCCTTTAGGTCTTCGCTCTTAAAAGCAGGCTGGCACTTCTGCAGGGAGAGAACAGGAAGAAGGATTTCCAGCAGATTGAGGCTACACATGGAGACAAATGCATGGGACCAACTGTTTTAGTAAACCATTATTTCACAGCTTTTTAATAGCATGTGAAAATCAACTGTAAGATTAGAGAATGGTGAGCAACCCCTTCAGAATGAATGGAGGTGGCCGTGGAATTGTTAACATTGTTACATTGAGCCTCGGGAGAAGAATAACATTTGCAATTAACAGTGATTTAGGAGGTGATCTAGAAAGTGGCAACAGCTCAAGGTCACACACATACGGGAAGAGCTTGGACCGTAATCCAGACGTTTTTCTAATTGTCAAGCGAATCTTAAAAATTAACTGCTCTTTTTCCTTAAGGAACATATATTATTATATTTCTAGTCTTTTCTTAACACCTTTGAAATAAGACATATTTCAGCAATTCTTGTTCTAAAATTAGAAATTATACAGCTTCTTAGACTTCCTATTATAAATTTCTTTTATTATTTGTAACTCAATATGGTCACAAAAAAGAGAAACAAAATTCCCACATATTTTTATTGTGTCTTAATTTTTCTTTTTCTGTTCTTTTCTTAATATTTTATTACCCAATATTGATTGGATGAAAGGTGGGTAGAGGAGGCTTTGGAAAACTAAGTATGTATAAGGTACAATTTCATTAAAACAATTTTTTTTAATGTTCATTTATTTTTGAGAGAGAGAGAGAGAGAGGCAGAGACAGAGAGCGAGCAGGGGAAGGGCAGAGAGAATGGGAGACACAGAATCTAAAGAAGGCTCCAGGCCCTGAGCTGTCAGCACAGAACCCGACATGGGGCTCGAACTCACAAACTGTGACATCATGACCTGAGCCGAAGTCGGACGCTTAACCGACTGAACCACCCAGGTGTCTCGGTGCAATTTCATTTTTAGATAAAAAGAGGATATAAAATAATTTAATAAAATGAACATACATGCTCTATATGTGTAATCAGTTTGGAATGATATTGTCTAAAATATTTTCTGATTAAGTAATTTTTGTTTTCCTGCAATAATAGCTATTCTAAATATGTTTCTCTTAAATGCAAGTCTATGTTCTGGTAGGAGACAAAAAAAACTACAAGAGGTTCCAATGTGGTGCTTCATCGCTCTATAGATGGCAAGTGAAAAACATTGCACTAATGGATTCAAAATAATTTGTTTGCATTGCAAAGTTCAAGTACCAATTACTCTGGAGACTTCCCACCTTTTGTGTCTCCACAGTGGTCAACACACATAGTTCCTTAGAGTTCTTGGTTGCGAAATATAAGAAAGCATGGGCAGTGTGTCTGCTAAGAATTGTTGAACAACAATCACAAACCTCATTTGGTAAACAGTAACAAGCTTTTGGTTTTGTTCTCAAGTGCATCAGTAGGACAGATCTGCTGGCTGCTTTTCAGAAGGCAGGTCAGTGGGCCTTGATGGGTCACATCACGTCTGGCCCTCCAGCAGGTTAGCTCGGGCTTGTTCCCATTATGGAGTCAGAAGCTGATTAGTGAACAAGTAAGAGCATGGAAAATTTCTTGAGGTCTAGCTTGGGAGCCAGTCAGTTATTTTCTCCACACTACATCAGCAAAGCAAGTCAAGACTAGACAAAATTCAAAGGATTAGGGGGAAAAAACCCAACTCTCCTTCTTGATGAGAAAAACTGTCAGTCACATGGCCAGGGACAAGAATCAAGGGAGGGGTGGAGATTTCGTGCCATTTTTGCAATCAGGTATAAGAAGCATGGGTTGATTGACCGAGATGGCCTTCAAGTTCCCCTCAGACTTCTTCCCCACCTCCCTCTCCTAAGAGTATTTACTTTAGAAAAAAATGTAAGTACATTCTTTCCCTGCCCCTTTGGAATGTATATATATGTTCTCCCAGCCTCTGGACAAGTTTACAGCCTACGGATGCCTTTCTCAAAGATCCGGGAGCCATCCGTTTGAAATGAAATCACCAAGGAAGAAAAGGACCTTTTCTCTCAGTTACTGGGAGAAACTAAGCACAAACCAGGCAAGCGTAGACGGCCTACTCACAGAGACTAGCATTTGCAGACTCAAGAATAATCAATCCAATGTGCCCCCCACGTGCTATTGATTCATCTCTGCCCCCAAGGTTCTCCAGTGATTTCCCCTTGGCTTACTTCAGAGTTACGAACCTTCTTGCATTTTGTTTCAGGGGAGTTGACTTCAATCTCTCTTCTCTCCCTGTTACAGGAGTTTTGAGCAAATTGTTCCTTACTTGTTTGACTCTGCTCAGTGCAACGTAGAGGGAAAATGTAGGCATTGTGCTTCTGAGTAATTCACTATAATCAGGTTTACCTTCATGGCCAGGATAAAGCTAAATTGAATTAGGTTTTTGCAAAGGCAAGCTTGGGCCTGTTCTCTATGGTCTCCATATAGCTGTAAAAATAAACTGACAGAAATAGACACGATTTTAACAATTAATGATGCTTTGAAATTAATCAAATAAGTTAATTTAAAATAAGAGGGGCAGACAATGTGCTAGCTGAGCAGTTAGGTGAACTTCCAAGAATGTTAAATACTCACTGATTGCACAGTACTTGTCCCTACTTTGTTGGTGGGGAGAGAGCTTCTGTTTCAATCTAAATCGTATTGAAAGTAAATCTCTGGAAGCAGCAACCTGACATCTTCCCCAGCTCACTGTTAATGGAGGTGCCTCGGCGAAAAGGAGGAATGGGATTGTATCAAAGGAAACATTTAAAACACTGAACATAAATGATGCTGCTGCAAAAACGGAAGTGGATCATTAAGCTTTGCTGCATATAATTTTCCTTCCTTTGGTCATGAGAGATATCTCAGAATGTAATATTTTCACTTCTGAATTTGTCATTCTATCTCTTGCAAAAATTTAAGAATCAGCTTATAAAATGCTTATGACCAAAGTTAAAAATAATTATTGAAATTTTTTCCAATGTTTATTTATTTTTGAGAGAGAAAGAGACAGAGTGCAAGCAAGGGAGGGGCAGAGAGACAGTGAGACACAGAATGTGAAGCAGGCTCCAGGCTCTGAGCTGTCAGCACAGAACCCGATGCAGGGCTTGAGCTCATGAGTCATGAGATCATGACCTGAGCCAAATTTGTACGCTTAACCGAATGAGCCACCCAGGCGCCCCCAAAATAATTATTTTATGTACAAAATAATAAAAGTTATTAATAACTCTTTCAAAACAGTACTGTGGAGGAAAACTGTTGACCTATGTCCAGAAGAAATTGATTTAAAATATTTAAAGGGGCGCCTTGGTTGAGTGTCTGACCCTTGATTTTGGCTTCGGTTTTGGTCTCGTGGTTCGTAAGTTCCAGCCCTGCATCACACTGTGCGCTGACAGTGCAGTAAAGATGGGCACCTGGATGGCTCACTTCAGTGACTGTTGTACTCTTGATTTCAGCTCAGGTCGTGATCTCAGGGTTGTGGGATCAAACCCTGTGTTGGGCTCCAAACTGAATGTGGAGTTCGCTTGAGATTCTCTCTCTCCCTTTGTCCCTCTCCCCTCCCACCCCGCTCCCTCTCTCAAATAAACATTAAAAAATAAACCATATAAAGAAAAGACATGAGAAGTAGAATTGGACAAGGTAAATGAAGATGCACTTGAAAGAAGAGTGGAAGCAGAATAGTTTGAAATTAAGATTTTGGCAAATGTAGATTTTTTAATGAAGTATTGATTTTGGGGCTAAAAATAATGGAAAACTTGATAAAGTTTGTGGATGATAGATACTATTGTCAAAAAGTTTTATTTGCTTTTAGGTAACAACAGTTTCTCAATATCAGTCCTGTTGTCATTTGGTTCCAGATAATTCTGTGTGCACACGTGTGTGTGTGTGTGTGTGTGTGTGTGTGTGTGTGTGGCAGAGGAGGGGAGAACACTAGGACACTGTCCTTTGCATCATGGGATATTTAACACCATCTCTGTTCTCATTAGAGGTGAGAACCATCTCCCCAGTTGTGACAACCAATAATGTCTCCATACATTTTCAAAAGTCTCTGGGAGGCACAATTCCTCCAGTTGAGAACCACAAAATTAGAGTGGAGGCATGAAACAAACATCATGTAAGTGAATTAAATAAACATTAAAAAAATACAAATGCAGTTATATTTTGAAACAAGAGAAAAGACAGCTAACATTTCCTTGATATCTATTGTGTAGCAGGTACCACACAGAGCAATTTTTAAATGTCATTCAATAATAACACGCCATGTTGTATCTAATCACCCAAACTATACAGAGAGAAAAAAATCACCCTAACTATACTCTCCTAAAATTAAAAGACTTAGTTATGATTCACTCCATAGTCCTCTCTTTTCACCAACTGCCTTTCTTTGTTGATTGAATGTGATAAATTTTGACCTCATTTTCAAAGAACATATAGAATTTCTCCTGTAGAATAAAATAATTTTGTGCTATGACTTGTGTTGCTGAAAGTATAAACCACTTATCATCCCTTTAATTGGAATTGTTCTCTTCTTTTCTATTTTTACAAGTATCTGGTTTTATTTTTATCTTAGAATATTATATTTATGTGTCTCAATTATATATGTACACAATTTTCTCCATTAGATCACAAGCTCCCTGAAGTTAGAGCATTTTAATTTCCCTCATTGAATTCATTCTTCATTTGTTTAATGCAGAACGGTTCATATGACGGCCACAAGTCACATGTTACTGCTGAATACTTAAATTGTGGCCTGTCTTAATCGAAAAGTATTCTCAATAGAAAATAAACTCTTGTTTATTATGTTGATTTCAGGCTGAAATGGTAGTATTTGGGGCATATGGTGTTACATGAAATATATTAAAATTATTTTCACTTATTTCATTTTACTTTATGCAGCCTAAAACATTTTAATTTGCATATATGTCTCACATTAAATTTCCATTGGATAGTGCTGGTCTAGTATTAAGTAACTGCTACATAACTATTAGGTTGAATGTCAGCCATATGAAAAATGTTTATTTTGATTTTTAATTTTATTTATAGAATGTTTTTGTCATAACCTTTAAAATTTTAATAACTACATGTCAGCATATGGGTATAAATAAGTGTGTGTCTGTATTTTAAATGAATAGGCACACAGTTAATTCCATCAATTGGGTAATTTATGATCGTATTAAGACCCTGCAATAGCTTCTTGTAATGGCTTTCTGCTACATTTAATAGTTCATTTACCAAATAAATAATAATGTTCTTATTTTGTGCTTACATGGTAGACAAATATAATTTCTAACAATTTATTACTAGCATCAGCTTTAAATATATTTGAAGTTTATCTCAAAAATGAGGTCATTTGAGAAATCACCAGAATTACACTGTCACCGCCATCTCTTCAGTCAACCTGCAGAAATTATAGAAATTAGAAATTATAGAAATTATCAGTTACAATGTCTATAATGTGCTACCCCTTTAAGATGTTAATTCCCATTAAGATACAATATACGCACGTAATTTTACCTTTTCATCAACAATTAAAGTACATGAATTTCAAATCAGAGAACAAAGGGGATTTGTTGGCAAATGGAGGTGGAGTAAGGGAGTCAAGGAAGTTTGAATGCAAGTGTTTAAAAAAAAAAAAACCCTGGAAAACCAATGACACTGGAAGAAAAGGTGGCTTACAGAAAAAATGCTGGCGAATGTTGACCTCTTTGCCACAGATACAAATCTTACCCACCATGTTGTACATCATAGATATAGACCATTTCTGTGATCTCAGAAAGTTCTACCGGACTGTGCTGGTCTAGACCCTTTGATGTGGTATCTATTTATTACTCATGATTAATCAGAATAATGGCCTTCCAAAGATGTCCATATCCTGGTCCCCAGAACCGTAAGTATGTTACATTACATGGCACGGAGGTATCAAGATTGCAGATGGAAAAAAAAAATCAGATGACTGTAAAATAGAGAGATTACCCTGGATTATCTGAGTTATTCCAATGGGATCACAAAGGTCTTTACCAGAGGAAGAAGAAAGAACAGAAGAGCAGAGTGACAGGATGTGATAAGGACCCCATCCATCATTGCTCTCTTTGAAGATGGAGGAAGACATAAGCCAAGGAACTCAGATGGCTTCTGGGAACTGGGAAAAAAAAGCAGGATTCCCATCCGGAGTCTGCAGACAGGGATTCAGGCCTCTGACACCTGGGGTTTAGCCCAGTGAGACCTTTGTTGGAGTTTTAACAGAACCGTAAAAAACAGTGTATTTGTGTTGTGTTAAGCCACTAGTTTATGGCGATTTGTTACGGCAGCAAAAGAAAACGAATACAGATACAGTTATTTGAAGTAATTTCATTCATTGCCCACTCAAATAGCAACTATTTCATGTTTTTTGAATTGGGAATGAAGGGGCCAGGGTGGGGATGGTGTTGTTAATTGTTTCTATTTATCCTTAGATAAGACATGTGGAAATTATCTCATCTTTTTATCTGTGATGCACTTTACTCATTCCAATTCTGAAGCCTGGGAAAACTTCGATTAATGGAACCCAATTACAGAGATCTCCAGTTAATTGAAAAAAATATTTTTCCTTATTCAAAATACTAAATGTAAGGAAACTTATATGAGGAATCCATGCCAAAAAAGCAAATAAGCCATCCACTTAAAAAAATTATAAATGCTGCCTTCTAAAATTTCTTCAAAAGCAAAAGGAGCTTTACAGACAAGATTCTTCTAAAAAAGAAATAGATAAAATGTTAAGTTTAAAAAATTCTGATTTCATCTAATAGTCTGTCAAACTTTATAAATCAACTGTCTATTAATTCCATTTCTTTCATTTGACAGCTAAAACTATCATTTTCTCAGGATTGTTGGAAATGCATGAATCTCTATGACCCCATGTATTATTTAACCTCCTCTGCTTTGAAATGTCCTTTGAAATTTCCAAACATATCATCATGACTTTTCTATATTCAAGCTTATGTTTTAAATGAGATAAAGCCCAGTATTTTTAAATATGCAATTTTTCTAATAAAAAATATATCAAAATTCTTTGTTTCCCTTATTTGGGGGATTTATTTTCTTTTCCTTCACCTTAAATGCAGAAACAGTAGCAAGAGGGGATTATGATTGAATTGATTTTTGGTTTTAAAGATAACAAATTACACACACACACACACACACACACACACAATGCGTTCAATTGTAATTGTCCAAGTCAAACTTTTAGGGGGAAAAAGTGTGTTTTAAAAAGTTCATTAGCTATAATTAATTAATTAAATGTAATTTAAAGTTTATTTTTTAAAAAATTGACTAACACAAAAATGATGAAATTTTATGGTATTTTACTTTATTACCATCACATTTCCATATCAATTGCAATCTATAGACCTAGCTGACGAGCATTTCAGACTACCTCCTGTAACCACCTAGAAACTCCTCAATGGCTTTGATTTATTATTCTTGGTAGAAACTCTTTAGTTCACAATACTTATGTAATAGAGTCCATTTAGGTAAAGAGAAACTTATACTAAGTTTTTCAACTACAAGACAAGTAATAAAGATGATTAATTATATAAGAACTGACTATTGAAGTGAGTAAAAGAATCTGATGAATATTTTATTTTATTTCAGAAAAAAGCAATTGATTTCTATGGTAGACATTGTTGTTTGGGATTCATCTGCTGAGTGTACCGTTTCCTTCTGTAGTAAATTTTTTTTTTTCTATCATCACAACTCGGTCCATGTAGCTCTTGTAAACTGACTTCATCCACCACTCTTAGGGGTAAGACAAAATCCAGGTAAACTAATTTATGCTTCACATTTATTTGGCCAGATAATTGGTTCAAGGATTGGCAGATGAACCAATCAGAGCCAATAATGAACCCCCAAATTCTGAATTTGTGTTCTCAGAAAAAGACTTTCCCTTTCTAGCACTCACAAGATGGTTGAGAGACAGAGGGCTTTCTGTCCCATATGTCATACCATATAATGCTGGAGTTTATATCCAACAAGCAAGCACAGAGCTCAAATGTTGAGATAGGAAAGCCCAGCCTTAGGTAATGCCTGTCCAATGCCTTAAAATTTCAGATTATTTTAGTCAACAAATACTGCTTGAGCATAAGCCAATTCAGGTTGAGCTTTCAATTACATATTTTTGACTGAAAACACCCTAACCGATAAGTACAATATATGCTCCATATGGGGTGCTGGTTTTAAATAAATGATTCACTGATATGTCTCATATACCAAGACAGTTTATTATACATAATAGAGGCTTAATAGCTATTGTTGGAGTTAACGAACTTTTAGAAAGTGAATTTTACCCAAGAGAAGTTTGATTTTGTAAACCTTAAAAATCACAATTAGTTAAATACTGTCATCTAGGTTTATGAATTTTCAGTCATTTCTAAATGAAAATAAAATATCTCCTGCATGGTTTAATGGATTTTTATCTTTTGTTTTCTAGCTTTTACTGAGCCCAAGTTTCAATACGAACAGCATGATTTGAATAATAATTTGAATAAAAATACTTTACTTTGACAACTGATTAAAATTATTTATACTATGACATTGTTCAGTGCATTGTAGATTAATTAATTGCATTTTTGCCTCATTATCGTAAAAAAACTTCTAATATCTCCTCATATATCTGTGGGATACCATTAGAATTCACATCTTTTGATTATTAATAGCTATACTTAGTATACTTAGTATCATCATCTTTCATCTATTGACGGTCCAACGATGACTTTTCCACTTTATTTCATTATACCACTGCTATCCATGATACAGAAATGGCTTTATCGGGCATACCAGAAACGTAATATTTATTTTCATCTTACTCTCTTTCTCTTCACTTTCATGCACTAGATGCTCTGAAGCAATGGAGAACTTATTATTCTTTCATATTTTCTAATTGCATTGTAACCAGTATATTTAAATCCTGCATGGTCTTCAATTATGTCCTACAATCCTCGTGATTCTGTTTGCTGTTTAATCATAAGGATTCCTTTCACAAGCGTCTTGTCTGTATTTACAGTATACTGTTATATTTGAAAATATGAAGAATTTTCATCTCAAAATCTTTTTATTTTTCTTTTTTATATTTACATCACGTCTGTGAACTACAGAATGTATTTTTTTGCATCACTTGAGTTGACCTTTTTTTTTTGTTTAAAAACATATTTTAATGTTTATTTATTTTGAGAGAGAGAGAGAGAGAGAAACAGAGACAGAGTGCAAGTAGGGGAGGGGCAGAGAGAGAGGGAGACACAGAATCTGAAGCAGCTCCAGGCTCCGAGCTGTCAGCACAGAGCCCGACACTCGGCTCGAACCCACGGACCACAAGATCATGACCTGAGCTGAAGTCAGATGCTTAACCGACTAAGCCACTTAGGCATCCTGTAATTGGGATGATTTTTAAGGTCAGTTTTTTAAAGGCTTAATTTCCCTTCTCTCTCTCTCTGTCTCTCTCTCTCTCTTTATTTGGTTTTGAAATAATTTTAGACTTATAGAAGAGTAGCAAAATAGTACAGGTAGTTTCCATATAACCTTAAGCCATTTTTTCCTGTGATAATATCTGACAAAAACATGGAAAAAGGATCAAGAGTAAGAAATTAACCTTGGTGTAATACTATAAAAACTACAAAATGTATTCAGATTTCACCAGTTTTTCCACTAATGGCCATTATCTTTTTCCCTATAGCTGGACCCTACCATGCATTTAGTAGTCCTGTCTTCCCAATCTCCTCCAGTCCACAATAATTCTTTAGCTGTTTGTCTTTTATGACCTTAATGCTTTGGAAAGCACTGGTCAGGTATTTTGGAGAATATCCATAAATTTAGGTTCGTCTGATGTTTTCTCATGACGACACTGGGATAAAGGGTTGCAGAATACACTACCCCAAAACAGGCCACATTGGCAAATATCCTCGGTATACTCACTGTGATATCACTTATTCGATGAAAACTTGGCCTTGTCTTCAGCTTAGATAGTACTAGTTAGAGCCTGAAAAATAAGACAGCTTATGAATTAATAAATAATTATAGCGAAGCTATGATAAGGTCAACACTATAATTAGGTGCAGATTTATTTTTTTAACCATCCATCAGGCAAAGTGTCAAAGTGTGATCGCTAAGAATTTTACTTTTAACAAAAAAAATATTTGGGTACTGATTTTCTAAAACAGTCCATTCTAGGGGCGCCTGGGTGGCTCAGTTGGTTAAACATCTGACTTTGGCTCAGGTCACGATCTCACGGTTGATGAGTTCGAGCCCCGCATCGGGCTCTGTGCTGACAGCTCAGAGCCTGGAGACTGCTTTGGATTCTGTGTCTCCCTCTCTCTCTGCCCTTCCCCCACTTGTGCTCTGTCTCTCTCTCTCTCACTCTCAAAAACAAATAAACATTTAAAAAGTTGAATAAAAGTCCATTCTAAACATGAGAATAATTCATATAGTTGGATAGGACACCTGCTTCCCACATACATTTCCAATTTCAAACATTGGAAAGAATTTGTTACAAATTATTTAACACACATTCTGGAGTGAGAGCTAAAATGTGTAAGTGTATAGCTGATTTAGGTGTAAACATATGAAGCAATATTGTGATCATGATGAATTCACTGAGCTTCTGGTGACAACTTCTAAAAAGTGTATCTACAAGAATGATCTCATCTGACCTACGCCAAGCTCCTGCTGTCCTAGTATCCTGATGCGGATACTTTTCTAGGTGAATAGATCTCCATCTTCCTTTACTCCACAATCCTCCAATTAGCTAATCTCCTCAATTTCTCCCACTCCATTCAGGGATAGGATAGCATTTTATTAACTAAGTTAATTATTTCCAGAGATTCCTTGGTGTCTGCCTCTAAAAATGCTCCAATGTGACATAAAGAACGCACTTTTCAAAGGTTTACAAAATGAGGGCTATGGACTTGACTTTGAACCCGAAATTTGTGTTTATCACCCTGCGTGACATTCTAACCTGGTCATCCTTTATCTACCCACTGAGATTGTCTGCCATTTTCTCAGTGAGAAAATTTCACAGTGGGAGCTGAATTCTATCCCCACTCACTATTTTTCGATGTCTCTAATCTCTCTCTGCTGTGTTCCCTGGTACAAATCATTCTCCAGAGTAGATGTATTAAATAAGTCCTTTGTAAACTGGAATATTGCAGACTAACTGTGTAGCATTCCTGGTTTTGGCAAGGTCCATTTATACACACCGTTTATATACCACTTACAATAGTTTTCAGTGGATAAAGACTATTTTATTTAAAAACTTTCATATTTCATACTTAGCATATTTTTTTCTCCGAAAGAATTTACCCATAATTAGGCCTCTACTGTTTAGAGTAGCTCAGTTTGATTAAAGTCCTTGCTGTCTCTCCATGACACATGCTGAGTAACATTGTTCAGCAGAACATCCCAGGGATCATTCTGTTTATACGCCCCAGATCTACACTGGGTATTTATTTAATACACACACGCACACACACACACATACCCTGCATGTAATAGAAGAGAAAATAGATCAGAAAATTAATTTGGCCAGTTACTAGATCAATATTAGAATCCCAGTGTGTTAAACACCAGAGTGTTTTTGTTTTCTTGCTGTTTATTTGTTTGTTTCAGTTAGACCTTAGTGCCTCAAGTACTCAAACAGGAGAGGTTTAAGATAAGTGCACAGTTAAAATGGTAAGAGTGAAATCCAGCCTCTAAGAAGGGTAAGAGTGGTCTGAAAACACCTGAAAAATTTTTTTGGAAGAGCTAGAACGACTGGGTCTTCAACCATAGTTAGCATTTTGTGAGGCAAGTAATGGGTGGGGGGATAGGCGTGCATAACTTCAACCAGAAAGAAAAACATAATTGAATACGAAGTGGGTTCATAGGGGTAAGCTTACAAGATAACATAACCCATTTGGGGTGATGCACAAGGCATACTTGGAAATTAGTCTGCATCAACAATGCTTCATACACTGTAATTGAGAAGTCAATCCAATGTCTGTGTGCTTATAAAAAGCCTATTAAAAAATCATCCACTAAACTTCTGTCAGTTTCATATATGAGGCTAAGTGTATTGTATAGATTATGGACATTAGTATTACTTTTCAAAACCAGCTTTCAAGGTAAGAAACAATTTATTTAGGAGCGGAGAGCGGAGACATTTTATTGTATTATATTTGACATATTTATTATTTATATCAATTACATTATATCACATCATGTTATATTATACTGTTATTTCAGCTTTCTGATGTATCTAGATGATTCTAAATCACTATATTCACACTGGGATATTTAACCTGAGCACCACCCATACCACATATAAGGCTTTAATCATTGTGCATATCATATCTGGGCTTAATTTCTTTATCCTCATAAAATGGAACTAATAATTCATCAAAGGATTCGGAGGATATTGACCTATCATATATACATGAGGGTCACAACTTCTGCTACATGCTCAGCAATTGCTAGTTCCTTTCCTTCTTGGATGGTGTGCAGAATGTGGTGGTATAAACAAGGTACATGTATTCAGAGAACAGAAAGTCAACATGGGCTGGAATATTGGATAAGATTGAATGGAATTATATTAAATTTAATGGCTTTTTTTTCTCACTTTGTAAAACCTACAAGATTCTCACCGGCAGCAGTCAAGAACATGTATGTACATGGGAGTGCATGTGTAAGAATGTGTATATGTGTGCGTGGCACGCTATTGGCATATCAACACAATATGGCAGATAAAGGAGATCCTTACCCACCTAAGAGAGGGTCCTTGTGGGTGCCAGGTATTGTCATTTCAACATGACAAAGTTGAAAAGTAACTGAAGGTTGCTTCTGGGTATATGCACCCTACTCCATTACTTACTTCAAGGACAGTCCTCACACAGAAGTTTCCTACTCTGAAGGCTTAAATGGTTTTGTCTGTATCTCAGTGTGGAAAGCTCTCCTCCCCAGATTGCCCTGCTGGGCTGGGGGGGATTTGTTTTCACCAATTCCAGTGATTACTCCTTTTTCTGGCTTTTATGGCTGTACACTTCCACAGTTCATTAAATAATACAGATGTGGGCAAGCACAAAACTGAACCCACAATTTATGAGCATCCATGACATATATTGTTCTATTTACTCCCACATCAGAGCATCAGTTAGCTGCCTCAATAAATAGCAGAACAGCTAAATGTGGCAGGTTGCTTCCAAAGGAAAGAAAAGGAAGGAAGGAAGGAAGGAAGGAGGGAGGGAAGGAAGAAAGAAAAGAAATGGAAACAAGGAAAGAAAGAAAGAAAGAAAGAGAAAGAAAGAAAGAATAAAGAAGGAAAGAAAGAATGAAGGAAAGAAAGAAGGAAAGAAAGAAAGAATAAATAAGGAAAGAAAGAAAGAAAGAAAGAAGGAGACATAGATAAAGGATTTCCAGCCAGATGTGCTTAGTTTTTGCATTAGATAAATTTTACTTCTTTATTCTTTCTCTGAATATTAGAAATGTCACCACCTTTGAAAAGGTCAGACTGACTTTAAATTAGTCAAGAATGAAAAAAATATATAATTACTCTAGGGTATCTTTTTCAAACTGCATTTGCTTCCTAAAATTTTACAACACTTGTAAACAGTAATCTAATTTGAAGTGCGGTGTGCTTTTCTATATTTTGATGTTTATATGGTGAAAAAGGAAATCAATTGTAACAGTTTGAAATGTCCAGCATATCTGATCTGCATGTATCTTTAATTTTTAAAATGGTCATACATTAATATTGTCATTGAATATTATCATAGAATGCTTAATTCTATAAGCCAAAACTATCATAGAAATATAATTATAAATCCTTTCTCAAATTAGCAAAACTCTCAATTACAATATAACTAAAAAACACCTTTCTTATTAATATACTTACTAATATATTTTCCTCATTTCCGAGCTTTAGCCCCAGTCTATTGTTACATTTATTGATCACTGTGTTACAGAATTTTGCATTTTTTTAATGCTTTGGTTTCTGTTCATAAAAAAAAAAACACAAATATATTGTGGCTTTGGAAATAAAAGGTGTTATTTTTACGACTCAGGGCTTTGTAGAAGTCATATATACTTTCGTTTTTTATATATTAAGACGACTTCATGCTTAATTCAAGGGTTGGAATTCTTTTTATATGCACTTTTCTTCGTATACCTTCATTTTGACATTGGGAAACTAGCAATTTCAATGTAAAATTTGAAATTGCTTTTCTTTCCCATGTTTTAAAGTAGAAGGATTTTTAGGGAAAGTCACATCTGATTAAAGTAGAAACTAACTTTGCTCACGACGACCTGTGCTCTTCTAAATGGACTCACTCATTACTACGTATAAACAATCATGTTCTCATCCTATCGTCTCTGGTTCGGAACTGCGTTATCTTTTCTTATCGTATTAGAATCTTTGAAATATGGATTTGACACACTTTCACTGATAAGGCTCTTTTTAATTCTGACTGACAGGAAATATAGAAACAATTTAGCCTATTGTTTTATGCATGCCTTTTCTGCTGTCTCAGGAAAAAGAGCTTGTCTTGCAAAAGAGAGAGGAAACACATGCTTTCATTTCTTAAGTCCTACTGTTTCCCATTAGGGCTCCTATACATGGTGAGGATGTGGAAAATAGTCTTGTCTCAGTTCTGTGCACCCCATCCATAAAGAATAAAAGACCACTGCTTGTGTGCTTCGTTTGATTTTGGACACCACAATTTCAAAACCAAATAGTCAAGAGTGTCCTCTTAGTCTAGTTACCTGTAAAGAATTATACCTGCAAGCCTTCTGTGAATTTGATCAAGGGATTAAGCCCACACATTCTTATGAACACTGTGAAAAAAATTATAGTATCTAACTATATAGGAAGAAACATCAGTGGTACATAGTGGGTCACGATGAATCTCTAGTTCCTTATTTCTAAGGAACACCCTTAATGACTAAGCAAATGATCTTGGAGAGCATCACGTTAAGCTCTTGGTCAGGTCACCTGAGATACAGTAGGATATCAATGGCTTCTTTGGGGACCATATATTTCTAGGTGTGAGTGTAGCTCATGCTTTCGCTCAAAATTAGTCTCTACTTTCACCTGTCAAGTGGGACCCCGGTGCTGGTGTCCTCCAGGCTGAATGTGCTGGAACTATATCCTGTTTGAGGATATCAGCTATTGTTTTACTTGGTTGAATGCAGCGCCTTCTTTCCCTGATGGCTGCTTTCTATCTGTGTAGGAAGGATATTAATGAGGGTTGAAAATAGATGCCTCATTCCTGTAGAGCCATGATACTTGATGGGAAATACCAGTAAACATCCTTTTAAAAAATGAAAGCAAGGGGAAGTTCAGGGCTGTTTTATCTTCTACTAGATAAGCTAACGTATGCCTCGAATCCAGTAAACTTTTATTTCACGTTAGCTCTATGATGAGAAAATAGAACAATGGGAAATCAGAAAAGTATCAAACAGAAAATGTTAAAAACATAATAATTCCAACCCAAAAGGTAACATACGTGCATTTTTGTATGTCACTGGGCAGAATTTCTTTTTTTTTAGTAAAATTTAAAAAGTGACTAGATTGTCATTGAACTGACCTCCTATTGTTGTAGGCAAGCTGTTCCTAATATTTCAAAAACTACAGTGAATCATTTTCTAACTATATCTTTGTGAAAAAGACTGAATGTATCTCTAGATTTTTTTAAAAAAATACCAAATGAATTGCTCCTAATTTGTGCATTTTTTAAAAAGTTTCAGTTCGGGTGCCTGAGGGGCTCAGTTTGTTGAGCGTCCATATCTTGATTCTGGCTCAGGTCATAATCCTAGGGTCATGCGATTGAGCCGCGTGTTGGGGCTCTGCTCTGGGTGTGGAACCTGCTTGGGATTCTGTCTCCTCCCTCTGTCCCTTTCCTCCACTTCCACGCACTCTCTGTCTTTCTCTCTCAAATTAAAAAAAAATCTTTAAAAAATAAAGATAAATAAATAAATATTAAAAAATTAAAAAGTTTGGGGTACATAGGCGAAAAAGGTTGATGTAATCATGATGGTGATTTTTAAAATATTTTATGTTAAAGTGATTATAGAATCACAGGAAGTTGCAAGAAATAGTAAGAAATAATGTCCTTCACCCAGGTTCCTCCAATACTGCCATCCCATATAATTACAGTACAATATCAAAACCAGAGAGTTGATACTGGTACAGTGAGTATATGTAGTTCACGGCTGTTTCATCGCACCTGTAAATTTGTATAACTGGTTCTGCAATCCAGATATAAGCCGGTTGTATCAATACAAAGAACTTTCTTTTGCAGTTATATCCATTGTGCTCCATTGCGCTCTTACCCCACCAGCCCTAAACCCTGGCAATCCCTAATGTGTTTTCATCTATAATTTTACCATTTCAAAAATGTTAAACGTATGGATAGTGATACTTTTATTAAGAAATTACCTGGAGTTTTCATAGAGAACAGAGTGCAAGAGAAAGCCAAGAAGATGTAGAATTCAAAAAAGCGGTATTTACAAAATGTGGGAAACAATGATCTTTCAAGCACTTAGAATACCAAAGCTTGCTTCTGGTTTTCTTATGGAACCTAAGGACAGACACAGTTAGTGATAATATTATTAATAGAATAGTTATGAGAAAAAGAAGCAGTGAGCATTCAGGAATAATATTAATAACAAATTGAAAATTCAACAATATATGTTGAGGGGGGTGATTCTGGTTCCTTCTAAAAACCCATGAAGAACAAATGAGCTTAAATATCTGGCTTCATCTGACTTTTAATTTGTATGAGTTTAGGTTTATTTAAGTTTAAAAACCTTTTCACAATTATGCATGTAATTCTCATAACCATACATGAGGAAACTGAGCTTGGGAGGTAAAGTGCATTTAGTTTGTGGAAAGAGAAGAGGCTTCTGAGGGTGATGTACTTAAATTCCTGATCTGTCACCATTATCTGTGTGCCAAAGGCAAGTTACTCACTTTGAATCCTGGTTCTCTCACTGTTAGAATGAAGACACTAATAATAACTATCTTGCAGGCTATTCTTTATTGTTGTTGAAGAAATTGATTACAATCATATGTGTTTTATGCATCTACATGTGCAGATTTCTTCTTGCATTTGAAAACGCGGAAGTAGAACTGCAGGAGAGGAATTAGTGTAAAGATAATGGACTTACAAAAAAAAAAGTCATCATGATGTTAGCTACTGGGATAGAAGTTTGCTGGGATCAGATAATTGAAACCAGGAATGCAAATCCTTTCTCATACGCGGGTCAGTTTCAGTTGGAAAATGTGTTATTCCTCCTTACATGATAGGATGCTGCAGAGAAATCCAATGCAAGTGTATCAACTTTCTATTTTGTGAGATATTTAGAGAATCATCAGTATATGTAAATGTTTGCAACTGTTCATTTTCTTTCATGTCATCCAAAAGTTGGAAGGAATAAAAAGGATAGAGAAAGTAGGAAGAATTGTTTTCCCCGATTATAAGGATTGCATTTTCCAGTTGCCCATGGGGAGTTCAACACCGATTCCATTCACATATATCACCTTCCAAGTGATATCAACTGGCATCTGCTTTCTCTCTCTCCTTCTACTGTTACTTGTGACAGCATTTGTACAAGTGAAAATAAAATCGAGTTTTAGGTAAATAAGCTGGAGGGTTGGTTGCAGGTTTTTGTTGTTGCTGCTATCGTTTTGTAACTGCACGGACTCAGATTTTTCTTTGCAGTGTGTTTTAGAACAAATCACTTTCCTCTCAGTACCTGAATCTTTCTTCCAGGACAATCGTAGTTTTTGGATCAGAAGAAACCTGAGCCAACACCTCCCCTTTCCAGTCCTAACCTGACTGTGCTAAATCACCATCACCTCCTGCACGTAAAAGTCTGAAGCTACAAGGATGAAAAGTAAGGAGGTGATTATAAGGTGTAATTTAGCGTGCCTTTGTTAGTGTACCTCTCTGCTCTGGGGGACACGGGTTAAACAACAGAGACCGTGATATTTTCAAAACTGTGCTGTTAAATACTCACATGTGGCTTCAGAAGTGAAATATATGAGGAGATATTCTTCTTCCTGAGAACATGCTAATAAGGTTGCTCTGTCCATAGTCTTTTTGGCGGCTAATGTATTTTTCCTATGGAATCACCATGGTTCTGTGAGGTTTGGTGAGGAGAGAAGGTTCACATCTCTCGGTGGGAAGAACTTTGACGAGCAGCTAGGTCGACTACTACTATTTAATCATATCTTGTTAATTTGGGATGAATTATACATTCTCTTTTAAAGTATAATTGTATAGGTAATGCTATTCATTGTAGTTGTGGTTAATATTTATACCGTAATGCCATAAATAGAGTAGCATAGAATCACTTCAAATGTTCAACTATTATCTCATTGGAAAACTCAGAAGGGTGTCCTCAACTGATAAGACACTTCATGTAAAGAAGGAAGTTTCAGTAAAAAAGATGCTGATGTGCTTCTAGCTAGAGCCTCCCAGGCATGAAGAAGACAGTTCTTACGGGCTTACTGGCATAAACGTG